>NC_134688.1:69942923-70265466 GCF_050947455.1 Rhinoderma darwinii
TTTGCCGTCCAAGGAGGACCGAAGATACCGGCCGATGGATGGAGTACCCGAGGCGTCCGGAAGGTTCCTGCGGCTTCTCCTCTTAGTCATGCTGCGTCGGGGATCGGTAAGTGAGCCCTTAATGGGCGATTTCTGCGGGGTGAGTCCGGAGCTCCGAGCGAACTTGTCCTCACACCGCCATGTCCAAGCCACGCCCCCGAAAAAAAATATTTTTTAGCATATGTAGACATATCAATATGTGATCTTTAAGGTCCTATTACACGACCGGATATGGGCCTTTCACAAGGAGCAATGATTGGGTATGTATGGGGACGAGCGATCATTGCTACGATTGTTCATCACCATACATTTCCATCATGTCGGCAGCAGCACATCTCTATGTTTACACAAAGATGTGCAGCCCACAACAATAATATTTTTTTCTGCATAAATGAGCAGATCAGTCAATGAACGAGCGTTTTGCTCATTCATCGGCTGATCGTTGCCCTGTTTACACAGGGCAACGATCCTGGATGCTCGTTTACTCGATCATTGGCCCGTGTAAAAGGGCCTTTATTTACACAATATGTAAAGCTAAAGGTGATGTAAGTCAACAAAAACACTAACAAATTGACTTTGAAATTATTTATTAGCTTTTGATGACAGGGGTGTTTTGGGCCTTTATGCCCATAGCAAAATGTCACCTTTTGGAGAGCTGCATTCTAATAGTAACATAGTTTGTAGGCTGGAAAAAAAAAAAGACATAAGTATATCCAGTTGAGCCTATTATCCTGCAATGTTGATCCAGAGGAAGACAAAAACCCCCATAAGGCAAAAGTAAATTTTCCTCATCTTAAGGAAAAATTCCTTCCTGACCCGAAAATATGGTAATCAGAAAAAAATCACTGGATCAACTCCCCATCTACAGTAATCTAGTAACCTTTAACTGTAATATTTTTACACTCAAGAACTCTTTCAGTAAATTCAACATAACTTCCTCTGGCAGAGATTTCCATAGTCTCACTGCTCTTACAGTAAAGAATCTCCTTCCATGTTGGTGTTAAACATTCTTTCCTCTAAATGTAGATGAATCCCACTTGTTATAGTAAGGCTGGGTTCACACAACCTATTTTCAGACGTATTGGAGGCGTTTTACGCCTCGAAATACATTTGAAAACAAGCCTCGAATACATCTGCCCATTCATTTCAATGGGTTTGCCGATGTGCTGTGCAGACGACCTGTAATTTTACGCGTCGCTGTCAAAAGATGGCGCGTAAAATAACAGCCTTGTCAAAAAAGTGCAGGAAACTTCTTGGGACGTAATTGGAGCCGTTTTTCATTGACTCCAATGAAGAACAGCTCCAAATTACGTCCGTAATTGACGCCTCGCAAAACGCGAGTACATGCAATTACGTCTGAAATGCAGGAGCGGTTTTCTCCTGAAAACAGCTCCGTAATTTCAGCCGTAATGGACGTTATCGTGTGCACATACCCTTACAGTCGTGGGTATAAATATATAATGAAAAAAAAATAATCTAATGAGCTTTGAGATATTGATACATAGTTATCATTTCACCCTTTAGCCGTTTTTTTTTCTTAACTAAATAACCCTTATTTTGATAATAATTCTGGGTACTGTATTCCACCCATTCCATGTGTTACTTTTTTTTGCCCGCCTTTGAACTTGCTCAAGCTCTATGTCTTTCTTGTGCACTGTTGCCCAAAACTGTACAAGTATCCCATGTGTGGTCTTATTAGAGATTAATAAAGTGGTAGAACTATGTTCTTGCCTTGTTCATCTATGCCCCTTTTGATGCATCCCATGATATTATTTGCCGGACACTGGTTGCTACAGTTAAAGGGGTTTTCCCATCAGAGACATATCCACAGGATATTCAACAATGGAATTCAAAGCAGCACAGCTCCTGATAACTGGAGCGGTGTCACGCTGTTAAGTCAGATAAACACAATCTGGCATGATGTAATCCTCAAAACAGGCTTGCGAAAGACCCTCCATTTGTTATGGCTCAAAATGTCGCCGTTTTTGCTGGATGTTTGATCAATAAAATAACTTTTTGATCTAAAGACGTGTGCTGATGTCTAACCATCTTTGTTTTGAGGATATCCACAGGATATGTCGTAAACGTCAGATAGGTGCAGGTCCCAGAGGCGGGACCCACATCTATCTCTAGAACGGGGCCCCCTAAACCCCGTTCTACTGCTCTGTGTTGTAGCTGAAAATTCTGATTTCCAACCATGAATTACGGAAACAGCGTAGCTCAGCGAGCTACGCTATTTCCGTAACTCCCATAGTAGTGAATGGCACTTACTGAAGCAGCGTAGCATGCGAGCTACGCTGTTTCCGTAGCTACCATTCCGTTATATGGGACTTACAGAAACAGCGTAGCAAGGCAATTTTTCAAGGACCAGTTCAGTTCTGAAGTGGCTTTGAGGGCCTTATGTACTAGATAGACCCC
Organism: Rhinoderma darwinii; assembly: GCF_050947455.1. Taxonomy (NCBI): domain Eukaryota; kingdom Metazoa; phylum Chordata; class Amphibia; order Anura; family Rhinodermatidae; genus Rhinoderma; species Rhinoderma darwinii. The sequence continues at coordinate 69,945,381 of NC_134688.1, forward strand.
ATAAATCACCCCATTTGAAAAACTGCACCCCTCAAAGTATTCAAAACAGCATTTGTTTAATGCTTATGCTTCAAAGTTTATGAACCCTTTCACAGGAATTAAAGCAAAGTAGAGGTAAAATTGACAAATTTAATTTTTTTTGCCGAAATTCATTTGTAATACATTTTGTTCTGTAACACAGAAGGTTTTACCAGAGAAACGCAACTCAATATTTATTGTCCAGATTCTGCAGTTTTTAGAAATATCCCACATGTGGCTCTAGTGTGGTAATGGACTGAAGCACAGGCCTCAGAAGGAAAGGAGCACCTAAAGGACTTTGGGACCTCCTTTTTTTTTTAAATTTGTGCAAGTAATAAAGGAGAAAAAGAACCCCAAATTTGTAAAGCCGCTTCTCGGCCTTTTGGCTAAGATCAAGTGTAGTACCTGCTCAAGCTGAGGTTAGTAATCATCTCTGCCGGTGGTTGATGGGCCATCGTAGAGGGATGACAGAACGCCGAGGTGAGGGCAGGGAACCACAACGTTCATCATTCTGGTGTACGCACTTGGTTTAAAGGTACCATTTGTAGGTGACCAGGCGACCGCCGGATCGAGGTCAGGTAGTTTGGAAGCCCGAGTTGCTAAGTGCCCCAGGGCTGGTGACCCTGGGGTGCCTTAACTCACTAGTGGTGGGATCCCACTGAGTGAAGGCACATTTGCACGCACTCCTCTTTCACACTTCTGAGCACACACCTTTATTCTGCCGGCCTTCTGGCTGGGAGATGAGGAATTTTTTATACCTGGCGGATGTTAATTTAGGTTTTTTTCACTGTGTGTTTGTCACAAGGATTTTGGGATGTGGTGCCCTTTTGGGACCCTCCTGAGGTCTAGGGGGAAAATGTGTGGCCATCTGGTTCCGTTTTCCCCTGCAACTCGGCCTCCCTTCTTTGGAGGTGAGGTGCGACCTTGATGCAGGCTCCTAGCTGGACACTGGGGTGGCAGCCCAGGTAGAAGCCTAGGAGTGTGTTTGGATCTCCCTAAGCTTCGGCGAGGGGGGGGGGGAATTATCGATCCTCTAGGATTATGGTTTGGAGGGTCAGGGAATGGTTATGCGGGGCCTCTCTCTTTTAAAAGAAGGGCTGCGATAGACCGCATCTTGTGCACTTTTTGTGTGGCACCTCTGCACTTTTTATGCACTTGGGTGATAAAAAGCACGGCTCGGGCTTTCAAATAAAAAAAAAAAAAATGGACTGAAGCACAGGCCTCAGAAGCACTTGTGGATTTTGGGGTCTCCTTTTATATAAATATATTTTAGGCACCATGTCAGGATTGAAGAGGTCTTGTGATGCCAAAACAGTGGAAACTCCCCAAAAGTGGTTTTGGAAACTAAACACCTCAAGGAATTTATCTAGGGATATAGTTCGCATCTTGACCAGACATGTCTTTTGCTGTATTTATTGGAGTTTTCTGTGAAAATGAAAATCTACATTTTTTCTGAAAAAATATAATTTTTTTAAATTATTACAAGGAAGAATAAAAAGCACTCCAAAATTAGTAAAGCTATTTCTCCCGATTTCGGCAATACTACATATGTGGTAATACACTGTTGTTTAGACCCACGACAGAGCTCAGAAGGGAGGGAGCGCCATTTGGCTTTTGGAGCGCAGATTTTGCTTGGTTCTGTTTGGGGTTTTGCTGGTATTTCAGTTTATGATGTGGGGGCGTATGTCAGCTGTGCGGAGAACATCGGGGTATATGTAATCTGTGTGGCGTACATCAGGGTATAATAAGAGGTTATAATAATGGGGTAAATAAATAAATAATAACCCGCATATGTGTGGCCAGTGTCGCACTGATAAATGGTGCCCAATTTTATCCGCTTTTGGAACGCTCTGCACAATTTCGGTCGCTATATTCTGAGCGCCAGAACTTTTTAATTTTTTCTCCACCGGAGCCGTGCGAGGGCTTATTTGTTACATTACAATCTGTAGTCTTCATTGATACAATTTTAGGGTACATGTGATTTTTTTGATCACTTTTTATTTGATTTTTTTGGCAAACAGTGACAAAAAAAACACATTTTGACAACGTTTTTTATCTTTTTTTTTTTTTTACGGTGTTCATCGTGCGTTATAAATGACATTTTACTTTATTCTGCGGGTCGATTCGATTATCGCGATACCATCTATATATAATTTATGTTTTGTGGCGTTTGCGCAATAAAATCACTTTTCTATAAAATGATTTATTTTTTGTGTCACCATATTCTGAGAGCCATAATTTTTTTATTTTTCAGTCAAAAAAGCTGTGTAAGGGCTTGTTGTTTGCGGGACGAGTTGTAGTTTTTATTGGTATTATTTTGGGGTACATGCGACTTTTTGATCACTTTTTATTCTATATTTTGGGAGGGGTGATGACCAAAAAAAATAGTGATGCTAGCATGGTTTTTAAATTATTTTTTACGGTGTTCACCGTGCGGGAAAAATAATACTATAGTTTTATAGTTTGGGTCATTAAGAATGCGGTGATACCAAATGTGTACTTTTTTTTAACGTTTTCATTTTTTTCCTGTAATAAAAGACTTATTATAGGAAAAAAGCATTTTTTGTTTTTGTAACATAACTTGTTTTTACACTTTTATAAAACATTTTTATTACTTTTTTTTTTACTTGAAGACCGTTGACAGTCACACTGACAGGAAGCCTTTGAGGACCAGCTGGTCCTCATAGGCTTCCGTGAATGGCAGACCCGGAGGCCGTTGTATGGCCTCCGAATTTTGCCATGCAACCGACGGCAGCACCCGCAATCAGTCCCCGGGAAAGTTTGTTGTAGCAACAAACTTTCCAGTTTGTTGCTACAACAAACTTTCCCTACGATCAAATGATCGGGACCTGAAACAATCAGGTCCCGATCATGTCTCCGGGGACCAGAGGCAGGGGTTAACAGTGCGATCCGGGTGTCAGCACTACTCTGAGACACCCGGATCGCGCTTTTAACACCCACTGTGAATTCACGTTGGCGCTGCACACAGCCCAGCAAGCGCCGACGTGAGTTTACTGTGGGCAGCCAGGAAGCAGTTAATAACTGTGATCATATTCTCTGTAGCCGAACCAATCGGTTCGGCTATCAGAGAACAGGTTGCTGGGGACATGGACACCGCCGGCGTCAGAGCGATCTCCCCAGCGCTATGCTGGCAGAAGCAGAGGTCTGCAGATTCACGTCCTATCTGCACGGGGTATATGCGGATAGGACGTGAATCTACAGATTGACGGCGTGAAAGGGTTAAGCGTGCGTGTGATGGAGTGGTTATGGAACTCTGGTACAAATGATCCTGAAGCAGCCTTTTAGGTTGACGTACTGCAGCACAATCCTTCGGGTCTTTGGATGGATTCACACAGAACTGAAATACTGCGGATTTTTCGATGCATTTCTGCAGAAAAATCTGCATGTGTTTTGCTGCGGGTTGCACCCCTTATACATTGAAAACTATTAAATCTGCAGTGAACATTCAGAACAGAACGAGCATGCTGCAGATTTGAAAATCTGCAGCTTGCTTTGATTTCCAACCAGAAAACGTATAGCAGCATGTGGGTGGGATTTGTTCAAATCTTCACAACACGGCTGGCACTGTAATCCACTGCCGATTTTTCACACATAAAATCTGCAGCATTTTTGCCCCGTGTGGACCCGGCCTTCCTGTGCTAATCTGTTCCACAGACTCTGTAAGCCAGTAAAAAACTGCTGGAGATTCTCCCCTCCCCTCTAAGCCTAGTATAAAACTTTTTGCGCAGGTCAGTTGCAGGGGCAAAGTCCTCATAAAAGGCTACTAGTCTCTGTATGATGGCATCACAATAACTGCCACGAATCCCCTTCTAGGGAGTTCAAGGCCAGATCTGCCTTTTAGGCCTCTGGGACCTAACACAAAAGGGCCACAGTTTGGAGGTGTTCAACTCGGTCTGGTAGCAGCATATTTTTACCATCAAACTTGTGAACATTGGCCATTGTTGCCCCTGTAAAAACAGAGTGCTGAGTGGAAGCTGTAGCACTGATGAGGGTGTCCATGTTTGCGCCCCAGTCTAATCCTGCCGACTATGCAAATTGTGTATTGTGGCCGCGGGCTCAAGAAGGATGACTTGCATCAGCTGCCTTTTGAACCTAGGGAAAACCTAATTAAACAGCAATAGTGGTTTATTTGGTCATATTTAAAACAAGGAAGTTAAAACAAAAAATCCTGGTACCACGCTTACGCATTTCAGGCCAGTGGGGTCCTTAATCATAGCTATGATTAAATATGACCAAATAAACCTCACAACTTTTATTTAGAGTGCTGGATATACCTTCACTATACACCACTATTGCCTTGATCACCTGCTGTCGATACAGGACCAGTTTGGGAATATCTATGCGAACCAGCAGCACTTGAATTTATTCACACCAGCTTGCATCAATCAAACGCAATAGAAATGCAGTGGAAACGCAATGGATATGTGGTGAGCGAAAATTTTTTGTAACCTGCGATAACCTGCACAGCCCTTAGCCATGACCTGAGAATCTCAACCACTGCGGGAGTTCTGCCATTAGCTGGTTGTGCCAGAGAATGTGCTACATTTCATGGATTGCTCTGCCGATCGATGACTATAGGCAGCGGACCAGGTCGTCTAAATGCGTTCAACCACGAGGGGCAGGATCAAAAGTTTAAAAAGGTGTTCAACAGATAACAGAGCAGCAGTCCACCCTCAAATGTTCCGGGACTTGCTGATGTACTAATCATTTAAGGACTGTATTCAAATAATTTTAAAAGGGGTTTTCCACGACCGGACAACTGATCCACAGGATAGGTCATCAGTATATGATCGGTGGGGGTCAGACACCCGGACCCCGCACCGATCAGCCGCTCTGGCTGCCGGATGTTTTGACCAGTATGCAGTAGTTGGAGCGGGAAGCAGATGGCTCCGGTCACGGAATAGCGGCCGAGCTGCAGCTCTGCAGAACGTCCGCTATCCGGTGGTCGGAGCTATCTGATGCAGCTGGAGCGCCTGATCGGTGCAGGGTCTGGGTGTCAGATCCACACCGATCATATACAGATGACCTATCCTGTGGCTAGGTCATCAGTTGTCCGGTCGTGGAAAACCTCTTTAACTGGTGAAAAAGTCTTTGGGTTAATGTACATTCTGCCTGAAACGAACCTAGTTATTCCAGAGCACCAGACACCAATGCAAAAACGCTTGGGTGACAATGTCTAAAATCGGTGCGTGTAGGTTCAGAGAGGTGGAAAGGAACTAAAACAATGCACAGGTATTCATTGGACCATCATAAAATTAGGGAGGAACTGGGTTTGTTTTTTAAAGAGAGTGAAGGCTCAGCAACCCCCCAGAGAGTGTGGGACACTGCAAATGCAGTTATTCAAGGATTAATGATTAAAGGATCAGCCAGGATAAAGAACAAAATTTATGGAGGCAGAGAGGGAAGTGAAAGTGGCAGATAAAGTGGCATTAGAGGAGAGTTTTTTTTTGTTGAACCCCTCGGGTGGGGGGGGGGGACTGAGAGAAATGGGAGAAAGCACAAATGATATTGAAGCGCCGGCTGCCGCTGATTGCCAACATTCCCCTCCTGCTGGAGGTCGCGGCTGCCATCTGGACTGTGGTCACCGGCACCTGCCTCCTCTGGGACGTCGGCGAGCTCTGAGCTGTATCAGGCAGAGAGCATGATCTGCCCGTAGGGTGTGTGTGCGCGCTATGAGTCTTTTAAAGGGCCAACGCGAGCACCAGTAAAAGTGTCTCCAGCCTATCCCTGCATACCCTGGACTATTAAAGGAACTCTGCCAACTATCCCAGTGCCTGAGCAACTTTGTACTAACCTAGTGTTAGCCTGCGAATGTTCCGTGACCAGTCGGTATCCTGCATCCTGTGTCCGTGACCAGTCGGTATCCTATACCCTGTGGGCGCTTCCAGTTATCCGGCACCGGCCTGCTTCCAGTATTACGGCACCGGCCTGCTCCCAGTAATGTGGCACCAGCTTGTATCCACTACCTGCAATCTGACCGTATCCAGCTTCGACGAAGGTACCATCTACATGTGACTGTTTAACACCAGTCTGGCCAGCAGCTACTCCGTTAATGCGAAGTAGCCAAGTGGATCCACAACCCCATTGAACGTTACAGTTTGCTCAAGCCATGGACTTCGCTGGCAAACCCAAGACTGCTGTTCAAGTCATGCAAGACGATATCCTCCGATTACACCAGGATCAGATATTGCAGTCGATTAACACCATATCCAATTGCCTGGACATCGCTCCTGTTCCTACTCCGGCAGCTCCACATCTGTAGCTTCGTACACTCCTCAGCCAGCCGTAGCTCCAGAGCAGGAATTCGATTGCTACTTCCACCCCGCTATGATGGAGATTCCAAAGCCTGCCAAGGATTTCTCAATCAGTGCAAGATCCACTTCAAATTGCATGCCCACCTATTCCTGTTAGACCAGATGAAGATAGCATTCATCGTCTCCCTGTTGTCTGGTAAGGCCTTGGCATGGGCGAATCACCTCAGGGAACGTGAAGGACCGGAGTCCACTAATTTGCAGCTCTTTCTGGACACATTCCGCACTGCCTTTGAAGACCCTGGCCATACATCCTCAGACGCCTCCTTCATTCTGTCACTACGTCAAGCAAGTTCGACTGTTGGAGAATATGCCATCCGATTCCATACCCTCGCAGCGGAGCTTGCCTGAAATAATGAGGCCCTGGTGGCAACCTTCTGGCAAAGATTAGCCAGTAGAACAAGAATGAGCTGGCAGGTCGGGATCTCCCTTCTACTCTGGATGCAGTGATCCTATTGGCTACCTGCCTAGACCTAAGGTTTTGGGAACGCTCTCAATAGTTCTGAGAGAAAAAGTCTCCTAGACTGGCGCCTAACTTCCAAAGACCCCTGCTATCTTCTTTCGCTACTACCTACGAAGAGACAATGCAGGTTAACCAAGTCAGACTATCAGACTAAGAGCGGCAGCACAGACATTATGCTAACCTGTGTATGTACTGTGGGAGAAAGAGTCATTTTCTGTGTCATTGTCCTCAGAAGTCGGGAAACCACAGCACCTAGGGTTGATAGGAGAGACTAGCCTAGGTGGACCAAAGCTCTCTGCAAATTTCTCTCCTAGATGCTCGATTAAAGTGACTATCTTCACAGGTGAATCCTACCATTCTATCTCAGCCTACCTGGATTCTGGAGAGGCAGGAAACTTCATACACCAGGCCTTAGAAGACGGTTTTCCATTTACCTACGACCCTTCCAAAGTAAACTCTAGCGGTGGCTTCGGTGAACGGACATCCGTTGCCGAATCCAATTCTCTGCATCACTGAACCATTGAGATTACAAGTGGGAGTGCTACACAAAGAGCAGATTGTCTTTTATGTCATACCGGAGTCTATTAACCCAGTCCTGCTGGGAATACACGGCTTCGCAAGCATGCTCCCATCCTTGACTGGAATTCTGGAGAAATACTTCAGTGGGGACCCCGTTGTCAACACCACTGCTTCTGGTTCATCCTGCCCGACCTCCAGTGTCTCAGTCACTTCCTGGCCTAACGCCGCAATATGCCCGCTATACAGACATGTTCAGCAAGAAGGAGGCTGAGACCTTGCCTCCGAATAGTCTATACGACTCTCCAATCGAGTTGCTTCCAGGGACTTCACCTCCTCGTGGACGGGTATATCCTCTCTCTCTGCCCGTGACCCAAGCCATGTCGGCATATGTCAAGGAGAACCACGAGAGGGGGTTTATTAGAAAGTCAACTTCTCCAGCCGTAGCTGGATTTTTCTTCGTAGAGAAAAAAGATGGATTCCTCTGGCCTTGCATAGACTATCGTGGTCTGAATAAGATCACTGTCAAAAACAAGAACCTGTGACTGCTGATCTCTGAACTCTTGAATAGAATCCATGGAGCCAATATTTTCACAAAGCTGGATCTACGTGAGGCTTATAACTTGATCCGTATCCGTAAAGGTGATGAGTGAAAAACTGCATTCAACACCAGAGATGGTCACTACGAGTATCTCGTGATGCCCTTTGGATTATGTAATGCTCCAGGTGTGTTCCAGTAATTCATGAACAACATATTCCAGGATCTATTGTATGTCTGTGTGGTGAGGGGGAACAACCTCTATGCCAAATTGGAAAAGTGCGTGTTCGGAAACAAATCCTTGCCCTTCCTGGGGTATATCATTTCCGATCATGGACTCCAGATGGATCCTGAAAAAGTAAACTCTGTCCTGGATTGGCCTCATCCTCAAGGTCTCCGTGATATACATAGGTTTCTGGGATTTGCAAATTTATATAGTCAGTTTATCCCTAATTTCTCATCACTTACTGCTCCCATCTCTGCCCTCACCAAAAAGGGGGCAAACGCAAAAAGTTGGACCCGTGAAGCAGAATCTGCATTCATTAAGCTTAAAAAGGTTAATGCCTTTTCCGTTGGTGCTGGAGCACTTCTTTCAGAGAAACTCTAAAGGAAAAGCTGTTGCCTGTGGCTTCTTCTCTAAACTCTTCTCTGCAGCAGAAAGGAACTACTCCATTGGAGACCGTGAGCTGTTGGCCATCAAATTGGCTCTTGGGGTTTGGAGGCATTTGTAAGAAGGTTCTGCACATCCAGTAGTCATCTACACTGATCACAAGAACCTCACTTACTTACAGTTGGCACAACTTCTTAACCCACGCCAAGCCAGGTGGCCACTTTTCTTTGCTAGATTAAATTCCCAACTCTATTTCAGTCCAGCCAACAAAAATGTTAAAGCTGATGCACGGTCTCGTTCTTTTGAAATAGATGACCTAGAAGAGGATCCTCAGCATATCATTGACCCTTCCTGTATTATTCCGGTTAACCCTCTGCAGATCAAAGACATTCCTCCTGGGAAAATTTTTGTTCGTCCTACAGATGGAGACTTCTTGCCTGAGGTTACGATTCTAAGTTGGCAGGTCACTCGGGCATTTGTAAGACTCGGGACTTTATCTCTCATCATTATTGGTGGCCCACGCTACCCAAAGATGTTTTGGACTGCGTCTCTTCTTGTACCAAGTGTGCCCAATATAAAATTACTCATTCCAAGCCTGTGGCCCTACTCCAACCACTGCCATTTCAGACTAGCCCCTGGAAACACATTGCCATGGTTTTATTACAGATCTTACTTCCTCTGATGGTTGCACCACTATTTGGGTTATTGTTGACCGTTTATCCAAAATGGCACATTTTGTTCCTCTGTCTGGCCTCCCCTGACAAGTCTATTTGTTCAGCATGTCTTTCGTCTGCACGGATTGCCTCTTCATGTTGTGTCTGATCGGGGCATCCAATTCACATCCAAATTCTGGAGAGCCCCGTGCAAAATTCAACGCGAAATTACACTTTTCATCTGCGTACCATCCGCAATCCAACAGCCAAGTTGATCTAATTAACCAAGCGCTTGAAAATTATCTCCGTCATTTTATAACTTCTCAAAGTGACAACTGTGTGTCCCTCTTCCGATGCCTGCTTCATCTCAAATTCCTGCAGCTAATATGTCTTATGGAAATTTTCTCCAGATCTGGCAGCAAACTAAGTCTGCGATCCTGGATCGCATAAAGAAGTACGCGGATAAGAAAAGAAGACCGCCTCCCCAGTTCCTTCCCGGTGTTAAGGTTTGTTTATCTTCTAAGAATATTCGCCCAAAAATTCCCTCCTACAAGTTTTCTCTTAGGTCCCTTTGAAGTCTTGCAACAGATCAATCCTGTTTCATACAAGCTACGTTTGCCTCCTATTCTCAAAATTCCCAATTCCTTCCATGTGTCCCTCCTGAAACCTGTGGTCCTCAGCCATTTACAACAAGCTTTCTGATTCTACTACTGCTCCTAGAGGTTCGGCTAATGTCTTTGAAGCCAAAGAGATGCTGGATTCCAAGAAGGTTTAAGGGAGGACCTTTTTTCTTGTGGACCGGAAAGGTTTTGGTCCTGAGAGATCCTGGGAACATTAATGCTCCCGCTCATCAAAAAGTTCGTTTTACGTTTTGAACCTAAGAAGAGGGGGCGTTAGCGGGGTCTACTGTAGCACCGGTGGCCACTGACCACCAACATCCCCCCTTGCTGGCAGTCATGGCCACCTGCTGGACCGTGTTTACTGGCACCCACCTTCTCGGACAGAGTGATCTGGCAGTCTCTTAATGGGCCAGTGCGTGCATCAGTAAAAGTGTCCCCAGACTATCCCTGCATACCCTGGACTATTAAAAGAACTCGGATCACTATCTCAGTGCCTGAGCAACATTGTACTAGCCTAGTGTTAGCCTGCAAAGATTCTGTATCCTGTGTCCGTTACCAGTTAGTATCCTGCACCCTGTGGCCACTTCCGGTAAACCAGTACCAGCTTGTATCCACTACCTGCCATAGGACTGTATCCAGCTGCCACCAAGATACCATCTACCTGTGACTGTTTAACACCTGTCTGGTCAGCAGCTACTCTGTTACGGTGGAGTATCCCAGTTGATTCACAACCCCATTGAACGTTACAGATATCTATAGATCTTAAAATCAAAAGCCAGTAGAAATAGAATTTTTGATCTTGTTGTATTATTTCTCGAGGCAGATTTACCTGGCAGACTCTCCTGGGCTCCATTGCTCAGAATCAGAAAAAAGTCAGTAGCTTATAGCAGTGATTAAAAACTTTAACACCTTCCCGCAATTTCACGTACAGTTACGTGATGGGAGCTGGTGTATTCCCGCAATTCCACGTAACTGTACGTGAAAGAGATGGAGCTGAGCCAGCGACATCACCGCCGGGTGACAGCTGTATGTTACAGCTGGAATCCTGATGTATCGGCCAGGACCGGAGCTAGCCTCCGATCCGACCGATTAACCCCTCACATGCTGCGTTCAATAGAGATCGCAGCATGTGAGGAGTTTATAGCCACCGGCACCCCAGCAACTTGATCGCTGGGATGCCAGTGGCTGCAAAGGCGATCGGAGGCCTAATACTTACCTCTTAGTCTGCCAGTAACGGAATCCTCCTATGCCCCGTCGTTGGCGGGGCTCAAAAGGCTTCCGGTACCATCGGCAAGATGGCGCCGGCTCAGCTTCTGGCTCAGAAGCTGAGCCGGCGTCATCAGCAGTGGGTGTTCGCTGTACGTGTGACAGCGGACATCCCACTGTAAAGGCAGGAACCGGAGCTTGCTCCGATTCCGGCCATTAACCCCTTCAATGCAGCGATCCAATGCAATCGCTGCATCAAAGTGGTTTGTATGAAATCGGCCGCCTGCCATGCGATGGCAAGGCTGGCGACTGCTACCATGGCAACAGGAGGCCTAACAATGGCTTCCTATCTGCCATTACGGAAGCCGATTAGGCCACGTCCAGAGGCGGAGCCTGATCGGCTTGCTGTCAGTGAACAACTGACAGTTCGAATACATGGCACTACATAGGTAGTGCAATGTATTAGAACATCAAACAAACAGTTGGAGCTTCAAGTCCTCTAGTGGGACCAAAGAATAGTGTAAAAAAAGTAATTGAAAAAAATAATAAAGCCATAAATATTTGGTATCGCTGCAACCGTAATGACCTGAACTATAAAAATATTATGTTATTTCTTCCGCACAGTGAACACCGTAAAAAAACAAACTAAAAAATACTGACATAATTGCTATTTTTTGGTCACTTTGTCTTCCAAAAATTGAAATAAAAAGTGATCAAAAAAGTAGCAAGTACCCAAAAATGGAACCTATAAAAACTATAACTCGTCTCGCTAAAAACAAGCCCTCATACAGCTCCGTCGACGAAAAAATTAAAACCGTTACGGCTCTCACAACTTGGCGACAGAAAAAAAATCCATTCTCTTTACAAAAGTTACAAAAATGTTAGCTATAAAAACTATAGCTTGTATCGCAGAAAACACGCCCTCATACAGCTTTGTTGATGAAAAAATTATAACGTTATGTCTCTTACAACATGACAACAGAAAAAATACATTCTTTTTACAAAAGTAATTTTATTGTGCAAAAAGTTGTAAAACATAAAGAAGTGCTATAAATTAGGTATCACCGGAATCGGTCTGACCCGCAGAATAAAGGTAACATTTATAACGCGTGGTGAACGCTGTATAAAAAGAACTAAAAACATATGCCAGAATTGCTGTTTTTTGGTCACCTTGCCTCCCAAAAAAAAAAAAGGATAACAAGTGATCAGAAAGTTATATGTACCCCAAAATGGTACCAATAAAAACTACAGCTCGTCCCGCAATAAAAAACAAACAAAACAGCCTTCATACCACTATGTCTATGAAAAAATAAAAATTAGTTCAGGCTCCAATAAGTCAGGAAAGAAAAAATATGCAGTTGTGCCGACCCGAGGGGAACATTTCTTCTGTTTCAAGTGGCGAATTATCAAGGCCCCTAAAATTAGGGAACCAGGAAGGGGAGGCTCCCAAACATATCTGCTGGAAGTGAGGGTGCCCGTATTATACCAGGATAGCACTTCCCAGCAAAATTCCTCAAACTGCAAAGATGCCGAGTGTGGACCAAAAGGGGAATAAGTAAGGACCATTTATTAGTGCAACACCAGCCTGTGCAGAAAGGATTGTGTCAAAGCGTAACAAATATCTATGGATTATTTTATTGTTTTTTTTTACCCCATTATTATACCACATGACTATGCCCCTTATATACTCCGCCCAGCTTACATGTAGCCCCACATTATAAAAGGAAACACCAGTAAGACTCCAAACAAAACTACTACCAAGCAAAATCCACGCTCCAAAATCCACGCTACCTCCCTTCTGAACCCTACAGTGTGCCCAAACAGCAGTTTACTTCCACATAAATGGCATCGCCATACCCGGGAGAACCCTTTTAACAATTTTTGGGGTGTGTGTCTCCAGTGGAATAAGCTGGGCACGACATATTTCCCACTAAAATGGCATATCTAGGGAAAAATTTAAATTTTTACTTTGCACCTTCCGCAGCGCAATCCTTCATGGAAAAGGCCTGTGGGGTGAAAATGCTCACTACACCCCTTAATAAATGCCTTGAGGGGTGCAGTTTCCAAAATGGGGTCACTTCTCAGCAGTTTCTTTTATTATTTCACATCAGAGCCTCTGCAATTGTGATCCAAAACTTTGTAAATTGCCAAATTAGGCTTTAATTTTACATGGTACTCTTTCACTCCTGAGCCTGGTCGAATGTCCAGGCAACACATTAGGGCCAGACGTAGGGTGTTTCTAAAACCGGGAAGCACAGCATAATAATTAGAGAGCTGTCCTGTTATGGTGGCACAAGCTGGGCACCACATATTGGCATATCTATGGAAAAAAATCCCATTTTCACTCTGCAACATCGAGTGCACACCAATTTCTGCCAATCACCTGTGGGGTTAATATGCTCACTACACCCCTAGGTGAATACTTTGAGCGGTGTAGTCACTTCAGGGTGGGATCCATTGTTTTGGTCCCACAGGGACTTTGCAAATGCGACATAGCGCCCAGAAACCAATCCAGTAAAATCTGTACTCCAAAAGCCAAAATGGCGCTCCTTCCCTTCTGAGCCCTACTCTGTGCCCAAACAGGAGTTTATGACCACATATATGGTATTGCCGTACACAGGAGAAGTTGCTTTACAAGTGTTGGGGTGCTTTTTTTCATTTATTTGTTGAGAAAATATAAAATTTTCAGCTAAAACTACGTCTTATTGAAGAAAAATATTTTTCTTCTTTTCACTGCCCAATTCTAATAAAATCTATGAAACACCTGTGGGGTCAAAATGCTTACTACACCCCTAGATGAATTCCTCAAGGGGTGTAGTTTCGTGAATCGAGTCACTTTTGGGGAGTTTCCACTGTACTGGTACCTTAGAAGCTTTGCAAAAGTGACATAGTATCAAGAAACCAATCCAGCAAAATCTGTACTCCAAAAGCCAAATGGCGCTCCTTCTATTCTGATCCTTGCCGTGTGTCCAAACAGCAGTTTATGATCACAAATGGGGTATTGCCGTACTCCAGAGAAGTTGCTTTACAAATGTTGGGGTTCTCTTATTCCTTTATTTGTTGAGAAAATGAAAAATTTTGAGCTAAAGCTACATCTTATTGGAAAAAAAGGATTTTTTTTATCTTCACCGCCCAATTCTAATAAAATCTATGAAACCCCTGTGGGTTAAAAATGCTCACTACACCCCTAGAAGGATTCTTCAAGGGGTGTAGTTTCCTAAATGGAGTAACTTTTTTGTTTTTTTCATTGTTTTGGTCCCTTAGGGGCTTTGCAAATGTAACGTGGTCTCTGCAAACCATTCCTGCTAAATTTGAGCTCCAAAAGCCAAATTGCGCTCTTTCCCTTCTAAGCCCTGCCGTGTGTCCAAACAGCCATTTATGACCACATGCAGGGTTTTGTTTTACTCGGGAGAAATTGCTTTACAAATGTAGTGGTGCATTTTTTCCTTTTAGTCCTTGTGGAAATTAGAAAAAAAATTAGCTAAACCTACATTTTCTTTGAAAGAATGTAGATTTTCATTTTCACGGCCTACTTCCAATAATTTCTGCAAAAAACCTGCGCGGTCAAAATGCTCACTATACCCCTAGATAATTTCCTCAAGGGTTATAGATTCCAAAATGGGGTCACTTTTGGGGGATTTCCACTGTTTTGGCTCCGCAAGAGCCTTTCAAACCCGACATGGTGCCTAAAATATTTTCTAATAAAAAGGAGGCCCCAAAATCCTCTAGGTGTTCTTTTGTTTCTGAGGCCTGTGCTTCAGTCAATAAGTGCAATAGGGCCACATGTGGGGTATTTCTAAAAACGGTAGAATCTGGGCAATAGATATTGAGTTGCGTTTTTCTGGTAAAACTGTGTTACAAAAAAAAAAAAATAAAAAATGAATTTCTGCAAAAAAAAAAAGAAATGTGAAAATTTCACATCTACTTTGCCTTAATTCCTGTGAAACATTTAAAGGGTTAAGAAACTTTCTAAATGCTGTTTTGAATACTTTGAGGGGTAACGTTTTCAAAATGGGATGACTTATCGAGGGTTTCTAATATATAAGGCCCTAAAATCCGCTTCACAACTGAACTGGTCCCTGTAAAAATAGCCTTTTTAAATTTTCTTGAAAATGTGAGAAATTGCTGCTAAAGTTATAAGCCTTGTGATGTCATAGAAAAATAAAAGGATGTTCAAAAAACAATGCCACTCTAAAGTAGACATATGGGTGATGTTAATTAGCAACAATTTTGTGTGGTATTAATATCGGTCTTACAAGAAGATACATATAAATGTAGAAAAATGCTAATTTTTCGCTACATTTTGGTGTTTTTCACAATTAAATACTTAATGTATTGAGCAAATTTTGCCAGTAACATAAAGTCCAATGTGTCACGAGAAAACAATCTCAGAAACGCTTGGATAGGTAAAAGCATTCCGAAGTTATTACCACATAAAGTGAAACATGTCAGATTTGAAAAAATTGGCTGCGTCCTGAAGGGGTTAAAGGGGAACTAATTATATATTCAAAATCAATGGTTGAGGAATTTGCTAAGTATTATTCAGACATTTGTGAATCAAGAGAAACACACGAGTCAAGTGAGATCAATGAATTTCTGAGAAATATTCCGCAAGACTCCAACAGGAGGAGGTGGATATGGTGGAAGCCCCAATTGCAGAGCTGGAGGTCACTATTATGAAAACTCCTAGGAATAAATCCCCTGGGTTGGATGGTCTTCCCTTTGAGGTTTATGCACAATATGCTATGGAATAATCTGAAAGAGGGAGGCGAATTGTCAGCTACAATGATGGGGGCACTGATTACTCTCATCTTAAAACCAGACAAAAATCCTAATTAATACGGAGTCACATAGACCAATCTCATTGATCAAAAGGCCCTTTTACACGGGCCAATTATCGGGCAAATGCTCGTTCATAGAACGCTCGTTGCCGATAATTGCCCCGTGTACACAGGGCAGGGATCAGCAAGAGCAAGCTCGTTCATCTGCTGCTCGTATCGTTTCAAAAGTGAAAAATATTATCGTTGTCGGCAGCACATCCCCGTGTAAGCATGATAATAATGTATGGGAACGACGCGCTCGTCCACATACTAGCCCCTTGTGAAAGGAGACAATGATCGCCGATCAATGAGCGGTCTCATTGATCGGTTCTCGCCTACACGGCCCAGAACGGACTGTGTAGGAGGACCTGGCAATAGGTGGGCTAAAGTTATTACCTCCTTAGGCTTCGTTCACATCTGCACCAGGGTCCTGTTCCGGCATTCCGTGGTGATGGAGACTTATGGTTTTCGATAGAAAGCTCTGACGTTCCATCAAAACTGAGCCCTGGTGCAGATGTGAACAAAGCCTTATGGAGTTTAATACAATCCCTAATCTGATGTACCGGGAGAGAAAAAGTATTATATCTTGAGCAAGTAGTAGAAAAGAATCTTGTTAGATTATGAAACCTTAAATAATTTTTAATTGGGTTATGGCGGCTGGTATTATTTTGTTCAGCTTCATCATGACTTTTGTTAGGAGAACCGGAGTTCAACCAGGATAGTGGAAGTCCCAGATATTATTAAATGAACAATGAAGTCCCATCCTAATAGAGGTTTGCTTTCCAAACTATACAAGATGTACCTGAAACAAAGCATGAAAAGGAATCCAGCTAAATCCAGAAGTGACTGGGAAGGAATAATAGGAACTAAAGACTGCAGGGGATGGACCCTGTTCCTCAGAGGACTACTTAAGATCTCATTTAGTCCTGCACATAGGATGTCACAGTTTATTATCCATAACTTACACTTCTCGCCTGTTAAGATAGCGAAATAAGAAGTTCCTGGGAATTAATTAGATTTTTTTTTTAAATATATATCTTATATAGAATTTAAGGATAGAAGTGTGGGGCAGGCTATGGTAGTAGGGAAATACTATACTATGCTAGAAAGTGTAATCTAATAAATTGAAAAAATCTCCATTCCCCGACATTATTGAATTGGATTAATTATGTTAATAGGATCATGCTAGAAAAACTTATTTAGAGAAAAGGGACATTTCTTTTTTTAATCTCCATTTGGTCCCCATGGCTACAAAGCAAGTTAGGAGTATTTGAAAAAGAAATACTGGAGATTATTTAGTGGGGATTGGTGGAGCGACGCCGAGGGTGAGAGGAGCGATAGTGTTGGGTGGGTGTTTATTTCTTTTTCCTTTCTTCTTTCTTTTGCTTTGTGTGTGGAAAAGTTATAACCTATTTATAAGCACACATTTGTGGTAGTATGGATGCAAACTTTCGATAAAAGATGAATAACCAGTTTTCTGTGGCAACGCTTTATTGTTTTCTCCATATTGTCTAATGGGTGGGATGAGTGAGTAATGTGGGTTGTAAGTCTTTTATAATCTGCTTTAATATATTTCGATAAAAGTTAAGGAAAAAGGGAGAAAATAAAAAAAACAATTCACAGGTATGCCAGTTACTTATGTGCAGGAACCGGTCTTTTTGAAACCTCAGACAATTGGTTTATATTTGTTGCGGAAATGTGCGGTATTCACCATGCCTACATCCTTAGGGACTCTCTGACAACTTGTCTAGGCCTGGCCAACCCAGCAAGTCCCGTCCAGGAGCAGAAGAATCTGAAAAGAACCCCAGAATTTTGGTTCTCACCACTATTGAAGTGCATGAGTCACTAGAAAGCGTCTGCATTCCTTAGATCTGCAAGGGAGGTGTCCCAGGAAGAAACTTTTTCTGTCCAAAAAGAACATCGGGGCAAGACTCAAGTTTGTTCATGAACACCAACGCAAACACTAGGACTTCTGGAACAATACACAGGCGGGTATAATGTTATTTGACCGCAGTACCATTAGACATGTTTCTAGTGAAATGCAGTCTTTGCTTTTCCCCAGACACCTGACTATAAAACATGATGGAGAAAATGTTATGGTTTGGGACTACTTTGCTGCATCAGCGCCTGGGCAGCTCACGCTAAAGGAACCCACTATAAATTCTTCAAACATGCCAGCGGGTGCTTGAGGATAACATGAGACAATCTGTCAGAATAATGACTCTCCGAAAGTGGACCTGGCCACATGACAATGATCCTAAACAAACCAGTAACCAATGAATGGATAGAAAAAATGAAGGGTAACATCAGGAATTAGAAGGAAAGGGAATACCTGTGAATAAATTATTGCAAGTCCATTTGTTATTTTATCTTTTTGACAATCAAATATTGATACATCCACATACGTTAAAAACTTTACATGGGGCTGTCCTTAGTTTATTACACACCTGCATGCGCGCGCGCACCTAATGATCAGACCTTATTATTTAAGTAGATGTGAAGATGTTCTGGGCCGTAGACCCAGACATACCTGCTGTGCGGATGCAGTCATTCCAGTCTAGGCATATCATTTTTTTTTCCCCGCTGACCCAGGTTAGCAATGTAAGCAAACCATTATATACTTCTAACTAAAAATACAATGGATTATTTACTGCTGGAAACGAGTTCAGGTCACTTCGATTTTTCTTGCCACTAACATAATGTAGTAATAACATTAGCATTGTATAACAAATGTATTTTTCTACTGTATGTTCTGGATGGAATCATACAGCAGCCATCATACCATACACACATAATAGATCACATTCGTGCCATGCTGCTGTGAACAGCTAGAAATCCCATCAAAGGGAACGTCTCAAGTATTTTACTTTAATATGTAAAGCTTTGTTCACATCTGCATTGAAGGATCTGTTTGGAACCTCGGTTACATTTGACAAGAAAAAAATATATCACTGCATGCAGCGCCATTTTTCCTGTCAAGACGACGACCATTACAACCTAACCAGTCAATAGGGTCTGTCATACAACGGATCTGCCACTGCGAGACACAAAGGTGTTCTGTTTTTTTTCTATTTTGTAACAATAAATTTTTTAGCTTTAACCTTCACGTACCACGACGTACTATTGTGTCGTGGTGTGGGGGGGGGGGGGGGGTGATGTTTGGAGCAGGCTCACCCGCTGAGCCCGTTCCATACGCAGCAGGTGTCACTAACGGCCAGAAACAGCGATCGCGCTGTTCCCGGCCGTTTAACCCCTTAGATGCTGCGATCCAGCATGATAGCATCTAAGACATTAGGAAGAGGGGGAGCCCCCGTATAACAGCTCATCAGCTCCACCCAGCAACGCGATAGGGGGGCGCCAATGGTTGTTATGCCAGCCCAAAGGCCTAACGACGGCCTCCGGCAGGGCTTGAACGTTGCCTGTAAAAATGACAATATACTGCAATACATTAGTATTGCAGTGTATTGTACCAGCGATCTAACGATCGTTGGTTCAAGCCCCTAGGGGGACTAATGAAATGTGTAAAAAAAAAAAAAAAAAGTTAAATATAGATTAGTCAAAAAAAAAAACATTTCAAAAGTTAATAAAACCTTTCACATTTTTCTTCTGAAGTAATATACAACCTATAAAATTGGTATCGCTGTGTCCGTAAAAGTACGAACTATTACAATATACCATTATTTAACGCGCACGGTAAACACCGTAAAAAGAAAAAAAAATATATATATATATAAAAATACCAGAATCACTTCATATCCCACAAAAGGAAATAAAAAAAAAAAAAAAAAAAAAAAAAGAGATCAAAAAGTCTCATGTAGCTCAAAATGGTACCAATAGAAACTGCTCAACCCCACAAGAAATAAGCCCTCATACCGCTCAATCAACGGAAAAATAAAAACGTTATGGCTCTTAGAATGTGGTGACAAAGTTTTAACAATAGTTACTTTCTTGTAGAAGTAGTAAAATATATAAAAAAAAAAACAAACTATAAATTTGGTATCGCCATAATCGTATTGACCAGTAAAATAAAGTGAACATGCCATCTTTACTGTATGGTGAAAGCTGTAAAAACTAAACCCCCCAAAGAGATTGAGGAACCGCTGTTTTTTTTCCTATTCCACCGCACAAAGAATTTTTTTACAGTTTCCCAATTCATTATATGGTACAATAAATTCTGCAATGAAAAACTGCAACTCGTCCTGCAGAAAACAACCCCTCATATGGATATATAATATGGATAAAATAAAAAATGGCATGCTTCCTGAAAGGGTTAAAGACTTTCCTGGAGGTGGCAATGTTGGAGATGCACACTTTCTTCCTGCAGTAGACAGTGCAGTAGCGTGTATGTGCAGTTTATGGCAGCTGCAATAAATGGGAACAGAACGCTGTATTTCCCAATGGGCAGATGTTTGGAGGCGTTCTAATTCCGATTTTTCAGCCGTTTTTTTGGGACGTTTACGGCCTGAAAAACGGCTGACACCACTGCATGTGAACATACCCCTAGAATGATGAAAGTGAAGTGAATGACTTTTCGGTTTACAGGTTCACACAGCGTGTATTTGACACTTTTTTTTTTTGCGCATTTTACGTGCCAAAAATCTCATCAAAAAAACGCTTGATTACGCCTGTTTGGGGGGGGGGGCTCGCCGCTGATTCTTCAAAACAGCTGATAAGCAGCTATGAAGGATCAGCGGTGCCCGTGCATACTCCGCTGCACAAAAATAGGACACATCTCTGCTGCACACACTACACAAAGCTCTCCTGCGCGAGCGCACACACAGCGCTGCTACATGCAGACACACACTCGGCTCTCCTGCGCACACACACACAAACACACAGCTCTGCTACATACAGACACACTCAGCTCTGCTGCACACACACAGCTTTGCTACATACAGACACACTCAGCTCTGCTGCACACACACAGCTTTGCTACATACAGACACACTCAGCTCTGCTGCTACATACAGACAAAAACAGTTACAGCAGGTGTGGGGAAGGGGGGGGGGTCACGAGAGAGGGGGTCTGTGAGAGAGAGGGACAGAGACACAGAGACACAGAGACACACACACACACACACACACACACACACACACACCTTACCTGAAGTGCAGCCGGTCTTCATAATGGCACCTGCTATCTCCCTACAAACCGGCTTCTCTGCTGTGTGGCTCAGAACTGCGGCTGCGCAGTAGAGCCAGATAGATTCACTGAACGCCTCACGTTCATCGTGTCCTATGCATTGTAGCTGCCGTATTCCATCTGTGTATGTGTCGCTAAGAGACACATACACAGCAGAAATAAAACATGGCAGCCCCAGTAAAGTAAGAAAGTGTTAATAAAAAAAAACTGTGAAAAATTAAATAAAAAGTCAATATAATATTTTATTAAATAAAAACACAAATTAATAAAAAAAAATCATCATGACACTGTCCCTTTAACGGTCAGAAAAGTGTCCATAGACAAACAATCGTATTTTCAGACGGTTTTAATTTTGTGTGTGCACATACCCTTATAGTGGCCATTGTGAAAAGTGTAACATTTCTTTTAATAGGACTACGGAGATAAAAAAAAATATTTACAATAGAAAAAAAAACCTGAATTAAAATGTAATTTTCTGGTACATTCCCTCTGACCAGTTTCCTAAAAAGATATAGAAGTAGCTACCACTGGACATCCGTGAAGGTGCAAACAATTGACTGCAACTGTTTTAGGGTCAGACCAGTTCTCAATCTTGGCTGAAAAGCGTCTCTGGTCAGCAATGAATGAACTCTCCCTGGTGCTGATCACCACCGACAGTACACTGCTCATATAATGTAGATCATGACAGATAAATTGATACAAAAATTCCAGGCCTCTCCTCGGTACAGAATAGGCAAAGGCAGCATATATGGCACATGATTCAGTAGGCACCAAAGCCTTTTTTGTCCGTAGCCACCAGATTGAAAAAGCAGGGATGTAATTGGTTGCTAGGACGAACACAAGTCATATTTTTTTGCCTGCATTAACATTATAGTTGAGTAAGTATTTGAGATATTTCCCATATCATTATAGAATAATAGTGGGATACTTAGATACTTGACAGATGCGTGATGCCATCTTAGACCCTGTTGCGTCGGAGCAGTCCGTTGTTATGGTCCGTCAGAAGAGCAGAACAAGGGAATGCTGAATGAAACAGTTTCATTGCACCACGGACACCACCGATGGCCGACGGAACCCATAGTCTTTAATGGGATCCGTCGGGTGTCTGTGATTTTACCGGAAACAATAGCTTGCTGCGATATTGTTTCCGGTAATTATTGCCAGATCTGCGACGGAGACCCCTAACGGAGCCTCCAACGTAGATGTGAATAGGTCCATATAAGGGGTGCTTCCTACTCAGGCTCAACACTCCTGAAAATAGACGTGTCTGGAACTTTCAAAATGTTTGCATAAATTGTAATATTCATAGTGTACTCTAGTAAATCTCTTCATGTGTTTGGATTGCAAAGTGAGTTATAGGAGTGCCACAATGTACAAATACTGAGGCAGAAGCGAGTTCAAAGACAGAACAACTTCGAAATAAAGCACTTCCAAGATGTACAGCAAAAGTACAGTATTGAATGGCTCGGACAGGCTATGGGACCGAAAAACCACGGAGATATCAAATATATGCTGAACACAAGAGCACTCCTGGCATGTCTTACTCATGAAATAACAATGCTGGAGCATTTCTGTTCCTCGGTTATTCATCCTGGAAATAACCAAGACATATATTTTATACAAAGTAGGAGGGTAAGAAGGGAACCAGCAGGAGACAACTTATTTTGGAGCGTAAAACCATCTTATTATACTCCGAAAAACACTTGAAATAAGCCTGAAAAGTTTTCCTATGATTTCAAAGGGAAATATACGGTGTAGTTCATGAGGTGTATTTTTACGCCGCTGAATTAAAAAACTGCTTGTACAAAAAAGTAGTCACATCTTGAAGTGTTTTAGCGCATTTTTCCCATTTTTTCATCAAAATATGCTTAACAAAAAGAAAATCAGCTCCTAAGCCGCCTGGATTCAGTGGCGGTTTTCTCTTAATATCATTATATGCAAAATGTAAAAAAAAAAGCATTTACATTAGACTGTGGACTTCCCTGCAGCCGCAATTACACTAGAATGACTGACAAAGCACGTTCTGGATGCCTGCAGCCGACCTAGAGGGGGCGTAAGACAAACTATCTACAGTTATACATTAATGGGGTTCGCCGCTTTGAACAATACATTAGCAGATTCACTTGGCAATAAGATGATCAAAAAAAAAAAAAAAGTGTCCCCCTGCTGGGCCCCCTAGCGATCAGCTGTCTTCTGTGGGGAAGCCTGGTAGTAAGTAATTTCCCTACAGCACCATCACAGGAGAAATTAAGCATTACACAATGCCCATTGAAATGGACACTAACATTTCAAACAACTTATGCTAATCTAATAGTATACCTGACATAGATCAACTTTGTAATGTACTTACTGTTAAAATATAGACGTTTTATCCATGCAAAGTATGTGTGGAGTTGCTGCCACTAGGTGTCTCCCTCTATCTAATCTGCTGTCCACCCCCTGTTGTCAAGCAAAATCTGTCCATAGTTACAGAGGAGAATACAGGAAGTGGGGGGTGGTATCTCTTCACAGCCTGCCAATACAAGTCTACAGAAAGGGAATATGGGATCAGGTGGAGGGAGCAGAGAGAGGAGACACAGACACACTGCCAATACAAGTCTATGGAGAGGGAACAGGAACACAGTGAAAGAGAAGCAGAGACTGCAGTTTCTGGTAAGATTTGTATCTCACCCCAATGCTTGATTCTCAGCTACACCGCTCATTACTACTGTATAACCTCCTCCATGCTGCTGCAGCTTTTATATATGTGATAGATTGATAGATAGAGATTGGAGAGCAGGATTCTCCTCTTCTCTGCATGCAGTGTATAGAAGATATGCATAGCACTTAGGCTCTGCCCACTAGCTCAGAGACAACGGACCATTGAAGAAAGAGCCTGCAGAAGGGAAAACTGCTTAAAAAATAATAATAATAATGCAGAATACAAGTCATATAATGTCCAGAAATAGTGTTATTTATCATGTACACATGACAGCTTATTCTGAAATGTCACCTGAAAAAGGTAGGTACGCTTTAAATGGGTTCTCTGTCTTTGGGTGGTCTAAAACTTTAGGAGCCAGATTATATTTTTTGGTCGCATCTGCAACCATTTTAGTCGCCATCTGGAGCCCTGAAACATTACAAAACATAACATAATATTTCCTTGTCATGACTACAAATTCTTATTTTGCAAAAACAAGCAAATTCCAATAATAAAAAGTGACTAATGGATGAGAAATATATGTAAAAAGGGAAATTTTAATAGGTTTCAATTAGGTGTAAAAAGAAATAAAAAAAAGGAAGGACAACCATTTGGAGACATGTCTTCTGTCTTATAGCGGAATTAATAAACTGCCCGTTGGACTGACCAGAAATAAAAAGCTTGAACAGAATGAACTGCACCTTGAACATAAGGATGCATCCGCTCAGAGACTTGACACCAGCTGTAATAATGTGTTGCCCTTGATCGGGAACGCTACCACCAGAAGTTATGAAATGGTTTCAATACACCATGAAATATAATCCCACATCAATACATGACCTCCCATGGCAAGAAAATCCAGCATCTGGGTGCTCATCAGACTCCATATTCCCATATACCAATTGTAAAATCTTAATCTAATTTTCCAGTTGTATCCAATTTCCAGGCACCAGTGAGATAGCGCAGCCGTATAAAAAGGAGGTCTCGTCCCATCTGCAACCAGCTCCAGAAAGGCACCAGTTTAGATCCTAAACATAAAATAACAAATATTAAGAAACATACAAAACTATAAAATATCTACTTCACATACTTTTCTATGTCCGTCCAATAATCCAGAACATTTGATAATTGGCACCTACCAGTGCTCGCTATTGCTGGATTAAAGGAATCGGACTCATTAATACACAATTCGCATGATGCAGTAAATCAGCCCTTTCTTGTTCAATTAATAAAGCCACAAGCCTCAATATGAACAGTCAGCAGGTGATAGTCTGCTTTTTGACAGGTTCCGACAGGAAAACAAAAAAATACACTACTTTGGTCCAATATGACTTCTATACTGGACCTTTAAGATGTTCAAGTAGCCATAAATCAGAAGGTAAATTCTGGCTGAAAGTTGTTGAATAAGCAGTTATTAAAAACCCTGGTAATTATTTCCTTCATAACCCCTGGTAGTGTCTGGAGCTCCATAGATTCTAGATTGCAGAATCCGACATTTGTGGTTCGACAACTTGTTTTCAAATTAATGTAGACTAAGGCCTCATGCACACTTCCATCACCGTTTTCTCGGCCGTTTTTGACGGATCCGTGTGTCCGTTTTTGTTTCCGTGTGCACTCAGTTTCCGTTTTACACGGACGTTTTGCTTCCGTTTAAAAACGGATGTGAACTTCATTTGAACCTGTCACATGTCCCAGGAAACACCCATAGAAAGTTTACAAGAAGTTTTTGGTGCTGTTTTCTGTAGCTTTCAGAGCATCGAGAACAGTTTGAGATTACTCTGCTTGGCTTACTTTGGTTTTTTGGGTGTTTTGGAGTGAAAATATGAGCCTATCTTCAGGAATGAATGTTTACTGTAGTCTGCGAGTCTGTGAACTTTTGCTCACCCAGCCGTTGCTATGGCAACGGATACGTCAAAAACGGACGGCACACGGAAGCCTTCCGTGTGCTATCCGTTTTTTTCACTGACCCATTGACTTCTATGAGCCACACGGCCACTGAATCACTGAGCAAAGTAGGACATGCTCTATTTTGCACGGAACGGAACAACGGATCCGTTTAAATAACTGAAGTGTGCATGGGGCCATTGAAATGAATGGGTTCAGGGTGCCATCAGTGACAAAAACGGATAGCACCCTGAAGGAAAAAACTGAAGTGTGCATGAGGCCTTAGGCGGGATTCACACGACAGGGTTTCCCGGCCGGGTGACGGCCGTTCATAAATCGGCCGGCACCCGGCTGCATTAGGAATAATAGACCCCTAATGGGGCTATTCACACGACCGATTTTTTGACGGGCCGGGAAAACCGGCCATCAAAAAATGGGACATGCCCTATTTTCAGACGGGTACCCGGCCCCCATAGAAGTCTATGGGGCCGGGTAATACATGGCCATCACCGGAATGTGTCCCGAGTGATGGCCGGGTCTACCGTCGCTCTCGCACTCTCTCCTCCTCCTCACAGCGCAGAGTGCATGTGAGGAGGAGGAGTTGATGCCATTCGGACGAATGGCTGTACGCTGTACACAGTGTGGCAGGGCCGGGTGTACAGCAGGTGGAAGGGAGCGCTGCGTTGGCTCCCTTCCCCTGCTTGTTTTAACTGGTACCTGATCGCTGGCTGTATTTTTACGGCCAGCGGTCAGGGTCCTTAAAACCCGAACCATAGACTTTTTACAGCTCGGGTTTTAACTTGCTGCCCGCGCGATCGGGCAGCTGAATGTCGGGTCTCCGGCTGTCAGTGACTGCCGGGGACCCTGAGGAGAGGATAGAAGCAGCTTTCGCTGCTTCTATCTTCTCCGATGTCTTTTTACACAGCGCTCAATGAACGCTGTGTATAGGAATAGAGACAGCAGCAGCGGCGCTTTCTCTATTCCTCCCGGTGATCATGTGACAGGTCACATGATCGCCGGGTGCCGTTACTGACAGACAGCTGCTGGGTCTTACTAGACCCAGCACAGTCCTATTAGTGACAATCGTCACTATGAGAGGGCTGATTTCCCCTGTAACTGGGGCTACTGTGCAGCTCCAGTTACAGTGGAAAAACATGGTGTAAAAGAAAGAAAAAAAATATTAAAAGTTCCAAAAAGGTCTTTTTTGACATTTGAGGGACAGACCATAGTAATAAAAAAATAAAAGTAAAGTGCTAAAAAATTCATCCGATTAAAAAACGGTCAGGGAAAAAACGGATGCAAATCGGGTCCAAATCGGCCGGTAAAAACGGCAACACGGCCCGGAACGGATGCAAACCAGATGGGGAAAAAAAAAACGGCCAAAGACGGCCGATTTTCCCGGCCGACACTCGGACCCTGTCGTGTGAATGAGGCCTAAGTGGTTAGGCACAATATTACGTATTGGCCATAAAAAAACAAACGTACTGCATAGATCCGTGAGATATAGAGTTGATCTTTATCTGTGGCTCTTCACTCTAGCAAGGAGGGGGTCCCGAAAAGGGTCACGGCCTGTATGACGTCCATATGCTCTAATAGATCATATGTAAAGGGGCTGAGACCATTAATTTAACTTTCCTGGTCCTCATAAGGCCAGGTCCACACAAATGGAGATGCTGCAGATTAAAGGGAAGGTGTCATTATTTTTTTTTATTATTATTATATTGCTTTTAATAAAATATAAACAAAAATTTTATTTATTAGTGTTGTCACGGTCTAATTTTTACTGTGTTCAAACTTTTACTTCTCTATGGGGGTTGCCATTTTTTTTTCCATCTCTGTATGTGTCGATTAACGACACATACAGAGATGGAATACGGCACATACAACCCCATAGACAATGTGCCGCTCCCACACAGACCAAAACGAAGCTCGTTCACAGAGCTAAATCGGGTTCCATTTTCATGTGGACCGGAAGCCGCTGCCAGACAGTAAGATGACGACTTCCGGCCGCGGCTTCCGGACATATGTTCAGGCGCAAGGAATAGGAGCGTAGACCAGCGGATTTGGTAGGTAATTTATGCTCGTGTATGTGATGTGTGTATTATGTTCATATGATACTGTCTGCTGAGCCCTGTATCTAATCCTCCTGCACTGTGCAGTCGCTCAGAAAATGGTGGCACACAGTGTAGGAGGTTTGAAGACATTCAAACCCCTCCTTCTGCTGGCACTAGCCAGAATACGGGAGGGGGGGATTGTGTGAGGACACGAGAGAGAGAGTGTGTGTACACCCCAAATTTGCAGCATAAATCAATGAGGTTGCTTTACCACAGTGACCATGCTGCAATTTGGGGAACTGCTCCCTCTAGTGCCCAGCACATGGAAATGTTATAAATTAGAATCTAATTTATAATATTTCCTGACTTGTGAAAAAATTAAAACAATGTGTAATCACTTAAATAATAATTGTTTAGCTGAACAAAAAAAATAATTTATAGCGATACATTCCCTTTAATCCGCATGGGTTTACAGTACTAGCCACGTGGATGGGATTTGAAAAAAATCTCATCCACATGCTGCAGAACATTTTCCCCTGAGAAATCAGAGCATTTTCAAATTTAGAAAAAAGGTGAAAGTCCGCAGTCAATCCTAAGAAAAAAAACATATGCAACATGTTGCTGAAAAATCTGCTACATGTGTGGGTACCCTGGTACAGTTCAAACTATTTTATTGCCTGTTATCCCTCCAACCGCCCTCCCCAATGATCTCTGGAGATCTGCCCCATGTCTGCAATCCTGCACCCAATCCTATGAGCTTTAGGCACTTGCTAAGTTTTTAGTTCGGTATTATACAGCATAAAGCAGCAGTGTGCAGTGTAGAATTCATCTTACCTTCAATCTCTGTCCAATTTACTGCAATCTCTGCAATCGGAATCTTTAAACATTGAGCTATATATAGTAGTTCCACATCAAATGCCCTGCATAAACAGGAGAGATCAGTATATTGATCGGCGCTTTACAAATCCTACTGCAGATGTCATTACTGCTCTATGCGGAGGCCATTTACAGATGAAGTGGTTTATCTGTTCACAATCTACTTCTAAATAGGAAGGTTAATTACATAGATGAGAAGGTCAATGCACCCTGTGGTCTTATCACAACCGATCTGGCTGGCGGAGAAATACATGCACATTCTGCTCTTCTCAATATATGTACACATTTCAGAAAAAAAAAAAAAAAAAAGTCTGGGCAAATGACCGTAAAACTAGAAAAATTCTGCGTTATCATAACCTTTACAATAAGGTCACTGCTTTACAGATATAATCAGTATGAAAGTACTGGATAATGACTTCACCGTCACAATTCTGCTGATTCATTTCTCCCATGGTGGCGCTGCAGTGAAAATAAACACTTATTCCCGATTCCCCACAGATTACAGCGGATCGCTGGTAGTCCCAGCAGTGAGGCCTCCGACCATCAGTTTTTTGTCATGGGACCCTTTTAGCATAAAGCGATCGGACCAATATTTGCCCATAATAAACATGAACCTGCCAAATTGTTACATGTAAATGGTTGGCCTCTGACTTTTCCTATTGAAGTGCATCGCTAGTACAATTTAACCCCTTTCTGACGTAATAGTACATAACGGCGGGCGGGTCGCTCCCATGGACTGCCATACTTTTACATCATGGTGATGATGCTGATACAGTAGCTGTGCCTTCACCATCGCACCCGATCATGGCAGATTAACACCTTTAGGCTATGTTCACACTGGTTATTTTGCCGAGTTTTTTGACGCAAAACCGCGTCGCAAAGCTCGGCAAAAACGGCCCGAGAACGTCTCCCATTGATTTCAATGAGAGGCGTCGGCGTCTTTTTCCCACGAGCAGTAAAACTGCCTCGCGGGAAAAAGAAGCGACATGCCCTATCTTCGGGCGCTTCCGCCTCTGACCTCCCATTGACTTCAATGGGAGCCAGAGAAAGCGTATTTCGCACTGTTTTATGCCCGCGGCGCTCAATGGCCGCGGGCGAAAGACGGCGCGAAAATCGCCGCCAAAAACGGCGTACAGGGAGAGGAAAATCTGCCTCAAAGTTCCAAACGGAATTTTGAGGCAGATATTCCTCCCCCAAAATACTCCGTGTGAACATAGCCTTAGTTGATGTGACCATCAAAGTGCCGTGGCATCTAAGTGGTTAGGCAGAGGGAATGGGCTCCATATTTCACCCCAGACCCCCGCGTCTTCCATGTATATGGTGCTTGCCAGTAAAGAACTCACAGGCAAAAATACAAATATTATTGAAGTGATCAGGAGATTGCAGAGTCAAGTCCCCTAGTGGGACTAAAAAAGAAATGCATAAATAAAAAAAAAAACTTTTTTTTTTTTTTAAGAATGTTTAAAGTAAAAAAAAAAAATACTAAAAAGTATTTCCCGTATAAGTTTAAATGTTTTGTATACCGCACAATGGTCTTAAAAAAAAAATTCCAACAAAGCAATGGCGAAATTGTTGTCTTTTGCCATTAGCCACAAAAAACTTAGTCAATGAGTTATATGCTCACCAAAAGGTACCATCGGAAAATCAAGCCTTTATAAAGCGGTGTCGATTGAAAAATATATATATATATATTTTTTTTAAAGTTATGGCTCTTGGAGTATTTTACTAGTTTTAGGATGAAAAAACTAAAACAAAAAAATGACACGTCCTGAAGGCCAAAATAGGCCACGTCCACGTGTTCCATTTCCCTACAGCGCCACCACATGGGAAATAAATGATTATACAGTTTCCACTGAAATCGATGGGCTGTTTGTGCAACATGCATGGACTGGCTGTGGCTAATAGGTGAAAGTCCTGAATGGAAGATTCCACTTTATTAATTAAAATGTTCCTAATAGAACACTTCAAAATGGGTTTCCAAAATCAGACAGTTCCTTTGGATTCAAAATTAATCCTCCTGTGTACAATAATTGTAATGGTGCATAGAACGAACGTAGACTTTGGGATTGTTAATCAGCAGTTAATAAAAATGGTAAATGTGTAAGTAGGTTACTAGCCTGGCTCTAATGCAGTGGGCCACAAAGCTCTTTCTACATCAGATTCCTCTACGGGCCCTTTGTAAAGGATTAGGGGTTCAGAATGCAAATCACCAGAGAAAGCTCTGTGCAGACACTGAGCGTACAAGGAATGCTGGGAGATTTCAGCTCTAAAGGCTGCATATTGTGAATACAGCTCTAGACTATAATACGATGTGATAGAAGATGTAACTCAGGATTAGTACAAGAGAAGTAATGTTTTTACAAAGTTACTTAAAGAGGCTCTGTCACCACATTATAAGTGCCCTGTCTCCTACGTAAGGAGATGGGCGCTGTAATGTAGGTGACAGAAATGCTTTTTATTTAAAAAAACGATCTATTTTCACAACGTTAGGAGCGATTTTGGTTTATGCTAATGAGTTGCTTAATGCCCAAGTGGGCGTTGTACAGAGGAGTGTATGACGCTGACCAATCGGCATCATGCACTCCTCTCCATTCATTTAGACAGCAGAATCGCGTTCTTACTAGAACATGATCTGCAGCCACATACACAGCGATTCTGCTTGATTAACGTTAATCCAGTGTCCTGATAATGAATACACATGACCATCCAGCCTGGACGTCATGTGTACTCAGAATCCTGACACTTCTGACTCTTTTCTGTGAGATTCCGGCAACGGATACGAAATCTCGCGAGATCACGGAGGTAAACGAGATTTCGTTTCCGTTGCTGAAATCTCAGAGAAAAGATTCAGAAGTGTCAGGGTTCTGAGTACACATGACGTCCAGGCTGGATGGTCATGTGTATTCATTATCAGGACACTTGATTAACGTTAATCAAGCAGAATCGCTGTGTATGTGGATGCAGATCATGTTCTAGTAAGAACGCGATTTTGCTGTCTAAATGAATGGAGAGGAGTGCATGATGCCGATTGGTCAGCGTCATAGACTCCTCTGTACAACGCCCACTTGGTCGAAAGTAAAAATACGCCCACTTGGGCATTAAGCAACTCATTAGCATAAACCAAAATCGCTCCTAACGTTGTGAAAATAGATCGTTTTTTTTAATAAAAAGCACTGCTGTCACCTACATTATAGCGCCCATCTCCTTATATAGGAGATAGGGCACTTATAATGTGGTGACAGAGTCTCTTTAACGTCTCATGTAGATTCAGTCTATACATAAATTGCTAAAAACGGCGTCCAATACGTTTTCATCTATACTATTAAATAATGTCCCTGTTATTTGCATAGAATATATAGATACAAACCGGCTCGACCGCAGCTGCAGTTACATCTAGCACAAGAATAGTGTATACTGCAGGACGTCTGAACACAATGTTTAGCTAAAGACTGCGAGTCAACTTCTGGAGACAGGAATATTATTAATATTTAGAGAATACCCACAAATGCTAATCCCGGGGAAGGAGAATGTTAACAATTTGCTAGTAAAGATAAAAATAAATCCATGGATCTTCATCTGGCTGTCCGGTGATCCTGGCTGCATGAAGACCCAGCATTTAAAGAAAAAAAAGTTTCCAGTTTCGGGCAACCTTTAAAGGGACTCTGTCACCAGTTTATTAATTCCCTATCTCCTAACTAATCTAATAGGCGCTGTGATGCAGATAACTACAGTGCCATTGGTTTTTAAAAAATATATATTTAAAAATGTATTAGAATTTTTCTAAATATGCGAATGTGGCTCTAATAACCAAAAATGGGAGGTGACTCTTTTCACTCTGGGCGGTGTAATCTTTTCTGTACGACGCTATCCAATCAGCACACAGCTTCTCCCCCTTCCCAGCCCAGCAACACAGCCTGATCTTATAGTACACAAAATCCATTCCTGACTGGTGATATCTCCGTTTGTGTCACAGCTAGAACTGTGGTCCACAGCCCGAGATATGGCTATTTGAAGTGATCCCCCTTCCATCCAGGCTCAGTCTCTCACACTGTGTGAAGCAGCTTCATGCTGATAGGACAGCGTCAGAGGCTGTGAGGAGGCTCCACCTCAGGAGAATCGCTGCTGTTACCTCCCACTTGTCGAATATATTTACATATTTAGAAAAAAGCTCATAACTTTTAAAATAATAAATATTTGTGACAATTTTCACTAGCATGATCAGTGTGACAGCGCCTATTAGATTAGCTAGGATATTGGGCATTACTAAACTAGAGACAGAACATCTTTAAGGTTATATTAGGGAATTGGTGATTCCATAGTATGTGAATGTGTTCACAATTAATATTGCACTGGAATGATGGTAGCACTGGAAAAAAAACACACACACACTTTTAGAAAATGGGAGAACTTACCAACGATCAACATGTAGGGCTGTGAATATGCGAGCAGCAGCTTGTCTTGTGAACAGCTTAAATCCACACTGTGTGTCCTTCACCCCCCGGACACACAAGAACCAGACTAGGGAATGGAATCCATACATGAGAAAGGTTCTGAAGAGGGAACGCTGGGAAACAAATGTGGACAGGATTAAAAGAGAATTACTATGCTGAGAAATAACCACTTGAGACTACAGGCCCATAATGGCCTGAGGCTGCACTACTAAAATAATCTGATGACATTTCGGTTTCTAATTCCAGTCAGGGGCAGTATTCTATGCTTTGCATGGAACAATATGTACAGTTAGGTCCAGAATTATTTGGACAGTGACACAATCTTCATGATTTGGGCTCTGCCGCAAACACATTGGATTTGAAATGAAACAACTGAGATGCAATTGACGTGTAGACTTTCAGGTTTAATTCAAGGGGTTGAACAAAAATATCCTGTGAAACGTTTAGGAATTGCAACCATTTTTCTACACAGCCGCCTCATTTCAGGGGCTCAAAACTAATTGGACAAATTAACATTACCATAAATAAAATCCTTTGCAGGCAATGACGGCCTGAAGTCTGGAACCCATGGAAATCATCAAATGCTGGGTTTCCTCCTTTGTGATGCTTTGCCAGGCCTTTACGGTCTTCAGTTATTTCTTGTTTGTGGGTCTTTCTGCCGTAAGTTTCGTCTTAAGTGAAATGCAGCTCGATCGGGTTGAGATCTGGTGATTGACTTGGCCATTGCAGAATAGTCCACTTTTTTGCCTTAAAAAACTCCTGGGTTGCTTTCGCAGTATGTTTTGGGTCATTGTCCATCTGTCCTGTGAAGCGACGTCCAATGAACCTTGCTGCATTTGGTTGAATCTGAGCAGAAAGTAAATCCCTGAACACTTCAGAATTCATCCGGCTGCTTCTGTCTTCAGTCACATCATCACTAAAAGCTAGTGGCCCAGTGCCTTTGGCAGCCATGCATTCCCATGCCATCACACTGCCTCCACCATGTTTTACTGAGGATGTGGTGTGCTTTGGATCATGAGCCGTTCCACGTCTTCTCTTCTCCATCCCAACATTCTGGTACAGGTTGATCTTCGTTTCACGCTGTTCCAGAACTGGGCGGCTTCTTTAGATGTTGTTTGGCAAAGTCTAATCTGGCCTTTCAATTTTGAGGCTGATTAATGGTTTGCACCTTGTGGTGAACACTCTGTATTTGGCTCTCATGAGTCTTCTCTTTAGGCCGGATTCACACGAGCGTGTTCGGTCCACGATATACGGTCCGTATATCGGCAGTATTTCCCGGACCTGACACACTGCAGGGAGCCGGGCTCCTAGCATTATAGTTATGTACGACGCTAGGTTTCCCTGCCTCTCCGTGGAACTACGGTCACGTACTGAAAACATGATTACAGTATGGAACAGTTGTCCCGCAGCGAGGCAGGGACTCCTAGCATCGTACATAACTATGATGCTAGGAGCCTGGCTCCCTGCCGTGTGTTCGGTCCGGGAAATACTGCCGACCTACGGACCGTATATCGTGGACCGAACATGCCCGTGTGAATCCGGCCTTATAGTAGCAACAAATAATTCTGGATCTAACTGTACATTCTGACCTGTTTAATTAAAAACAAGGGGGCGGGGCAACTCACAGAATCCACAGATGGTCTGGGATCGGATTTATTTAGAGGATCTGGTCAGAGGTCTGAATTAATTTTGGGGCCCGAGCTGTATTAGGTTAGGAGGTGTGGTCTATAGACTATTTATTTTGGGGTCTGGGGTAGGAACGTATCTAAGGATTGGATCTGAGGTGTGAATTAATTTTAGGATCTGATCCTGAATTATTTTTTTTTAAGGATTTGGTATGAATTCAGGGGTCTGTATTAGTTTTGGGTTTTGGTCTGAATTCATGATCTGGGGTTTGATGCCTCCACTGCCCCTATCGTACATACATTTTCTACTAATGTGGGCGATAGTTTTTGTGGTACAATTGTTTGGGTGTTTTTCACCCCCCCTAGATTTTATTTCTGGGATCAGCACATCACAGCAAAGAGGCAGCCAGTCAGAAGAGTCTACAGAGGAGGATGGACTGTGGCTGCCAGCGCTATGAAGACATTGATGTATGTGTTAATTTGACTCCACAAATGACACTGTATCTGACAGAAATTAGAAGGGGCTCAGTAGTGTGTTCTTTAAAAAAATGTATGCATGTACAGTAACGTTCCTTTTCATTTTCTTCTTGTAGGTCTTTAGATGGCTCATTTATAAAAACTAGTTCAGACAAAACAGGGAGATGCCGCCCACAGCAACCAATCAGATCATGGCTTTCATTTGAGGTTAGAAGAGGTTAGCAGTGATCCGATTGGTTGCTACGGGCAACACCTTATTTTTTTTTGTCTTTTTTAATGTCCCTATTCCAGTGTACTGTATATTGCTAGGGCACAATACTGGTATGGCCCTACGGGCATTTACAAGAGACAGTCCTGGGGACCGTTGTCAGGTTCCAGGCTGTCTCTATAGTGAAACAAACCCTTACGATCATGTAGCCAGGGATCAGCCATGTAAACAGCCATGATTAAGGACGTGCACAACGTCTGAAACGCGTAGGCCCCAAGACTGGACCGATACACACTCCTGTCTGCACACCAGGATTCCATCTTATTGGACCTTTTTAAACCTTGATACCTAGTAAACTCGGAATAAGTTTCCATTTTATCCTCTACATCGCTGGATTCAACTTTGCTCTTTCTGAGCTTGGTGGTTTAAGTGGCTTGTGAACTAAGTGGAGTTCTAAAACCGGAGTTGACAAGAGGAGTTGAAGCCCCAGTAAGTACTCTTCTTTTTCTTTGACAATTGTTCGCTGTTTTGGTGTAACTTGGATAATGGATAGCAAGATTGGAGGTTTTCTTCAGTGCACAGTTTGCCATATGTATACACGACTGGAGCCGGAGTTCCAGGGTGAATATCTCTGTGGCAGATGTGAGCATGTTGTTCACCTGGAAGCTCGTATTAGAGATCTGGAGGAGCAGAATGCAACACTGAGGAGGATAGACAATTTTGAGCGGAGCTTGCTGCTCACAGAGCATGCAGTTAGTGGGTTAGAACTGGAGGGTGAAGACATGGGTGAGCAGGATCAGGTAAGTAGCTGGGTTAATGTAGTTAGGGGCAGTAGAAAGGGGTCAAAGACAAGGAAGGCCGATCCGGTTTCTGGCATTCCAAGCAAAATTGCCAGGTTGGGTGATGATGCGAGGGTGTCAGTCTCAGAAAAGGCAGCCCTAGTGGATACTGATCTCCCTAACAGCCGGGAGAACAGCCCAGCTAGTAGTCGGCGGGATGGTAATGCAGGCAAGCCAAGACAATTGATAGTTGTAGGGGATTCTATAATCAGGAAGACGGATAGAATAATTTGTCGCCAAGACCGCCTCAACCGAATGGTTTGCTGTCTCCCTGGTGCCAGGGTTCGGCATGTGGTGGAACGGGTGGACAAATTGCTGGGAGGGGCTGGTGATGATCCAGCTGTCGTGGTCCATGTCGGTACCAACGACAGAATAAATGGTAGGTGGAGGAGCCTTAAGAATAATTTTAAAGAACTAGGCTACAAGCTGAAGGGAAGGACCTCCAAGGTTGTATTCTCAGGAATACTGCCTGTGCCATGCGCATCACAGGAAAGACTGCGGGAGCTCAGGGAGTTAAATGCATGGCTGAAGTGTTGGTGTAGAGGAGAAGGATTTGGGTTCCTAGAGCACTGGGCTGACTTTTCATTGGGGTACAAACTGTATTCTGCAGATGATTTGCACCTAAATGGAAGGGGGTCCGCTGTGCTGGGGGAGAGAATTCTAGCTGGGGTGGCGGAGTATTTAAACTAGGGCTGAGGAGGGAGGTCAATGTAGAAAAAAAAGGGGTAGCCAGGTTAGAGAGGGGTCAGACTATATTGGTGGGGGGAGAAACAGAATGTGGGGAGAGGACTAGACAACAAGATAAGGAGATCCTTTCGTTACAAAACATCAGTGTAAATAAAAAGGACCGATTAATGTCAAATCACATTTCTGATAATAAAAGTGAAAAACTGACAGGCAAGTTAAAGTGTATGTTCACAAATGCCAGAAGTCTAGCAAGCAAAATGGGGGAGCTGGAGGCCTTGATACTGGAAGAAAATATAGATATAGTTGGTGTTGCTGAAACATGGCTGGACTCTTCACATGACTGGGCTGTAAATCTACAGGGTTTTACACTTTTTCGTAAAGACAGGACAAATAGGAAAGGTGGTGGTGTATGTCTGTATGTGAGAAGTGATATGAAGGCGAGTGTGAAAGAGACAATAGTGGGTGAAGACTGTGAGGAGGTTGAAACCTTGTGGGTGGAACTAGAAAGGGAGGTAAACACTGAAAAAATTACTTTTGGTGTAATCTATAGACCCCCCAATATAACTGAGGAGATGGAAGGTCAGATATATAAACAGATGGAGCGGGCTGCACAGGCGGGTACTGTAGTGATAATGGGAGATTTTAATTTCCGGGATATTAATTGGTGTCATGGTTCGGCTTCAACTGCAAAGGGGAGACATTTCCTCAACCTGTTGCAGGAAAATTTTATGGGCCAGTTTGTGGAAGACCCGACTAGAGGTGAAGCTCTGTTGGATCTGGTCATTTCTAATAATGCAGATCTTGTTGGGAATGTCAATGTTCGTGAAAACCTCGGTAACAGTGATCATAATATAGTTACATTTTACCTATACTGTAAAAAACAAACGCAGGCTGGGAGGGCAAAAACATTTAATTTTAAGAAAGCCAATTTCCCCAGGATGAGGGCTGCAATTCAGGATATAGACTGGGAAGAACTAATGTCAAATAATGGAACAAATGATAAATGGGAGATTTTCAAATCTACTTTGAGTTATTATAGTGCAAAATTTATTCCTACAGGTAATAAGTATAAACGACTCAAATTAAACCCCACATGGCTTACACCTTCTGTGAAAGGGGCAATACATGACAAAAAAAGGGCATTTAAAAAATACAAATCTGAGGGTACAGCTGTAGCCTTTGTAAAATATAAAGAGCTTAATAAAATCTGTAAAAATGTAATAAAATTAGCAAAAATACAAAATGAAAGGCAGGTGGCCAAGGATAGTAAAACAAATCCTAAAAAATTCTTCAAGCATATAAATGCAAAAAAGCCAAGGTCTGAACATGTAGGACCCCTATATAGTGGTAATGGGGAGTTGATCACAGGGGATCAAGAGAAGGCAGAGTTACTAAATGGGTTCTTTAGCTCTGTATATACAACAGAAGAAAGAGCAGCTGATGTAGCCGGTGCCAGTGCTGTTAATATATCAGTTGATATACTGAATTGGATGAATGTAGAGATGGTCCAAGCTAAATTAAATAAAATAAATGTGCACAAGGCTCCGGGACCAGATGGGTTACACCCTAGAATTCTTAAAGAGCTTAGTTCAGTTATTTCTGTCCCCCTTTTCATAATATTCAGAGAATCTCTAGTGACAGGTATAGTGCCGAGGGACTGGCGCAGGGCAAATGTGGTGCCTATTTTCAAAAAGGGCTCTAGGTCTTCCCCGGGTAATTATAGACCAGTAAGCTTAACATCCATCGTGGGGAAAATGTTTGAGGGGCTATTGAGGGACTATATACAGGATTATGTGACAATAAATAGCATTATAAGTGACAGCCAGCATGGTTTTACTAAGGACAGAAGTTGTCAAACTAACCTAATCTGTTTTTATGAAGAGGTGAGCAGAAGTCTAGACAGAGGGGCCGCTGTGGATTTAGTGTTTTTTAGTGTTTTTGGACTTTGCAAAGGCATTTGACACTGTCCCCCATAGACGCCTAATGGGTAAATTAAGGACTATAGGTTTAGAAAATATAGTTTGTAATTGGATTGAGAATTGGCTCAAGGACCGTATCCAGAGGGTTGTGGTCAATGATTCCTTCTCTGAATGGTCCCCGGTTATAAGTGGTGTACCCCAGGGTTCAGTGCTGGGACCACTATTATTCAACTTATTTATTAATGATATAGAGGAAGGGATTAATAGCACTATTTCTATTTTTGCAGATGACACCAAGCTATGTAATATAGTTCAGACTATGGAAGATGTTCATGAATTACAGGCAGATTTAAACAAACTAAGTGTTTGGGCGTCCACTTGGCAAATGAAGTTTAATGTAGATAAATGTAAAGTTATGCATCTTGGTACCAACAACCTGCATGCATCATATGTCCTAGGGGGCGCTACACTGGCGGATTCACTTGTTGAGAAGGATCTGGGTGTACTTGTAAATCATAAACTCAATAACAGCATGCAGTGTCAATCAGCTGCTTCAAAGGCCAGCAGGATATTGTCGTGTATTAAAAGAGGCATGGACTCGCGGGACAGGGATGTAATAATGCCACTTTACAAAGCATTAGTGAGGCCTCATCTAGAATATGCAGTTCAGTTCTGGGCTCCAGTTCATAGAAAGGATGCCCTGGAGTTGGAAAAAATACAAAGAAGAGCAACGAAGCTAATAAGGGGCATGGAGAATTTAAGTTATGAGGAAAGATTGAAAGAATTAAACCTATTTAGCCTTGAAAAAAGACGACTAAGGGGGGACATGATTAACTTATATAAATATATTAATGGCACATACAAAAAATATGGTGAAATCCTGTTCCTTGTAAAACCCCCTCAAAAAACAAGGGGGCACTCCCTCCGTCTGGAGAAAAAAAGGTTCAAGCTGCAGAGGCGACAAGGCTTCTTTACAGTGAGAACTGTGAATTTATGGAATAGCCTACCGCAGGAGCTGGTCACAGCAGGGACAGTAGATGGCTTTAAAAAAGGGTTAGATAATTTCCTAGAACAAAAAAATATTAGCTCCTATGTGTAGAAATTTTTCCTTCCCTTTTCCCTTCCCTTGGTTGAACTTGATGGACATGTGTCTTTTTTCAGCCGTACTAACTATGTAACTATGTAACTATGTAACTATGTAACCCCCTGCCTTAGCCAGGGATCACTTTTACAGGGGGGGGGGGGGGGGGGTTGTAATCACACCACTGAAGTAGGTAACTATTTGGATCCAAGTGCAGCTGTGTATTTTCCCGGCAAAGATCGCTTAGGCATAGTGGCAGTGCCCGCAGGATTACATTGACGTAATTATACGCCAAGGTGCCTGAACCACCTCAAGCGCTTAACGTACAATTTCCTCGGGGTGCAGGAAAAGGTTTTCCATCTTTTATGTAAAGAAAGCCTTATTACTGTGTAATGATACACAACTAATATATTAATATACTTTGTGCTTCAATTCTGCTCCATTTTCAAGATCTCTGCTGGCTTTAAATATTCTTGTTTACATACAGAGGCGGAAAACTTATACCGATCATATCCCACTGACACAGGTACATGACTCATTATGACACACTATCCAGGGATATATAGGGAGATTAGGGTGTATATATATATATATATATGAAGAATTCTATATGTTAGTATTGAGAATTGTATAAGTTTGACTTAAAGTAGTTTTCTATGGATTCCATATTTTTTTAAACGACGTTGCCCAAAAAGGTTTATCAGAGCTCCCTTTTGTGACAAGCGGTTAAGCCATTCATGTGAGCAGGACTAGATTGGGTAGGTTTTTCATCCTCTGGAAACATTCTGGCTAAAGTACATTCACTGACAGCATGCGGAGATCTTTAAAACAGAGGAATTGAAAAATAAAGTGTTTTCAGTAAGTGTTAACATCCTCAGAATTCCACAAGTTTCGGAGGTGGTGTGTGTTTAAGAAAATAAAAGTAGGGCTGGGCAATTATGACCCAAATCAAAATCACGATTAAAGATTATTGAATGATTATTTAGGCCACACTCCTTTTTGCATACCACACCATTGAATTAATATTTATCCCCTGAGCCTGCTGTATACTACTGTATGTAAGATAGCCCCAACACAGTATATTGCCCCCATAGTGCTCCCCACACATTATAATGCCCCTATATCTGTCCTCCAGAGTAGAATACCCCCTAAGCTGCCACCACACAGTATAATGCCCCCATAACTGCCCTGCACACAGTATAATGCCCCCATAGCTGCCTCTACGTAGTATAATGCCCCTATAACTGCCCTCATATATGCACCCCAGACAGTAAATAAAGTACCCCTAGCTGCCCACACGCTGTATTATACGCAGCACGGCGCATACAGGCGGGTAGACGTCAATGCCTCACGTCCATGGATACATAGTGAATTGTAGAGCAGGGACCTTATGGTCCCCTGCTCTATCATTGGATTCAACTGTATCTGCGTCCTGAAGATGCAGATACAGTATTAAAAATAATTGATAAAACCAAAACTCGCAAGAGGACGTCGACTAATTACGATGATATTCGATTTAGATTAATTGCCCAGCCCTATAAACAAAGTATTGTCATGCGGGATGCAGACATAGGAGTGTGGCGCAATATTGGAAAAGTGAGAGCTGTATTGGGTCAGACGAGTTACTGGGTATCGATAAAAAAAAAAAGTCTAAAATTCATGATAAACCTGCAATAAAGCGTAAAGATAGCAGATTTTAACAAGCTATGTAATGTGGTGCCTTATCCAAACTCCTAGTGGAGATCAACGCACAATTGTGCAGTCAAGGGAAAATACTATTATAAAAGCCCGGGAGAAGTGGGAATTATAAAACATTTACATGGTTAACGACTGACCTGGAAAGTAAAATTTACCTTTGCAACAGACTCCTTCTCCAGATGAGCTCGAGACCCACATGAAATTGCCAGGTTATCCTAGTGTAAGGAAATCGAGCATATTATATACATTCCAGAAACAACAACAGGTAACCGGTGAAGCGAAGCTCCCCTTTAACCCCTTAATGACCGGGCCATTTTGCACGTTAATGACCAAGGATTATTTTTTGTTTTTTCATGGTCGCATTCCAAGAGTCGTAACTTTTTTTTTATTCCGTCGACATAGCCGTATAAGGGCTTGTTTTTTGCGGGACGAGTTGTATTTTGTAATTGTACCATTTTTAGATGCTTACAATATATTGATTAACTTTTATTAACTTTATTTTAGGAGAGTATTGAAAATAAGCAGCTATTCCGGCATTAATTTTCACGTTATAAATTTACGCCGTTTACTATACAGCGTAAATAACATGTTAACTTTATTCTATGGTTCGGCACGATTACGGGGATACCAAATATGTAAAGGTTTTATATGTTTTCCTACGTTTGCACAATAAAAACCCTTTTAGAAAAAAATTACTTGTTTTTGCATCGCCGCATTCCAAGAGCCATCATTTTTTTATTTTTCCGTCGATGTGGCCGTATGTGGGCTTGATTTTTGCGGGACAATGTGTAGTTTTCATTAGTACTATTTTGGGGTACATAGGACTTATAGATTAACTTTTATTTTATTTTTCATGGGGGGAATGGGAGAAAAGAGAGAATTTTGCCGTTGTTTTTCGCGGTTTTTTTGGACGCCATTCATCCGGCGGTTTAATTAATGTGTTCATTTTATTGGTCAAGTTGTTACGATCGCGGGGATACCATATATGTGTATGTGTGATTTGTTTTGACACTTTTACTGAATAAAACCACTTTTTGGGCAAAAAAAGTAGTTTTATTTGATTTTGACTAATTATTATTTTTATTTTTATTTAACTGATTGACATTTTTTTTTTTTAAGTCCCACCAGGGGACTTCACTATGCGATCTGCGGATCGCATATATAATGCTTTGGTATACTTAGTATACCAAAGCATTATTGCCTGTCAGTGTAAAACTGACAGGCAACCTGTTAGGTCATGCCTCCGGCATCGCCTAACAGGCAGTTGCGGAGGACAGACCTGGGGGTCTTTGTTAGACCCCCGGCTGTCATGGAAACCCGACGGCGACCCGCGATTTGTTTGCGGGGGCGCCGATCGGGTGACAGAGGGAGCTCCCTCCCTCTGTCAAACACATTAGATGCCGCTGTCACTATTGACAGCGGCATTTAATGGGTTAAACTGCCGGAATCGGAGCGCGCTTCGATTCCGGCAGTTGCAGCAGGAGCCAGGCTGTGTATAACAGCCGTGCTCCTGCCGCTGATCGCGTGGGTACAGTGGCAGTACCTGCGCCATCACAGGACGGATATATCCGTCCTCCTGCGCGAACTAGCAGCTGCTGAGGACGGATATATCCGTCCTTCGGCGTTAAGGAGTTAAATAACATTGGCTTTAGGACTCTCAGGCATGGACCTTGTATTGTAGCACACGTGGTCTCTATGGAACCATAGTATGCTACCTCCATAATAAGACAAGCAGGGGAGTATACCACAATTATTTTTCTTGCAGAATCCATGGGAAATAAAACCTGTGTGCCGATGTACAAAATCAGTGTCACATTCTATGGGTGCCATATTACAGATCTGTAGAACAAGGATTCTTAGTATGGCCTTCTGCACAAAGGCTTCTAGTCCCCAACTGTAAATTGTAGCGAATAATTAAAATAGATTAACAAAATTTTTTATAGGCTTCAACCATCGTAATAATGTTAAAGAAGCACTCTAAAAATGTCACAGGGGCTGGCCTCCGAGAGAGAGAGATCGAAAGAGAGATCGAGAGGGAGAGAGGGAGAGATCGAGAGAAAGAATTATTTTCATGCGTTGAGGTGTACTGAACATTTTTTTTTTTTTCATACAGAGCTTTGAATCCCCTTATTTCTTTCATACTACAATAGAAGTTGCGTGATAAAATTCTGGCTACCTGCAGCCACCACTAGATTAATCAAATGTATGCTAAATGTTACTTAAAGGGGTTGTAACCATTTATAGATTCACTATGGAGATAGCCTTGCGCTGTACTCTGTCAGTCCTGTAGAGAATGAATGGAGTGGCAGCACGCATGCGTGACCCCGTCATTGTTGTGATCGATGGGACCCCAGCGGTAGGAACCCCCAGCGATCAAACACTTATCACATATCCTGAGGATATATGATAAGTTGTTATGGTGGGTCAACACCATCAACCTCCTAACAGTTTGTCCTGAGCTGTGCTCGGGCTGCAGGGAAAGGCCTTTACAGTTTAGCCCAAGCACAGCAATGTACCTGCAGAAGCAGCTTCTACGCGAATGGCTCTGGCTACAGAACCTTGGCTTTTTATATGAGACCAGGATCGCGACTAGTCCCGTTCTAGCTGGAGCAGGTTGAAGTGGGAGCTGCAGGTACTGTACAAAAAAAAAAGAAAAAAGGGAAAAAAACTCCCACCAAAAAAAGAAATAGATGGTATCGCCGCATTTGTAACACACACACGGTAAATTACATATAGAGAAAATAAAAAAAGCCAGAATAGCCGTTTTATGTTCATCTTCTCTCTCAAAGAAGGAATAAAAACCAAGGTGATATGTACCAAAGATATTGGTACTAATGAAAACTACAAGTCATCCAGCAAAAAAAAAAAAACAGCCCTCATACAGCTTAGTCGATGAAAAAAAATTAAAATGCCATGTGTCTTAGAATGCGGCAAAACAATAAAAATGAAATGTGTTTTGTTGTGCAAAAGTTGTAGAACATACCAAAAACCTTTATAAATTTGATGTAGTTATAATCATAACGACCCATAGAATAAAATTAGCCTTTTATTTGTACTGCATGGTGAACAGCTTGAAAACAAATCCGAAAAATTGTTATTCTATTTCCCTCCAATAAAAGTTTTCAAATACATTATATGTACCCCAAAACAGCTCCAATAAAAGCTACAACACAAACCCCCAAGATACAAGGTCTCATGCAGCTATATTGAGGTAAAAACGGGGAAAAAATTAATTAGAACAGTGAAACAGAGTGGGAAATATGTTTACTGAAATTAGTTACGTCACTAATGTGCACGGCCGTGATTTTCGGGTCAGCCAGCAGCGGACTGTCATCCGCGAGCCGCCCGCAAATCGCGGGCCATGCACATGGCCGCGGCCATTATTTTCAATGAGCCCGGACCGTTAAAACTACGGTCGTGTGCATGGCCCCATAGAAATGAAAGGGGCCGCAATTCTCCCGT
Source organism: Rhinoderma darwinii (assembly GCF_050947455.1). Classification (NCBI taxonomy): domain Eukaryota; kingdom Metazoa; phylum Chordata; class Amphibia; order Anura; family Rhinodermatidae; genus Rhinoderma; species Rhinoderma darwinii. The sequence goes on from NC_134688.1 coordinate 69,990,240, forward strand.
GGATTTTCGGGGGAATTGCGGCCGCAAAAGCACGTTCGTGTGCATGGGGCCTTAGGGGGTTAAACTGCACTTAAGGAACCGGAGTTATGCGCCAACTACATTTACTTAAGACAGATTCAAAATCTACACTAAATTAAAAAAGTTACATTTTCGGGACGAATTTTTCCAATTTTAACGTGACTGTCGGTTAGGATTATTGAGTTCATAAGAGCAGTTTAAATCAGTCTTCAGTGAGCTCCCCCTAGTGGTGGCTTTATTCACCAATCATGTATTTTTGTAATCTGTGAAAAGGCGAGCAGGCAGAAAATAGGAATTAGACCTACCGGTAATTGTATTTCCAGGAATCCATCATGACAGCACTACAGGAGGTTGCCCTCTTGACCTCTGTAGGGACAGGAAGACAGAGAGGTTAAAAGGCCCCTCCCACCACCCACTTGCCAGTGTTTTTCAATTACTACACCAGGATGGATGCAACCCTATTTTATTTCTAGGGATAATAACTGACATGTTAAATGCACAAATCAGAATTCAATAAGGGAGGGAATGTAAGAGTGCTGTCATAATGGATTCCTGGAAATACAATTACCGGTAGGTCTAATTGCTATTTTCCAGTACATCCCTCATGACAGCACTACAGGAGCAATACCAGATTATAATGCTCAGGGCGGGACTACGGATTGAAGGACTTTCCGTCCAAAACTTAAATCCGTCTGACAGAACATCGAGCCTATAATGTTTGCAAAACGTATGATGGCTTGACCAAGTGGCAGCTCTGCAGATTTGGTTCATAGAGGCTTCTCTTCTTTCTGCCCAGGATGCCGAAACTGCCCTCGTTGAATGGGCTCTGATGCCTTGTGGAGCACATAGTCCTTGGGACTTGTAGGCTTCTTGTATGGCGGTTTTTACCCATCTCGCTAGAGAGCCTTTTGAGGCTTTCTTTCCTCTATTCTTTCCCCCAAACAGGATAAATAGATTTTTATCTCGTCTCCAGGAGGAGGTTCTATCCAGATACTGAAGAATTGTTCGCCTGACATCCAGGCAATGGAATTTTTCTTCTTGTTGGTTTTTTGGATCTGGATAAAAGGAATGTAGAATTATTTCTTGTTCTCTATGGAAAGCAGTAGATACCTTTGGAATAAAGGAAGGGTCCAGCTTTAGGATGATCTTATCCTCTTGTACTTTTAGGTACGGTTCTATGACTGACAGAGATTGGATTTCTCCAATCCTTCTTGCTGAAGTAATAGCAACTAAGAATGCAGCTTTTAGAGTTAAAAAAATGCATACTAATCGTGTCGAGCGGCTCAAAGGGGGGCTCACAAAAAGAATCGTTAACACCACATTCAAATCCCAGGTAGGAACTGATTTCTTTAGGGAAGGTTTCAGTTTAGAGACCGCTTGAGTGAATCTTCTGATCCACCGATGTTCAGCCAGGGGAGTATTAAAAAAAATGTCCTACGGCTGAAATCCGTACTTTTAAGGTACTAGGACTAAGCCCTTTTTTGAATCCCGATTGTAAAAAAATCTAGGATTTTCGCGATGTTGGGAGAAAAGGGGTCTGGTCCTGAGTCTCCATACCAGGAACAGAATTTCTTCCAAATTTTTTGATAGATTTTTGAGGTAACTTCTTTAGGACTTGATTAGATAGTTGAAATGACCTCATCTGACAGACCGTGGTTCCTCAAGATCTGCCTTTCAGGATCCAGGCTGACAATTTCAGAGTTTCTATTCCCTGAAAGAATAAGGGACCCTGGGAGAGAAGATTCTCCCTGACTGGGAGCATGATAGGGTCTTCCAACGCTAGGTATTTTACGATTGGAAACCAACTTCTTTTTGGCCAATAGGGAAGAATAATGAGCTTTGTCAAATCTTCCTGGATTTTTCTTAATACCATTGGTATTAGAGGAAACGGAGGAAAGGCATAGGCCAGATCCATGCCCCAGGGTTGGGACAATGCATCTACTCCCAATGGGTTGTCTCTGAGATTTAGGGAGAAGAATGTCTCTACTTGGGAGTTTTTCGCCGTGGCAAACAGGTCTATTTGTGGATAACCCCACCTTCGGGTTAAGGACAGAAAGACTTCCCTGTTTAGGGACCATTCTCCAGGGTCTAATTTTCCCGACTCAGGAAATCTGCTGATAGGTTCTCTGAGCCTTTTAGGTGGACTGCAGAGACTGATAGGACATTTTCTTCTGCCCAACTGAAAATTTGTGTAGAGAGGGCCTGAAGAAGCGTGTGTCTTGTTCCCCCTTGATGGCAAAGAAAGGACACCGCTGTCGTGTTGTCCGATAAAATTCTTATATGCTTCCCTTTTATGATGGGTGAAGCTCTTATAAGTGTCTCCCATACGGCTTTTAGTTCTCTGAAGTTTGAGCAGGCCATGTGCCCTGAAAGTGCTGTCTTGGATTACCGACCCCCAGCCGTGTTTGCTGGCATCTGTGGTAATCACTACATAAGGAGAAGTTCTCCAGGGGACTCCCTTGTCTATGTTGTTTGTGCAGAGCCACCACAAGAGGGATGATTTCACAGTCTCGGAAATTTGAATTCTTGAATTCAGGGAGTTCTGTTTTCGATCCCACTGGGACAAGATCAGATTCTGTAAGGGTCTGGAGTGAAATTGACTCCATGGAATAGATTGGATGCAAGACGTCATCATTCCCAACATCCGCATACATTCCCTTATGGAACAGGCGTCTTTCCCCCAAAATTTCCTTACTTCTGCCAGTAGGAGTATTTGTTTCTCTCTTGGGAGGAAGGAATGTTGAAGGGAGGAGTCTAGTAGTACTCCTAAGAAGACCTTCTGTTTTTGGGGAGGAAGACTCGACTTCTGAAAGTTGATTATCCATCCCAATTCCTGTAGTAGGGAAAGAACCTGTGACCGATGACTGTCTAAGATAGACGGAGTATCTGCCGTCAACAAGAAGTCGTCTAGATATGGTATAATTACTATACCCCGACTTCTTACGAATGCCATGATCTCTGCCATAATTTTTGTAAAAATTCTGGGGGCGGAGGAAATGCCGAAAGGGAGGCAGACAAACTGGAAGTGGAGAATGGAAGGACAGTCCTGAATTGCGAATCTGAGGAATCTCTGGTACGCGGGGTGGATAGGAACGTGACAATACGCATCCTTTAAATCGATCGTACACATTGATGCCTCTTCCCTTATTAGAGGAATAGTTGATCTGATAGACTCCATCTTGAATTTTCGATATTTCACCCATTTGTTTAGGACCTTCAGGTTGATTATTGTCCTGTAGGAACCGTTTGGTTTTTTGACTAAGAAGATTTTTGAATAGTGGCCTTTGCATATTTCGTTGTGGGGAACTGGAGAAATGGCTCTCAATTTGAGTAGTTTCTGGACGTCCTGGATAAGGATCTGATGAAGGTCTTTTGCTTGGTATTGGGTTATTAGAAATTTCTCTGGAGGAATGGAGGAAAATTCTATTTTGTACCCTTCTTCTATGATCTTTAGAACCCAGGGGTTCTGGGTTATTCTCGACCATTTGGGATAAAATTGTAGGAGTCTTCCTCCTATGCTCTTGGCGTCATTGCTTTGAGGGCTGGAATGAATTATTTGGGTTAAGGAGATATCCTCGACCCCTTTTTCCTTTGTGGTAACTCCAGCGACCGAACTTCCCTTTCCCGCTGTAGTTCTGTAAGGTAGGATCCCTCTGTTGGCGAAACCTCCCAAACTGAGGGGTTTTTTTTTGGTTTCTCTTCAGGAAACCCCTTTTTCCTATCTGCTGCATTCTCCAGCATGTTATCGAGGAGAGGACCGAACATCAGAGACCCTGTAAACGGGATAGAACACAATTTGTTCTTTGACTTCGTATCTCCTGACCACATTTTGAGCCATAATGCTCTTCTAGCAGCATTTGAGAGAGCCCCATTCCTGGCAGCAAATCTAATAGATTCCGCTGAAGCGTCTACCAAGAATCCGGTTGCCATTTTTAGTAAGGGTAGAGATTCTAATAGATCTTGTCGTGATGTCTTCATCATCAAATGGGTCTCCAGCTGGTTTAACCATATAAACATTGCTCTTGCTACTGATGTGGCCGCGATATTAGTCGAGATCAAAGCAGAGGAAGATTCCCACGCTCTTTTCAGTAGCCAGTCTGCCTTTCGGTCCATGGCGTCCTTCAACTGCGAGGAATCTTCAAATGGGATTGCGGGTTTGTTTTTTTTAGCAACCCTGGCTACTGGGACATCTACTTTTGGGATCTCATCCCAAGGTTTAGTGTCTTCTGGATCAAAGAGAAGTCTGTTTTTAAAATCTCTTGAAATGAAGAGCCTTTTTTCTGAATCTTCCCATTCAGTTGTAACCATTCTTTTGACATTTTCGTTTACCGGAAAAACCTTTGTTTTCTTTTCCGTTAGACCTCCAAACATCTCATCTTGGATGGTATGTGGTTGGTCTTCTTCGGGAATATCCATGGTTTCCCGTATTACTTGAATTAAGGTATCAGACATCTCGGAAGAGAAGAATTTTTTTTTCTCTTGAGTGAAAGAAGTTGAAGGCAAGAGTTCCTCTCCTTCTTCTAACTCACCCTCCGATAGGTAATAACACTCCTGCTCCGAGTCAGACCCCTGAGAGGGAGGACAATATTTTTGATCCACTTCCATCCGTGGTCTTTTTGCCCGGGAGTGGGAGGGAGTTTCTTGAGGAGGGGCGAGGGAGGCTACTGACTGACCCACTTCTTCACGAATCATAGCCCTAAGTTCAGACATGAACGTTGGTTGTTCCTCCTTTAGTATTTTTGCAATACAATCCAGACACAATTGTTTCCTATGTGACTCTGGCAATTTTTTTGCACAAGTCGCACATTTTTTAACCTTCTTTTTATCAGTTTGCCTCTGAGAGGAATCTTTATCCTAGAGAAAACAGAAGGTAGGTAAAGTATGGTGTACATACATAAGGAGTCATAACCCCTACCCCAAGGGTGAGACTCACGTGACCCTGGGACATATCTGGAGTTCCATCAGGACGAGGACGTTCCATACCGCAACAGGTAACAGACAATGCAATATGCAATCCACAAAAATAATCCAAGTTAGAGTTATCAGCTCTAACTACATACCTGTGCGTGTCCCTTTAAATGCGGGCGTTTTGAATTTCCCGCCTTCCAAGATGGCCGCGGACCGGAAGTAGCCCGACGTCATTTCCGGTCGGCTATTCGTTCTTTCCTTGTAGTGCAGCCGCCATAGCCGGCGACTGAGGCTTGCTATGCGGCGCAGCGAGGATCCCTGCCGGTGCGTCCACGTCAATGGAGCTGCCGGTCCCCGCCTGGTCCGCGGCCAGGCCGAAGCCTGCTTGGGAGCCCCCACACACTACCCGAACCCTGCCTAGGATTCCTCCGGTAGGTGTCTCAGGGTGGGAGCTAAGGGACCCCTCGTTCGAGGGGTGTTAGCCTGGGCTTTAGGGGGAAGAGAAGGAGGAGTGCACGGACCCCCGGATCTTGCCCCCTGCCCGAGTTTCTTTCCTGCAGTAATACAGGAGCGACGTCTCTCTGCTCCTGACCCTGTGGGGACAGGAAGAACACTGGCAAGTGGGTGGTGGGAGGGGCCTTTTAACCTCTCTGTCTTCCTGTCCCTACAGAGGTCAATAGGGCAACCTCCTGTAGTGCTGTCATGAGGGATGTACTGGAAATATAAAGTTTGACAAACATTTCATTGAGATTGACATGTCTGGAGTGGAGTCTTGTAATGCACTGCCCCTGCGCTATTTTTCTGGTGCTGAAGCGCAGATAAACGTATTATGTATAGCTTTTTCCTGCGCTTGGGCCCCAGGAAACTAGTGCAGGAGCAGTGCATTACAACATGAGATAATGTTTAAAGGAGTCACGTGCCCTTCCATCATTGGCCATTTTCAAGACAAGAGCGGAGGGGCTGCTCGGGGGAAGAGACCCAGATAACCAGGGAGTGGCCCTTCAAGATGAAATAAAAGGAGGCAACGTCTAAACACAGAATATTAGTAAGTGCCACGTATCTCCCTTACCCACGATTTAAAAAAACATATATAAAGCGGCTAACGACAGCCATTTTTAAATGATTTGTGGGCCACATACCCTAAAAGTTTTACATTTTGCAGAATCTGAAACTTTTGAGAAATTTGGACTGAATTAGATTCATGTAGAATTGATTCTCTCATCACTCGTCTGAGGAAAGGCTGCTGAACTGGAAACATTTCTAAAAAATTACCTATCACCACCTGAGAAATGTACAGTGGATCTTCAGCGTCTATAGAATGGGTTATGTAACAGCGCACTAATAGGGCTGGATCTTTCTAATATACTATTGCTATAAATAGAATTTAAAAAAAAACGGAGATTGCAGGGTCCTTAGCTGCATGGACATGGGTCGGTTTCTAGACATGAAACAATCACCTTGGCTCATGGGCATACATGTGAAAGACGCATTTCTTATAGTGCTGGGTTACAAGAGAACCTCCTTAGACCTTCTCTCCACATTGAATTGTGCAGAAAAATGATGTCTTACTGGCCATGGCTTCAGACTGTCAAGTCCAGCTTCCACATTTTCTAGATCTGCAAACTTTGTAGCTCCATCTGCGTCAGCCATTAATATAGTCTTTCCCCTTGACACAAGAACTCCCTGAAAAAAACACAATGGGAAAAAAATAATAAATAAAAATCTTAGCTGTATAATCAAAAGAAATCCAGAAATATAATATAACTATTCATCTTCTATTGCTGCATGTCTTCCCAGTACAAAGCTCAACTTCCCTTCTACCGAACTTAGGCCATACAATGGACGTACAGGAGTCGGTTTTTGCAACAAAAAAAAAATTAAAAAAAATCCCAGAAAAAATATGACTCATGTAAATATAGACTATATATTACAGCCTTGTTCTAGGCTTATTGCAGGACAGTGGCATATAGACATATTTCCAAGTAGGGGTTGCAATTTAATACAGTTCTTGTGATGAAGACCCTCTTGTCATAGGGACGGTAAGGGGTGTATATATATATATATATATATATATATATATATAAAAAAGACATGAAATAGGAAATAAAAGATAAAACCTCTAATTTTTCTATCAATTTGCGGAAACAGAGTTAATTTAACGGGGACACTCCAGGTAAAATACTGATGTCTAGTGTAGAGACTAAAGGGGCGATGCAGGACTCAAAACACCTAAAGAAAAGTTATATACTGCCCTTTCAGGCCCTGCACCTGTCATGACACAGGGTATAGATTCACCTGAACTCCACTTTTCCTTTGCACCAGTTTTGATAAAATCTCCCCCTAATATAAGAATGCCCTGTGCTTGTTGAAATTCAAAGTATAAATGCTGAAAAAAAAATCCCTTAACTTATTGGGAGTCTGTCCCCACTTTAAGTTCCCCCACACCATGACCACTAGACAGGTTTAATCATACCCATGTCAGCAATCATGCTGCGTGCCAACTAGGGAAGTAATCTTTTAAAAGGACTTTTCCAGTTCTAAGAAATGAATGGCCTATCCTCAGGACATCAACACCGGATCAGTGGGGGTCCAGAGGTCAGATGTTTTGAAGGGACCACGGTGCTTCCCCTTCATTCCGGTCAATGCGCGTACTGTAAATTGCGGACACACTTGTAGCGGCGGTTCACAGCATTACAGGTTTTTCCCATTCAAATGAAAGGGAGAAGGGTAGAATAGTATGAACCCCCGCTACAAGTGTGTCAGCGATTCACTACGGAACAGGTAAAGAATAAATGGGAAGCAGCACTCGCATGAGCAGCCCCTTCATCAGCAGGGGTGCCGGGAATCCGACCCCACCGATCAGGTATTGATAGACTATCCTGAGGATAGGCCATTCATTTCTTAGGACATGAAAACCCCTTTAATCTTCACGTGTTAAATATGAAGTGTCCGGCTTCCCTGCAGTACGTATACCACTTGGATCAAAATGTTTTGCTAATAGCACAAAACGTGCAGTGGTTATTACCTCCCTACCACAAGGCAGTGGGGCTGTCACGATACCAGAATTTGGACTTGGATAACGATACTTGTGTAGTATTGCGATTTCGATACGAAAAAGTTCTTCCATTTTCTGATGGGAGGTACGAGGTGTGATGAATTTCGAATGTGCCTCACATTAATAGTAATTAACATCATCATGTTTCTCAGTCATATTGGGTTAATGTGTGAGGTACATGATGGGGTTAATTACTATTAATGTGAGGCACATGAAGGTTAAATTCATCACACCTCGTGCCTCACATTAATAAGGGGGGCAGTGCGGAGCCATCTACAAGGGGGGCAGTGCGGAGCCATCTACAAGGGGGGCAGTGCGGAGCCATCTACAAGGGGGGCAGTGCGGAGCCATCTACAAGGGGGGCAGTGCGGAGCCATCTACAAGGGGGGCAGTGCGGAGCCATCTACAAGGGGGGCAGTGCGGAGCCATCTACAAGGGGGGCAGTGCGGAGCCATCTACAAGGGGGGCAGTGCGGAGCCATCTACAAGGGGGGCAGTGCGGAGCCATCTACAAGGGGGGCAGTGCGGAGCCATCTACAAGGGGGGCAGTGCGGAGCCATCTACAAGGGGGGCAGTGCGGAGCCATCTACAAGGGGGGCAGTGCGGAGCCATCTACAAGGGGGGCAGTGCGGAGCCATCTACAAGGGGGGCAGTGCGGAGCCATCTACAAGGGGGGCAGTGCGGAGCCATCTACAAGGGGCGGCAGTGCGGAGCTATTCACAAGGGGCGGCAGTGCGGAGCTATTTACAAGGGGGGACAGTATGGGACTATTTACAAGGGGGGCTATGTGGCGCTATCTACAAGGGGGGGGTTGTGTGGCGCTATCTAAAAGGTAGTGCTGTGTGTGGTGCTATGTACAGGGGGCACAAAGGGGACACTGTTACTGATGGGGCACTTTTATTGGGTCGGGCACTAAGGGATCATTATTACAGTCTGGGACACTGTGGATTAGGAGTTTGTTTAGAGGATGAGGTATAGGTGTGGAGGGTGCTAGAAAAGCGAGAAGCCAACATGTCTGTGGGTCAAATTCTGCAGAGAAGTCATGGCTGGAATAAGTCGTCACAGTGGTCTGGGCTGGAGGGAGATAAAAAGGGAAAGTGAACGACTAATCAGAGAAAACATCACCTAAGTTAGTGGGGGAAAGCTACAGACGAGGTTGTGATTGGGGAGTCACTCCTAGAACACGGCACAATGATTTTGTAATGTGTCCATAAAAATGTTGGTCTGTCCATGATTTTTAGCTCAGTTGTCCAGAAGTTTCTGGAGTGGAGGTTGGCAACCCTGGTCAGCATAAGGAGATGCGGCCGGCGCTGCACATCAAGCTGACCATCCGCGCACTGGTCAGGACTCAGGTGCGGGGCAATGGCTGTATCACACATCCGCAGCCCCGCTCTCATACATTCATGTTTTACAATGCTAAGATGTGCGGCCGCACAGCTTAGTATCGAAATACATGAAAGAACGGTATTGAACAGTTTGAAGGTGAACGGCATCTAAACAGTATCGAAGTATCGTGCATCCCTACAAGGAAGAGAGAAGATTCAAAACAAAAGTACAAAATTCACGTTATTTTGGCTTCATGTGCTGTGATCTTAGGCATTGAAAAAAAACTGCACCCCTTAACACAGGTTACTCCTGTGCATCCGCTACTTTTTTTATTTATTTGCACTATAGGTTCAGATTTGGTTAATGCTAATTATTTGGAAGTAGGGGGGCACCTCGGGCCCCACTAATCCTGTAGGAAATAATAGGTTGGACGACCATGCAAAATATCAGGCGTCCAGCAAGGGTTTGGCAGCATCATAGACATTATTTCAGATTTAAAAGGAACCTATCACAATGACAGACCTATTAAAAGAAGGACATTAATAGGATACCCGAGTAGTTACACGACTTACACTTCAAGGTGAGTCACATGGTGTATCACATGATCCATCTCAGCCAGTCAGCAGCTCTGAAAAGGATCCCCGGACTATTGAGGATCGGTTAGTGAATACAATTCCACTCACTAGCATCACACTGATCCTTTTATTTATTGTGGTAGGTCTTAGTGACAGGTTCTCTTAAATGTCAAAGGTCAAATTTAGACTTAAACAGATGGTACGAGGGTGCCAAGGTATTAGGCAGGACACAAAGTCACCCCTTAAGATGTTAAAAGCTGTACCGAAAATGTGATTTAAAGCTAATCTGTCCTCATAATACACTGCCTCGTATAAAGGGAACCGGTCACGTTAAAAATGCAGCCCAATCTGCAAGCAGCATGTTATAGGGGAGCGCCGCTCTCATGAATACCCCGGACTCATAACTACGAGTCCACTGTATTCTCTGCTAGCCAAACGACACATGTTTTGTGCTAATAGTGCAGCGGACCTGTCTCTGTACTATGTGGCCCTTACATATAGATCTGCATAGAAATGGTTAAAATACAGAATACACATTTGCGCACCATCCGGACAGCACCACCTTTGCCTCGATTCTTCACCAGTGTCAGCACCCGAACTTTATCACTTCCATATTTCTTGGAATAGTTCAAGGCGACCTGCGCAGAAAATAAACAACTTTAGATATGTGGCAGGAGCTGCCAGGTTTCAGAATACGCGGGGAAAAAATTGCATTAAAAAACCAAGACTGACATGTCAACAACTCAAATCCAATCCTGCAACAAAAACAACGTTTATAAAATCGCTATCTGGAACAACAACATAAATAAAAAGGGTAAATATTTATCCTGTACAATTACATTGATGCTAAATCAAGCCGATGTAATGAGACAGGCCACACTTGTTATTGGAGCTGGGAACAGGTCATCTAGTCCTCCTCAATTGTTTAGATAATAAATCACATTCTTGCAAAAGAGATTCGTTTTGTAGCGTGAAAACAAATTAAAGGGGTTACCCACTAAATAAATGTATCACCCATCAACAGGATAGATAAGGGTCTGATCTCTAAGGGGCCCATAGAGAATGGAGCAGCAGCAGCGCGCATGTGTCACCGCCGCTCCATTCATTCAGGGGGCTCCGGACCCCCAGAGATCAAACACCGATCACCGTCTCGGTCAATAGGTGAGGAGTTGTTTTGGTGGGATAAAATAAAATCAGGTCACAACACAGTCAAGCTGTAAAGGATCTGCCAGGCACTGCTTCAGGGTTAACTCCCAGAATTAATCAGTCAACACCTGAGTGTACATCCCTGAGACAGACACCAGCTTCCTCCACTCAGGCTGGCAGGCTTAGGAGTGGGAGAGCCTATCGCAACCTGGCCAGACTCAGCTAGCTCCCGCCCTCGGTCTATTTAAGCCTGCTCTTCCTGTCCATCTGTGCTTGTGAATTCTTTCCTTGAGGTTTCCTGGCCCAGCTACAGCTCCTGCTACTTTTTGATCCTGCTCCATACAGACCCCGGCTTACCGACTACTCTTCTGCTTTTCGCTTTGTACCTCGCACTCTCCTGGCTTGACTCGGCTCGTTCACTACTCTGTTGCTCACGGTGTTTCCGCGAGCAACTGCCCATTTCCCTTGCTTGTATTCCCTTGTTTGTTTGTCGTGTTTGTCATGCACTTACTGAGCGCAGGGACCGCCGCCCAGTTGTACCCCGTCGTCTAGGGCGGGTCGTTGCAAGTAGGCAGGGACAGAGTGGCGGGTAGATTAGGGCTCACTTGTCCGTTTCCCTACCCCCCCCCCACCATTACTAATTCACAAGCCCTATACCTAGTCTACCCTGGTCCCTGACACCATTATGGAACCCCGTGAAACCCTGGCTCAGCAAATGCAGGGTCTCTCCCTACAGGTCCAGGCCCTGGCTCAGAGGGTCAACCAGCCTGATGCTACCTTGGTAGTTCCCCTCACCGCACCCCTTGAACCCCACCTCAAGTTGCCCGACCGGTTCTCAGGTGACCGGAGGGCTTTTCTCTCCTTTCGGGAGAGTTGTAAGCTTTACTTTCGCTTAAAGCCTCACTCCTCAGGTTCTGAGAGCCAGCGGGTGGGTATAATTATGTCCCGGCTCCAGGAAGGGCCCCAAGAGTGGGCCTTCTCCTTGGCTCCTGGCGCCCCTGAACTTTCCTCCGTTGATTGTTTCTTTTCTGCCCTCGGACTTATTTATGACGAGACTGACAGAACTGCCTTTGCCGAGAGTCAGCTGGTGACCTTACGTCAGGGTAAGAGACCTGTTGAGGAGTATTGCTCTGACTTTCGGAAGTGGTGCGTAGCTTCTCGGTGGAATGACCCTGCCTTAAGGTGCCAGTTTAGGTTGGGTCTGTCGAACGCCCTGAAAGACCTGCTAGTTAGTTATCCCTCTTCTGACTCCTTAGACCAGGTTATGGCTTTAGTGGTACGACTTGACCGACGTCTCAGGGAACGACAACGTGAACGTTTATGTGTTTTTTCCTCCGACTCCCCCATGATGCCTCCCGAAGTCCCGTTGCTTCGTTTCTCCCCTAAAGACTCAGAAATACCTATGCAACTCGGGGCCTCCGTGTCCCCTCAACAACGTAGAGAATTCCGCAGGAAGAATGGTCTCTGCTTCTACTGTGGGGATGTCAAGCATCAAGTAAACAACTGTCCCAAGCGTAAGAATGCTGCCAGAGAGCTCCCGCGTCTAAGTGATCATCGGGGAGGTCACTTGGGCGCACAGGTATTTCCCGTAAATATGAAACGTACTAAGATATTGCTTCCCTTTCAGGTCTCTTTTGGTGGTAGGTCTGCTACCGGCAGTGCCTTCGTGGATTCAGGGTCCTCTACTAATATCATGTCTGTGGAATTTGCTATGTCTCTCGCTATGCCTCTGATTGATTTGCCTAAACCTGTTCCGGTAGTGGGTATCGACTCCACTCCTCTTGCTAATGGTTATTTTACACAGCATACCCCTGTTTTTGAACTCCTTGTTGGCTCCATGCATTTGGAGCAATGCTCTGTACTATTGATGCAGGGATTATCGTACGATTTGGTTCTAGGTCTTCCCTGGTTGCAGCTGCATAATCCCACGTTTGACTGGAATACTGGGGAGCTAACCAAATGGGGTAATGAATGTTGTACGTCATGTTTTTCTGTTAATTCTATTTCTCCCCCTAAGGAGGTGAATACGCTACCCGAGTTTGTTCAGGACTTCGCTGATGTTTTCTCTAAAGAGGCCTCCGAAGTATTACCGCCTCATAGAGAATACGATTGCGCTATCGAATTGGTACCAGGAGCTAAGCTTCCTAAGGGTAGGATATTTAACCTTTCTTGTCCCGAACGTGAAGCCATGAGGGAGTATATCCAGGAATCCCTGGCCAAGGGTTACATTCGTCCCTCTTCTTCTCCGGTAGGTGCTGGCTTCTTCTTCGTAGGGAAGAAGGATGGGGGTCTTAGGCCATGCATTGACTACCGTGGCCTGAATAAGGTCACGGTAAGGAACCAGTATCCCCTTCCTTTGATTCCTGATCTCTTTAATCAGGTTCAGGGGGCCCAATGGTTCTCTAAATTGGATCTACGGGGGGCGTATAACCTTATTCGCATCAAAGAGGGGGATGAGTGGAAGACTGCGTTTAACACGCCCGAAGGCCATTTCGAATACCTCGTCATGCCCTTTGGGTTGTGCAATGCCCCTGCGGTCTTCCAGAACTTCATAAATGAGATTTTGAGAAATTACCTGGGGATATTTCTTGTAGTGTACCTTGATGACATATTGGTGTTTTCCAGGGACTGGTCCTCCCACATAGAGCATGTCAGGAAAGTGCTCCAGGTCCTTCGAGAAAACAAACTGTTTGCCAAAATCGAAAAATGTGTATTTGGGGTACAGGAGATACCATTTTTAGGTCAAATCCTCACTCCTCATGAATTCCGCATGGACCCTGCCAAGGTTCAGGCTGTGGCTGAATGGGTCCAACCTGCCTCCCTGAAAGCGCTACAGTGTTTTTTGGGGTTCGCTAACTATTACAGGAGATTTATTGCTAACTTCTCGGTCGTCGCTAAGCCTCTTACGGACCTCACTCGCAAGGGTGCTGATGTCCTCCATTGGCCCCCTGAGGCCGTCCAGGCTTTTGAGACCCTCAAGAAGTGCTTTATCTCGGCCCCCGTGCTGGTTCAGCCCAACCAAAGGGAGCCATTTATTGTGGAGGTTGACGCGTCCGAGGTGGGAGTGGGGGCCGTCTTGTCCCAGGGTACCAGCTCCCTCACCCATCTCCGCCCCTGTGCTTACTTTTCTAGGAAGTTTTCGCCCACGGAGTGTAACTATGATATTGGCAACCGCGAACTTTTAGCCATTAAATGGGCATTTGAAGAGTGGCGCCACTTCCTGGAGGGGGCTAGGCACCAGGTAACGGTCCTTACCGACCACAAGAATCTGGTTTTCCTAGAATCTGCCCGGAGGCTAAACCCGAGACAAGCTCGATGGGCGTTGTTTTTTACCAGATTCAATTTTTTGGTTACCTATAGGGCCGGGTCTAAAAATATTAAGGCGGATGCACTGTCGCGTAGCTTCATGGCCAGCCCTCCTTCGGAGGAAGATCCTGTTTGTATTTTGCCTCCAGGTATAGTCATTTCCTCTATCGAGTCCGATTTAGTCTCTGAAATTGCTGCTGATCAAGGTTCAGCTCCTGGGAACCTTCCTGAGAACAAGCTGTTTGTTCCCCTGCAATTCCGGCTAAGGGTACTTAGGGAAAATCACGACTCCGCACTATCTGGCCATCCAGGCATCCTGGGTACCAAACACCTCATTACCAGAAATTATTGGTGGCCTGGTTTGCCTAAAGACGTTAAGGCCTACGTCGCCGCCTGTGAGGTTTGTGCCAGGTCCAAGACTCCCAGGTCCCGACCAGCGGGCTTACTGCGTTCGTTGCCCATTCCCCAGAGACCTTGGACACATATCTCCATGGATTTTATCACCGATTTGCCTCCATCCCAAGGCAAGTCGGTGGTGTGGGTGGTGGTAGACCGCTTCAGTAAAATGTGCCACTTTGTGCCCCTCAAGAAACTACCCAACGCCAAGACGTTGGCTACCTTGTTTATCAAACACATCCTGCGTCTCCATGGGGTCCCCGTCAATATTGTTTCTGACAGAGGGGTACAATTTGTTTCATTGTTTTGGAGAGCCTTCTGTAATAAGTTGGGGATTGATCTGTCCTTCTCCTCTGCCTTCCATCCTGAAACCAATGGCCAAACGGAGAGGACTAATCAGTCTCTAGAACAATACTTAAGATGTTTTGTCTCTGACTGTCAATTTGATTGGGTTTCTTTCATTCCCCTCGCCGAATTTTCCCTTAATAACCGGGTCAGTAACTCGTCAGGGGTCTCTCCCTTTTTCTGTAATTTTGGGTTTAATCCACGGTTCTCCTCCGTTTCACCTGGTTGTTCCAACAATCCCGAGGTGGAGGTCGTTCATCGGGATCTGTGCACAGTCTGGGCCCAGGTTCAGAAGAACCTAGAGGCGTCCCAGAGCATACAGAAGGCTCAGGCCGATAGAAGACGTTCTGCTAACCCCCTGTTTGTGGTCGGGGATCTGGTGTGGTTGTCATCCAGGAACTTGCGTCTCAAGGTTCCGTCCAAAAAGTTTGCTCCCCGGTTTATTGGCCCGTATAAGGTCATTGAGGTCCTCAGTCCTGTCTCTTTCCGGCTGGAGTTACCCCCGTCTTTTCGTATACACAACGTGTTTCATGCCTCCCTCCTGAAACGCTGCTCCCCGTCCTTGGCCCCCTCGAGGAAACCTCCTGTTCCCGTCCTCACCCCTGAGGGGGTGGAATTTGAGGTGGCCAGGATCGTGGACAGCAAGATGGTCCAAGGCTCCCTCCAGTACCTGGTCCATTGGAGAGGATACGGGCCCGAGGAGAGGACTTGGGTACCCGCCCGGGATGTTCACGCTGGGGTATTGGTCAGGAGGTTCCACCTGCGTTTCCCCAGTAAGCCAGGTCCACTTAGAAAGGGTCCGGTGGCCCCTCATAAAAGGGGGGGTACTGTAAAGGATCTGCCAGGCACTGCTTCAGGGTTAACTCCCAGAATTAATCAGTCAACACCTGAGTGTACATCCCTGAGACAGACACCAGCTTCCTCCACTCAGGCTGGCAGGCTTAGGAGTGGGAGAGCCTATCGCAACCTGGCCAGACTCAGCTAGCTCCCGCCCTCGGTCTATTTAAGCCTGCTCTTCCTGTCCATCTGTGCTTGTGAATTCTTTCCTTGAGGTTTCCTGGCCCAGCTACAGCTCCTGCTACTTTTTGATCCTGCTCCATACAGACCCCGGCTTACCGACTACTCTTCTGCTTTTCGCTTTGTACCTCGCACTCTCCTGGCTTGACTCGGCTCGTTCACTACTCTGTTGCTCACGGTGTTTCCGCGAGCAACTGCCCATTTCCCTTGCTTGTATTCCCTTGTTTGTTTGTCGTGTTTGTCATGCACTTACTGAGCGCAGGGACCGCCGCCCAGTTGTACCCCGTCGTCTAGGGCGGGTCGTTGCAAGTAGGCAGGGACAGAGTGGCGGGTAGATTAGGGCTCACTTGTCCGTTTCCCTACCCCCCCCCCACCATTACTCAAGCACTAGTTTCAAAAGTAACTATACAAGACAAGCTCCATAGTGCAGTCCTCTTTAACCCCTTAACGACCAGCGTATAGTCTTTTTACGCCAGCCGTTCGTGGTAGTTCTTCTGAAGTAGCGCCTTTTCACGTCGGCACTTTAGAAGAACTTTTCCCGCATCGTGCGGGGTGCTGCTGAAGCCCGGGCTGTTAGCAACAGCCTCAGGCTTCAGGGCAACGATTGGAGATCACTAGCAGTGGTCTCCGATCATATTTAACTCCTCAGATGCGGCGCTCAATAGCGAGCGCCGCATCTGAATGATTTTAGAGGGAGGGAGATCCCTCTCTCACCCCACTGCCCCCCCCCCCCGCATCGCAGGGTGCCGATGGTTTCTATGGCAGCCTGGGGGCCTAATGAAGGCCCCCTGGTCTGCCTTTAGCGATTGCCTGTTAGGCCTAACAGATGCCTGTCAGTTTTACA
Source organism: Rhinoderma darwinii (assembly GCF_050947455.1). Classification (NCBI taxonomy): domain Eukaryota; kingdom Metazoa; phylum Chordata; class Amphibia; order Anura; family Rhinodermatidae; genus Rhinoderma; species Rhinoderma darwinii. The sequence continues at coordinate 70,007,175 of NC_134688.1, forward strand.
CTGTCAGGCAATAATACACTGCAGTACAGAAATATTGCAGTGTATTAGAATAGTGATCAAAAGGTCGCACAGTAAGGTCCCCTTGTGGGACTAAAAAAAAAAAAAAAGTTAAATAAAGTTTTAAATAAATAAATGTCCCAAGTTAAAAATTAAAAACCCACTTTTTCCCCTTACAAAATACTTTATGAAAAAAAAGTAAAAAGTTACTCATATTTGGTATCACTGCGTCTATAATGATACCCAGCTATAAAACGATAGCATTATTTAACCCACACGGTGAACGCTGTAAAAAATAAAAAACAACACCAGAATTGCTGTTTTCGGTTCATCCTACCTTCAAAATCATTTGATAAAAAGTGATCAAACAGTCGCATGTACTCCAAAATGGTACGAATAAAAATGACAAAGTCGTCCCGCAAAAAAAAATAAAAAAGGCCTCATACAGCTGCATCGGTGAAAAAAAAAAAAAAGTTATGGCTCTTAAAACAGGCACACAAAAACAAATAATTTTGAAAAAAAAAAAAAGTTTACTGTGTAAAAGTAGGAAAACAAAAAAAAAAAAAAAACCTATATAAATTTTGTATCGTCGCAATCATAACGACCCACTGAATAAAGTTATGTTATTTATACCAAACAGTGTAAAATTAAAACGCAAAACAATTGGCGACATTTCAGTTTTTTTCCCCAGTACCCCAATAAAAAAAAGTTAATCAATAAATTATATGTACCAAATACAACTTGTCACGTACGTACACTATATGGACAAAAGTACTGGGACACACCTCTTAACCATTGAATTCAGGTGTTTCTTTCAGTCCTATAGCCACAGGTGTATAAAATCCAGCAGTAGCCATTTCTAACATTTGTGATAGAATGGGTCGTTCTAAAGAGGTCACTGAACTCCAGCGAAGCCACTGTTATAACAAGTCATGCCCCATGCACACGACCGTATTTTCAGCCATCTGTAAATACTGTCCTTAAATACGGATCCATAGTCATCCACAACTTACCCGCATATACAGAACGGTATCTGCAAATAGGGTCCGAAGTGCATCTGTATATACGGATCCGCAAGAAAAAAACACAAAGGATGTGCAACAGCTGCAAACCTGGCGTCGCCTAGCAACACTTCCGTAATTACAGACTGCTACGGGTGCACATCCGTAGCCGCCCATAATTACGGGAGCGCACATAGACTTCTATGGGGAGCCTGTGCCATAATTACAGACAAGAATAGGACATGTTCTATATTTTAGGGATCATTTCTACGGAACGGACACCCATCCATAAAAATACGGAAAGGTGTCCATAGCCCATAGAAATGAATGGGTCTGTAATTACGGTCCATAATTATGGATGAAAAATACGGTCGTGTGCATGGGGCCTTAGTTTGTGATATTTCTTCCCTCCTAGATAGTCCACGATCAACTGTGAGTGACATTATTGCAAATGGGAAGCGTTTAGGAACCACAACAACTCAGTCACGAAGTGGAGACCACGTAAAGGTAAAGAGCGGGGTTGCCGAGTGCTGAGGCGCATAGGGCAATAAAGTGACCAACACTCTGCTGTCTCAATAACTGGAGAGCTCCAAACCTCCTCTGATATTATCAAGACAAAAACTGTGTGCCGGGAGCTTTAGGACATGGGCTTCCATGGCCGAGCAGCTGCATACAAGCCCGACATCACCAAGCATCAGATGGAGTGGTGTAAGACATGCCGCCACCAGACTGAAACAGTGGAAACGTGTTCTGTGGAGTGATGAATCACGCTGATCTATCTGGCGGTCTGATGGACGAGTCTGGGTTTGGTGAATGTCAGGAGAACATTACCTGCCTGACTCCATTGTGCCAACTGTAAAGTTTGGTGGTGGAGATAATGCTATGGGGTTGTTTTTACAGGGGTTGGCCTTAGTTCCAGTGATGGGAAATCTTAATGCTTCAGCAAACCAAGACATTTTGGACAATTGTATGCTTCAAACTTTGTGGGAACAGTTTGGAAAAATATTTTTTACTTTGAATAAAGATTTAAAAAAACAAAACAAATTCAACTTTTTATTTTTGTCTCATTAGGGGACTTGAATTTGCCATCTCCTCATCGCTTTAATAATACATTACAAAACTCCTGTGTTGCAATGTATTAAGCCCGTCGTCGTTGTACTGACAGGCAACCTATTAGGCCTTGCCTAAGAGCTCACATGTTCTATGGAAACTACCTGCCAAATAAAACAAACGTTATATTTCTGTTTTGTGATTGTGGCAGCCAATCACTGTCCACAGATGTGACGCAAGTAAGGTCGACATGTGGCTGCTGCAGCCAGTGAGTAGCTGCCGTGGTCACGAGTTGCTGTAGCATTGTAAGGAAAGACTGGCAAGGGACCAGTTAGAATGATAGCGGCGGGGGATCTGGAAGGGGAGTACATCATTATCTGTCATTTAGCCATTTCCCTAATATGCCTATTTACGTTGCGAAAGGGTAGTAGCAGAAGCAGTACAGGCGCCATAGCCGCCGGGTTCAGCGGCAATGCTTGCGATCAGAAGAATTTAACCCCTCAGATGTCAGATGTAAAAAAAAAAAATAATAATCTGATCATCCCCTTTCCCTGGATCACATCTAAAAAGAAACAATAATAAATATAAACACATTAGGTATCCACGTGTCCAAAAACGACCAAACTATAAAAATATTTATCTAATATGATGAACGTCCTAGCGGGCAAAAAGGCCGAATCAGTTTTATTGCCACTTCAACCCCTACAAAAAATTTTAAAACAGTGATTGAAATGCCAGACATTCCCCCAAATCATATTATTAATAACTAAATCTTTCCACATACAAAGACACCTTACACAGCTCTGTACACAGAAATATGAACAAATTATGGGGGGTCACAATATGGCAATGCAAAAAAATAAAAAATGTTTGGTTTCTTTCAAGCTTTTTTTTTTTTTTTACAGGGAATAAAACATAACAAAAACAATATAAATTTGTTATCACTGTGATCGTACTGACCCGTAGAATAAAGATAACGTGTCATTTTCACCAGTGAACACCGTAAAAAAGAAACCCATAAGAATATGGTAGAACTGCTGTTTTTTTTCAATTCTACCCCATTCTGATTTTTTTCCGGGCACATCACACATAATATTAAATAGTGCCATCAGAAATTATAATTTGTCCCGTAAAAATTAAGCCCTCATATGGCTGTGTCAACCAAAAAATAAAAATAAAGAGTTATGACACTTTGAAGGCAGGGAGGAAAAAACAAAAGCATAAAAACAAAAAGGAGTCTGGTCCTGAAAGGGTTTGTTTCAGAAAGACAACATGTTTTTTAATGGAGGCCGGTGTGGCGATCGCCTGCTGGGAAAGCCAGATATCTCTTCATATAGTGATGGTTATTAATATGTTAAACACATTTAAAAGACTGAAGCACCATCTGTTGAGATGAAGATACGAGCATTTGATTCACACAAATACGTGCAAAGATTTCCCCTCTATTCAGTCTTTTTTTCGGTTTATTCTGCCTTTTTTTCGGCTCGTGGAATTTAAAGCGTTGCTCATGTTTATGTGAATAAAAGGCTGGATTCTCAACACTTGGTGCTTTGTTCTTTTCGGTTCGGCCAATAAAGCCGTCTTGAACCGGCACGCAGACTATTTTGCACCCATTTACTGTGAATTGGACATATGCGAGAGGAAGAAATCAAATTCTAAACGGTCATTCGACTTCCATCCCAAAAATATATATATTTTTTAATCTATCTGATCCTTTGTCGCTCCCCCGTCCCCTAGTAAAGCTGTGCCAGAGGTGTCCTGCATAGAAATAACAGCTGAACGGGCATGTTAAATGGTGGGCACAGGAATGTACGCCAGAGGGATGTCCAGACCAGGGAGCTCCACATATGTGGTATAGGGTTGCCAACCATATGTAAATTCGCGGACAGTCCATATAAATTGGGGATTTTTTTTTTCCAGTGCCCACAGGACGATGATAACCCTGAAAAACCTAAGGAAAGGTAAAAAAAAAACAAAAAAACGATACAACTAAATACAATGAAATAAGAGAAAAGCATGACCACAAGCTGAATGGCTATAATATCTTGCATTTAGATTGTGATATTATAATACCTGTGTTGTTTTATCAGAACTCCCATCATCTACAAGGATGACCTCATACCTGAAGGATGAACGCTGCTTCTGTAAAAAAAAACGCACCAAAAATTACATTTCCTATGGAATACATATAGCGCCATTGCGTTCCACATCAATCTAACAATTATTGAATAATGATCATTCCAGTAACAATTACAATATCAAATAGAGTAAAAAATAGTGTAGAACCGCGTTAGCCAGAAACAATTGTCAAAAAAGACAAAAGTATAGTAGATATGATACCTTTATCCCCCATGAGGATGGCATAGCCGCATGCCAACTCTTTCTTCAAAAGAACAATCTAGCGACAGAGCCAGCCCTACAACTCACCAGGTTCGTACTCCATCACAATTATTTTTTATTTGACAAAGACATATAGCTTCAATGTATGGGAAGCGCTATGGGTAGCAAAATGTCACCACAATATGCCAACCTGTTCATGGCCAAACTAGAGGAAGAGTTTTTATTAACCTGCGCAACTAAACCTCTGGCATATTTCCGGTACATTGATGACCTGTTGATAATCTGGACAGGCTCAGAACATGAACTGCTTTCTTTCCATAAAAACTTCAACAAGTTCCATCCTACCATCAAACTCACTCTCAACTACTCTACATCTCAAATACATTTTCTGGACATGACCACACACATGAGAAACAATACCATACAAACAACAATCTACCATAAACCTACAGGCCGTCCAGCATATCTGAGATGGAACAGCTTCCATCCGAGACACATAAAGAAATCCATCATCTACAGCCAGGCTCTGCGATACATACGGATCTGTTCAGACTGTGAAGACACAAAACAACACCTGCTATCACTGAGGAATACATTCTTACAACAGGGATACCATCCAAGGATTATAGATGATCAGATCTACAGAGCAACAAGAATTCCAAGGAGCAATCTTCTGGAGTACAAAAAGAAGGAAGACAACAGCAGGGTGCCCCTAGTGGTCATATACAACCCACAAATGAACATCTTGAGGAAAATTGCTGCTGATCTCCAACCTATATTTAACAAAGACAATAAACTGAAGGAAATATTCCCAGATTTACCACTCCTTGCCTACAAACAGCCACCAAACCTAAGGAATCTCCTGGTCAGAAGTGCCCTCTCACCACCATCAGAGACTGGCACCTTTCCCTGCAACAGTAGAAAATGCAAGACCTGTACCAACATCTGGTCATCAAACACCATCCAGATACCAAACACGCAGCAGGACTATAAAATCACTGGCACGTTCTCCTGTACATCCTCCAATGTAGTGTACATGATCCTGTGTACAAGGTGCATCAATAAAGGAATCTACATTGGGGAAACCATACAAAAACTACAAACCAGGATGAATCTTCACAGACATACAATAAAACAGGAGGTGGATACACCCGTGGGAAAACACTTCTCTGGACCTGATCACAGTTTGGCAGATCTAAAGGTCCTAATTCTGAAGGGTCATTTTATAAACGACAGAGAAAGAAAAATTTGGGAATTCAAGATGATGATAAAATTCCAGTCATTGACACAAGGCCTCAATCTAACACCAGGATTTATGAGCCACTACATGGACACACGTCACGTCCCCCATCAGACTGACTCCAGATCCCTTAACTCCTAAGTCATCACCCCTATAACCTCAGTTTTATTGCCCCGACTTATCTTAATGATGTATCACCTCATGTAATAATTGTCTTTGTGTAACATCTAAATGTTGTGCTTTTTTCTAAGTCATTCATTTGTAAACTGCCTGAAGAAGGGGCCTCTGTGCTCTGAAAGCCGCATTTATAATTTTTATGGTTCGCCAATAAAGGGATCTACCTACAGTACTTTTGTCTTTTTTGACACAAAAGTATTTAACATTGAATATCAATTAGACAAATGTCCATCCACAGGTAGTTTCTCAGCTAGCCAGTGCTGCGGAATGACTGCAAAGCATGCGTGGCTCTGATATCTCTCATATCACCTGCACAGGTCAGCGGATCTGGGAGTGAACACTCATTTTTTTACAGAACTCAGAAGTTCAAAAGTTACAAATACGATGGAAAGCAAAAACTACTAGACTTTTAACAGCAGTTCTATTTTATTTTAAATAACATTACTGCCCCCTAGTGTTGGTTGGAACAAAATGCGGGAAAACATCCACACAGCACCATGAACTGGTAGAGTTATGCAGCTAAAACAGGTAATCTGGAAAGCTCACTTGCCAATAACGGAGATTGTGTGGCTGAACAAGGCTTTCCATGTGGATGCTGACCGTCATGATGCCCGTCATGATGCCCATACTACTGGGTACCTGAACAAGAGAAGGTCTCTAGATGACACTAGCAGGTTGGGGGTTTAGAAGAAACTATTATTTTTTTTAAAATAAATACCTGTCTTTTTTCAAGAAATTCCAATGCCTCATCCATCATAACAGGCACTGGAAGAAAACCAATAAACATAGGAATCAATGGTATAAAATACAAGTAAATGATATAAATCGCGCAGTGGTATCGACCTCAACGCCTACTTATCTATTTTTGAGATGATGGACCTATAACTGGAGGAGACCAAAAGGAACTCAGAAAATACAAGTCAGTCCAAATCGAGATAGACGCCTGCAGCAAAGTCATTATAAAAAATACGTTTGACCGTTCGTTCCAATTGGTTATTATGGGAACAGACACTTTTTGTGAGAATTTTGACTGATGAGGCGGAGAGTGAACATTTGGTTTTATAGAACTGCTGACATCCCTTTATAGACTAAGCGTCACTTTTACATTAGGTGCCGACAGATCAAACGGAAAGAGAATTCTGGGCAAAACCGAAATATTGGGTGAACGCCCCACAGTTTTCACTTCAGTTTGGCCGAGATATTGCCGATATAAGGGGCGGATTAGCTTTCTCATAGACCGCATGCAGTATGTTCTGCCGGTAACCTGTAAAAGAAAACCATGCTTTGTATGTAGAGTGGTATTATCTTATACATGAGGGACGGATCGTGATAGACTGTGATGCCGACTGCTGTCAGTACAAAGGAGTAAGGCACCAACGCAACCGATCAGACTGATATCTCCAACACGTGGGACCCAAACTAAGTGAAACCTGTGCGGCGTTCTTTCCACAATTTTCAAAATTGACTGGGGCATTTTATTAAAGGGGTACTCCAGCTTAAGAAATTTATCACCTTTCCAGTGGATAGAGAAAAACATGTAAAGTAAAGAAAAAATGTTGCATTGTTTTTTTCTTTACAAGTATTGAGTGCAGTCACAGCGTACGTGCACCTGCAGATTTTTCATTTTGCTAGGCTGTGCTGACCAACGGTTTTTGTGTATCCACTGGATAGCTGATAATGGTTAGATCGCTGTGCTCCATAGTTTTTATCAGTGCCATAGACCTTGAATGGAAAAGCAGTGACATGCCAGGAGTTCTGTCCGCTGGGGTTCCGGGCAGGGGTGGGATTCAGACGATTCTCCCGAACCGGTTGTTAAAAATCAGTCAATTTGGAGAACCAGCGAAAAGAGGGATTCACATTTTATTAGTAATCAATGCAGAAATCCAGGTAATTCCAATGGGTTAACTCCCCTTCTTTTGCAGTTTTACCCAGGTATAATAGTGAATGTCACATATTGTGATTAGTCACAAACCGAGAGAAAAAATCCTGTTCCTTGTTACATAATAATGGGTTTATTTGATCTACGAGATGAGACCACTTCAGCATCAAGTAATAACATTTCAGAGATTTAGTTTGTTTCTGTACAAATTCTAAGTAGTTTCCGACTGTATTAGTCCTGTATGAACTATTATTCTAACGGAGACGACTCTGTGGTCATACAGATTACAGCAGGACCACGGATACAAAGGAACCGGACGCACCAGTGGTGGTACTTCCATCTGTATATACCATGCCTTCAAAAAGGTCTGAACTTCAAATCATCGGCACTGTAGTTACCTCCCAGGATGCCCTATGCCACTCAAAATTCTCAGCAGGTATAAGCCATGGAGAGGAGGCAATCAGCAGGTTCTCAGCAGGAATAAATAAAGGTTTTACTGCCTGCTGATGGTTTCCATTATAAACAGAAAACGTTATCCTGTCTAGAGTCAAATAGACCACAAAATAACAAAATTAAAGAACTTCTACAGTACTTCGGGAAGAGATACATATTGCACAAATAATTTGTTGGCGTGGAGTTCTTTACCTTTACTATAGACAGTGACCAGTTAGACAAGAACTAAAAGTGCTTTTACACCAGCAAATATGGCCCATGTTTACCAATTTTAAAACGAGCGCCAATGGACAATACAGCTCATTGATCGGCACTTGTTTGCACCCTTAGGCTGGGTTCACACGAGCATGTACGACGCTAGGAGTCTCTGCCTCTCCGTGGAACAGCTGTCCCGTACTGAAAACATGATTACAGTACGGGACAGTTGTCCTGCAGAGAGGCAGGGACTCCTAGCGTCGTACATAACTATGATGCTAGGAGCCCGGCTCCCTGCACGGTGTTCGGTCCGGGACTTGCGGCCGAAATACGTTCCGTCCTTTACGGACCGAACATGCTCGTGTGAACTCAGCCTTAAACGGAGTAATGATAATTTAGTATGGGGATGAACAAACGTTACTACCATTTGCACAATGTAAGCAGCAAGTCTCTGTTTACACAGGGAGATGTGCTGCCGACCTGCGACAAGTTTTCTGGCTGCATAAAAGATGCGATCAGCCGAGGAACGAGCGTTTCCCATTCATCAGCTGATCGTATGACCTAAATGCCTGGGGACAAGCGATCGTAGTAATGATCGTTCATCCCCATACTAAACCATCATCGTTTCGTTTAAAGGGAGCAACAAGCAGTTTGACAAATTGTATTGCGGATCAGCGCCCGTTTTAAAAGTGGTAAACATGGCGATATCTGCCTGTGTAAAACCACTTCTAGAATCCACACACCAGTTTATCCAACAGCAAACAGGTCGCGACTGAGGGTCTTTTTATACCGGCCAATTTTGGCCGAAACAATGAGCGCCGATCAACGAGACAACTCGCTGATCGACGCTCGTTTGCTCCTTTCACAAGGAACTACGATCACTAATGTATGGGGACAAGCAACCATTACTACGATCACTTGTCCCCATGCAATACCATCAGGTCGGCAGCACATCTCCCTGTTTACACAGGGGAGGGGGTGCTGGTGACAACGATCGCTGATGAAGTAGCATTTGCTCGTTTATTGGCTGATCGTTACCCTGCTTCCACAGGGCAATGATCGGGAACACTAGTTTGCCGGCTACAAGACTGTGCTGTATTGATGGACGCAGGGTCGTCCATAAAGCTTCCTCCAGATCTACATCGGACTCTAGGTATGCAGGGGTTCCCTAGAAGCAGTTCTAAGGGATACGAGTATGTAAATATACATACCACTCCCCTAAAGTAACCAAGATCTCAGCTCAAGACCAAATCCTGACTGGAAGTAGATTAAGGTCACCTCAATTTTAGTGTGCAGCTGAACAAAGGTTGTCATTTAAAGATGCAGGATCCTTTAAATCCTATGCGTGAAGGTGAGCACATTATAAATAAGTCAGTCTCGTCACACTTACGGCGTTCTTCTTCATTGTATGCAGGGACAACAACAGACAGGTCTTTTTCTGGGGGGTCATGAATACTTGGAAAAGATTTATTTTCTCCATTACTGGTAACAAACAGCTTCTCGGCCTCATGGCGATGCAGATTTGGCATTTTCCTGGCAGTCACATGTGCGATGATCGCAACCTGGTGAAAGAAGGCCCAGATATTATGCTGGATGTTAGGATTGTAAACAATGGTGCAACACGGCTTCTAACACAGATTGTATACGTGGACATGTGCAGCTGTAGAGGAGCGGATTAGTCATTTGCCACAAACATTTCCACAGCAGGAGAAATGTAGCATTTCATGGCAGACATTCAAATGAACGGCCGTTCAGGTAATGCATAGAGGGGCCAGATCCAAAAGAGCGGGAGTTCATCCTAGAGGACCTCTCTCCGTCCTAGCAAATAGAGGTGATAATGTCTATATAACCCAATACCCTCGTATGCGTATGGATCTTACATGGTGGCTCAGTGGTTAGCACTATTGCCTTGCAGCGCAAATCCAACCAAGGACAACATCTGCATGGAGTTTGTATGTTGTCCCCGTGTTTTCGTGGGTTTCCTCCGGGTAATCCGGTTTCCTCCCATACCCCAAAAAACATACCAATAGGGAATTTAGATTGTGAGCTCCAATGGGGACAGTAAGGACCTCTGGATAGCGCTGCGGAATATGTTGGCCCTATATAAGTAACAGAAATAAATAATACCTTTAAAAAGGTTGTGAAAAGGTCAGAAGAAAGGTTCTCTCCCCCCACCTAAAAAAAGAGTGCCACTCTTGTTCAAAGGCTGTGTCCGGTATTGTAGCTTAGACTAAGTTAAGTGATAAGACATAGCCCATGGTCTAGAGAGGCAATGCTTTCAGACGCTTTTTATTTATGCCAGACTATATATCCCACTTACAAATTGAATTGTATTAAAAACGTCCCCACTACTTTGCACATATATACAGTATTTTATCTTGCATTATGAGAAAGGCTTGGGGGGGGGGGGGGGCAGATATTGGAAGGGACTTGTGGTCTCTCTGGCAGACTGTTTTCTGGAAGGCTTAGTGACACTATACACACACACACCATGCCTTAGGGTATACTGTTCACGTGACATCTGTAGGAAGCCAACTCATGGGTCATTTACTTCCCGAAACAGGATATCATAAGAATAAGCCGACACTGCTAAAAGTAGAGGCAGGACTTAAGAGACCATTAAAAGTGCCATACACTGCAATACATAAATAAGTATAGCAGTGTATGGTATCAGCGATTGAACCATCGCATGTTTAAGTTCTAGGGGCTTAGACATGAATATAATAAACATAAGTAGTATCGCTGCGTCCATATAAATCAGATCAAAATAACGTTACTTATCCCACACAGTGAACGCCGTGAAGAATAGAAAGACCTTAATTGCTGTTTTTTTGGTTATTTCACCTCCTAAAAAAATGGAATAAAAAAAAGGCAAATTGCCCCTCCAAAAATAAGACCTCACACAGTTCCATCAAAGTAAAAACAAAAAAGGGACATGATTCAGAACATGGGGACACAATCTCCGAAAGAGATCCGGCAACCTCCTAAAAATTAATGAAGCGGTGGCCGAGCAAGCGCAGTACCGCTCCCTTCCAATAGGAACTGGAGGAAAGGGGCGAGAAAACACAGCTGAAAAGCTTGTAGCGCGTATAATTTAGCATGGGAGAGTCGGTCTACACTAGTCAGGAGCACAGCGGAAGTTTGGGAAAAAAAAGACTGATCATAGGATAAGCCCTTTAATGTACCAGAAAACTGAAATAAAAAAACACATGGTTTCTGGGGTGGAATGGGAAAAAAACAGCTATTCCTCCATTGTTTTTTCTAGTTTCATCTTTAGTGCGTTCATGAACGACATGTTAACATTATTCTGCGAGTCAATACAGCTACGGCGATATCAAATAGTTTTGTTTTTAGGATTTAATAGAATAGAAAAAAAAAAAAAAGTTACATCTTCCATTGTTTGGTCTGGTTAGGCCCTTAATCCGCATTTGATTGATTCCAGGGTTGATTTAGGGTACAATAGGTTAGGTTCCAGTGTGTGATCGCCCTCATCAGGGCGGCTATCCCACCGTTCTGAGTACACACGCAGGGTCAGGTCCCTGTACTATCAATTCTCTAGGATTTACATCTACGATTCCAATAATAACATGGGACTGGTGTTGCTCTTATTATGAATGATCAGTAAAGGTTTATTTTTGGTGGGGGTCCTCTGACTTTTTTGCCAGCCCCTCACTGGCAGCAACGCTGTTGCAGTAGAAGCCGTATTATGGCGCAGTACAAGATCTGAGAAATGGCATCCCATAGAAGTCTATAGGGCCCTTCTGTATCTCTGCATGCCTCAGATTTCACATAGAGGCCTTTTTCGGTTATGGTATGAATCTAACAGAAAACAATTGTGCCAGGCTTTCCGATGCCGTACTATGGAGGTATTCTGCCCTAGAAGTATTTCTACAGCGAGAGTACCTACATACTATATTGCCATACAGAAGCATCACACAGTGACACCAGGAGAACACCTACAACGCCATAGTACAGAACCAGAAGGACTTCATGTGCCGCTGTACAGGATAGAACAAAAAATAAAAAAAAGAAGAATCTTTGCAAATAGTGTCGATTAAAACAGTTCAACAGTTTGGTGTACACAGCTCTTATGCAGACCTATGTGTCTCCATGGTTACAGAGTAAACATAAACCCTGTGTAACCTCATTCTGCGTTTATAAGCTACTAGTTGTATTTCAGCAAGGAGGATGGGGCAGAAAGACTGCAGGATCAGACTGCACAGGGTTGGTTTGTTTGTTTTCGGTAACCATGGTGACACATAGGTCTGCATAGGAGTTGTAGACACAAAACGGTAGGATTGTTTTAGTGAAGACTATTTGTAAAGCGTGTAAGGGGGGGTGTGGATCTAGCCATAATAGGTGACACACCACAGCGACCTAATGATTTCCATACATCAGCAGCGGTGCCTGGTGGTGGTTGTTCAGAATCAGGTTATTTCTATAAGGGGTTTAATAGTAAATGCTGATACTGCCTACACTCAGGTCATCTAAACTCCCCGACTGCTGTGCATGTGCCAACATCAACTAGATCCCTGGCATGTGTACTAGTGCCGCATCCTTGTACTCACCAGGACGAGGAGGAGAGCGGCCAGAGCAGCCAGCAGCTGCAGGAGATCACACAGGCAGCAGTGCATGATACCCACACCATGCCCAGCCGGCCCGGCTGCTAAAAGTACAAGCTGTCAGCTGTCTACAGCCCGGAACCAATCTCTTCCGGTACCCGGCACACACCAACCCCGCATCTGCCGGAACCTATAGCACTCATACACCTATGCGGAAGTGTGGCTGTCACTGCTGTGATGCACACTCTAATTCAAGAGCGAACCTCTCAGCCATGCTGTCAGTCTTGCAACATGCAAGGAGCGCCACCGTGCGCCCGGAGGATGTATAGCGGAACACAAGATTTAGCGTAGTACCGCTATGCACTTGCGATTTACAGGGTGCAAAATATTGTAGAGATAAACGGCCAACCAGCAGTTTTCAATTCATGTAATCACTGCAAGGTAGATGATATCTGTCACTTGATAGGAGCTGCTGTGTAATGATCACATTCAATAAAAGTACCGTGCCCAAGGTTCACCATCATGTTATAGAGTCCGCAACTGTTGTGTAAACTGGCCCTATCATAATCGCATGGAAGTCACGCCATGACATTTATGATGTGGGCATCACAACGTACAATGGACTATGTCTGGGTCCACACGTCGTGGTTAAAATGCACTTTTTTGCTGCGATCTTTGCGAAATCGCGGCAAAACGTCGTGGTTGTGATGCAGCCATGGCAAAAAAAAATAGCATTTTGTACACTACATGTAAACCCAGCCATAAACTAGTGTTAGGGCTTGTCCACATGTAACGGAACAAATCTCATCCACGCGCTGCGTAAATAGTGAGCGGAAAGGCCGCTCAGAAATTTACGTGCGGTGCGGAATCTTATTCTGCAGCATGTCAATTGTATCTGCGTAAACGCTGCTTATTTGCTGCACGTTTTCCCCATTGAATTCAATGGAGAAGTTGTTGCGTTTTTTTGCGGCGGGTTCGCAGTGATTCTGCTGCAAAAAAACGCAACTCTTAAAAAAAAAATATCATATACTTACCCAAAAGTCTGTGTTTCTTCCTCCAGGGCGGCCTCCTGGAATGACGCTTCATCCCATTTGACCGCTGCTGCAGCCAATCACAGGCTGCAGTGGTCTCCTGGGATAAAACGTGATCCCGGAGGCTGGCCCGGCTAGCATGCTAAATGCTGCAGTTTCCGAAATGGACAATCCGGGCGAAAAACTGCACTACAGTTAGGTGCGGTTTTTTGGCCGGAATTCCCTGCGGCGCACAGGGCGGATATGCTGCGTGCATCTATGCAGTGTATCCGCCCTGTGTGGACGCAGCCTAAAAGTTAAAAGTTTTGTTGCAGTTTGTGCAGCGATTCTGCAGTGGAATTGTAGTGAAATCCGCAGGTGCACATAATGTTTTCTATCATCAATTCTTCACACTAAATCGGCAGGTAAAACTCGCAGCATTTCCGCAGAAATATGTGCAGTAAAAACTCACCATTTGCTGAGAACTCTTTTAAGATTCCACTGCAGATTTTTTTGTTGCAGAAAAACTGCAGCACATCCCACCTTTAGGCTTTATTCAGACGAACGGGAAAAACGTCCGTGCAACGCGCGTGATTTGCACGCGCGTTGCACGGACCTATATTTGTCTATGGGGCCGTGCTGACATGTCCGTGATTTTTCCTCAACGTGAGTCTGCTAAAAAAAAGTCACAACATGTCCGTTCTTTCTGCGTTTTTCGCGCATCACGTACCCATTGAAGTCAATGGGTGCTTGAAAACCACGCATGCCGCACGGAAGCACTTCCTTGCGAACTGCGTGATTCGCGCAAGAGCTGTCAAACTCTGAATGTAAACAGAAAAGCACCACGTGCTTTTCGGTTTACAAACATCCAAACGGAGTGTCTTTGAGATTAGTGAGCCCGGACAACCGAACCGAACTTCACCGGGTTCGGCCGAACTCGTTTTGACCGAACCCGGCAAAAAAAATTTGGGTACGCGACGTCAGGTGACAGTCACTGTCCAGGGTGCTGAAAGAGTTAAACTGGTTCAGCACCCTGGACAGTGACTTCCGATCACAATATACATGAACGTGTTAAAAAAAAAGAAGTTCTGACTTACCGCTAACTCCCGGCTTCTTCCTCCAGTCTGACCTCCCGGGATGACAATTCAGTCCAAGTGACAGCTCCAGCCAATCACAGGCCAAGCACAGGCTGCAGCGGTCACATGGACTGCCGGGTCATCCAGGGAGGTGGGGCCCGATGTCAAGAGAGGGACGCGTCACCAAGGCAACGGCCGGGAGGAAAGTTCTCGGTAAGTACGAACGGCTTTTTTTTTTTTAACAGGTTGCTCGATATTGTGATCGGAATTCACTGTCGAGGGTGCTGAAAGAGTTACTGCCGATCAGTTAACTCTTTCAGCACCCTGGACAGTGACTATTTACTGACGTCGACTAGCCTCATCTCTATGATGGCGGCTGCGCAAAAATCACGCAGCCGCGCATCATACACTGATGACACACGGAGCTGTCAAGTGGTTTTTGCGTGCGCAAAAACGCCACGCTCGTGTGAATCCAGCCTTAGGGTAAGTGCACAGCATATCCGTCATGGAATCAGCAGGGAATTCTGCCCGAAAAACGTCACCAAATTGTGGTGCCGTTTTTGGGCGGAGTTTCCGCTGCGGAAATACTGCTAGAAAAATAAAAAGTTCATACCCCGTTTTCCATTGTCATAGCGACAGTTCCCTCAACTCTGAGTACAGCCCGGCCTCCTGGGATGACGCTGCAGGCCATGTGACCTCTGAAACGTCATCCCAGGAGGCCGGGCTGCGCTCAGAACAGAGGATCGCGGCTGGGTGTAGGCATGAACCTTATTATTTTTAAACCCCAAAAATCTTTTTTTTTCTTTTTTGCGATTTTTGCGGCGGAATCGCAGCATTTCTGCAGCAAAAAATCCCAACATTTACCTATGTGTTGCACGTTTTAGCTCCACATTGAATTCAATGGGAAAAACACGCAATAGAAGAGCGTCTCTCTCTCTCTCTCTGGGGGACCCACCATGTCCATGCATTACATGGACACCACATTGACTTTAATGGGTACTGTTCCGCTGTGGGGACACTGCAGGGAACATGAACACTTGCTGCTGGGCTCACATACAGATTACTGCTGCAAGGGCTCTTCTAACAAAACAGGATTGTCCAAAGTGGACATCTCTTATAATATGTAATGTTATTACTTTCACTGCAAATATGGCCTGGGTAGAATAGGCCTCCCATCTTATAAAAGCTTATGGTGATGGAAGTGCCGCCATTTGTGTTTTCCAGTTTATATTAGTGACATAACTATAAGTGCCCACAGTAGCTTCCAGTTACGTAAGGCTAGATAGGTAGATAGATAGATAGATAGATAGGTAGATAGATAGATAGATAGATAGATAGATAGATAGATAGATAGATAGATAGATAGGATTAATAAACATTGTAAAGATCTGATCGCTTTGGACTGATGTCAGCTAATCCTGTGTTTTTATAGATATATTACAAGTAAAGTTTCCACACTATACTGAACATGAATATAATGAAGTTATTAACATATATAATATCTTCTATTTCTTTTGAACAATGACATTTTGTATTTCTTTTTAATGGAATCGTCACACAATAGTGTTCTGGATTGTTTTATAGGCGCACAGTTCTTGCATGCGGCCGGCAGGGGGAGCAGTGCGGCGCAGGATATGGGAAGTTTAGTGCGTGTTTCCAGGTAGCACATGTGCGGTGACTTCCTGTGAGCTGCGCCGGGCTGCATGTTCGTACATTACATGTCGCGCCTCCTGTATGTTCTCTACATGTGATTTCCTCACCTGCATGTTCTCAGCTGACGCATGTTGGAAGTGAAGAGATGGCCGCCGGTTACAAGTGAGTGAATGACCTCATGCAGCGTTATACAGGGAGTGTAGGGGCTTTGGGCAGTTTTGTCTACTCTAGTATTTCCTACGTTCCTTGGGACAATTTAAAGGGGGTCTGTACCTTTAAACATTGATAGTATGCCACCAGAGCAATGATACTACAGCAGCGTCTGTCCGTGTGGACCATCAGGGTATGTTCACACGGCCTATTTACGGACGTAATTCGGGCGTTTTTGCCCCGAATTACGTCTGAAAATAGCGCCTCAATAGCGCTGACAAACATCTGCCCATTGAAAGCAATGGGCAGACGTTTGTCTGTTCACACGAGGCGTATATTTACGCGCCGCTGTCAAATGACGGCGCGTAAATAGACGCCCGCGTAGAAGAAGTGACCTGTCACTTCTTTGGCCGTAATTGGAGCCGCTATTCATTGACTCCAATGAATAGCAGCGCTAATTACGGCCGTAATTGACGCGGCGTTCAAGCGCCTGCACATGCCGGTACGGCTGAAATTACGGGGATGTTTTCAGGCTGAAACATCCCCGTAATTTCAGCCGTTACGGACGCCCTCGTGTGAACATACCCTCACAAAAACAGGGGGGCTATGACTTGGTGGCACCGCAGTCCCTTCTGGTTTTATCATATACTCTGTTTTTTGTCTGATATTGAAACCTATGGTCACCTCCCTTATCATCTGTGAGGCTCCCCCACCGACCACTCTGATGGCATATCCTGGCAATGCCAAAAATACAGAACCTCATTCATGCCAGGAGAGGTACCAGGATCTCCACCACATCTTCTTGTCATGGCAGAGTAAGGCCTCGTGCACACTTCAGTCTTTTCCTTCAGGGTGCTATCCGTTTTTCTGACGGCTAGCACCTTGACCCATTCATTTCAATGGGGCCATGCACACTTCAGTTTTTTTTACAGTCCCGTTGCTCCGTTCCGACAAAAGTAGAGCATGTCCTACTTTGGTCTGAGACTCCGTGACCGTGAGGCCCATGCAAGTCAATGGGGCCGTCAAAAAAACTGAAGGCACACGGAAGGCATCTGTGTGTGACGGAGCCGTTGCCTAGCAACGGCCGGGCGGCCAGAAACATATAACAGAAATATTACACTAATCGGCAGCCACTTGTCTCTATCAATCACTGACAGAAAAAAGAGACTGCTGATAAAAATAAAATAAAAGTTCATATGTACCCGGTCGTTGTCTTGGTGACGAGTCCCTCTTCTTCCTCCAGTCCGACCTTCCTGTATGACGCGGCAGCCTGTGACTGGCTGCAGAGGCGGTCACGTGGGCTGAAGCGTCATCCCTGGAGGCCGGTCTTCTGACGTCATCCAGACTTGCATGACCGCCACTACAGCCTGTGATTGGCTGCAGCGGTGACATGGGATGAAACGTCATCCCAGGAGGCCGGACAGGAGGAAAATGCAGGGAGTTCTGGGTAAGTATGAACTGATTTTTAATTTCATTAAAATTGTATTTTGCGAGCGCCGTGATGGTCATTCTTCAGCGTTAGTCACTGTCCAGGGTGCTGAAAGAGTTACCGCCGATCAGTGCAGCCCATTAACTCTTTCAGCACCCTGTACAGTGACTAGCGCTGAACAACCCTGCTGTTTCAGCACCCTGGACAGTGACTAGCGCTGAACAACCCTGCTCTTTCAGCACCCTGGACAGTACCATGCTCGGAAACACGGAGTGCACACGGAAATCACACGGCCGCTAAAACGGGCACACGGATCCGTCAAAAACAGCAGTGAAAACGGTGATGGAAGTGTGCACGAGGCCTAATGGCATTTCTTTCCTGCCCAGGTGACCTAGGCAGCCAATCATTGGCTGCAGTGCTAGTGCTGCATTTTATGGGTTGGGAAAAATTCTTAAAGAGACTCTGTCACCACATTATAAGTTCCCTATCTTGTACATAATGTGATCGGCGCTGTAATGTAGGTGACAGCAGTGCTTTTTATTTAGAAAAACTCTACTTTCACCAAGTTATGAGCGATTTTAGCTTTATGCTAATTACTTTCTTAATGCCCAACTGGGCGTGTTTTTACTTTTGACCAAGTGGGCGTTGTGGAGAGAAGTGTATGACGCTGACCAATCAGTGACCAATCAGCGTCATACACTTCTCTCAATTCATGTAATCAGCACATAGTGACACTGCGTTGTTCACTATGTGCTGTCTTCTACTGAAACATTAGCGTTACTGAAGTGTCTTGACCGTGAATAGACATTCCTTCCAGCCAGGACGGGATGTCTATTCACAATCCCGACACTTCGGTAATGTTTGTGTGTGTGTGACTTACTCACACAGCACATCGAGATCACGCTGTGCTGTCATTTACAGCGAGATCTCGCGGGATTACGCTTGCTCTGCTGTAAGTACCACACAAACGTTACTGAAGTGTCGGCATTGTGAATAGACATCCCGTCCTGGCTGGAGGTGATGTCTATTCACTGTCAAGACACTTCAGTAACGTTAATGTGTGTGTATGTGACGGCACAGTGAACAACGCAGGATCGCTATGTGCTGATTACATGAATGGAGAGAAGTGTATGACGCTGATTGGTCAGTGTCGTACACTTCTCCCCACAACGCCCACTTGGCCAAAAGTAAAAACACGCCCAGTTGTCTATTAAGAAATACGTCTTGGCAATGTAGAACATTTCATTTCTAACCTTCTTTCATTGTTGTCCTCTTTCCAACAGGACAGTGGAACCATTAGAATATTACAGGAAATTCCTAGTAAGTAAAATGCGTTTGCTTGTATAGCGCCGACATATTCGACAGTACTGTACAGAGATTGCCACTACATCAGCTAGTGCCAGGAGAAAGGAGGGGGTTGAATGTTCAAACCTCCTACACTGTGTGCCGCCATTTTTTGAGCGACTGCACAGTGTAGGAGGATTAGATACAGGGCTCAGCAGACAGTATAACACGAACATACACACACATCACAAACATAACTTACCTGCTCCTGCCGCTGCCTCCGCTCCTAGTCCTTGCTTCTGAACATATAGACGGAAGCCGCGACCGGAAGTAGTCCTCTTACTGTCCGGCCGCGGCTTCCGGTCCACATGAAAATGGCGCCGGATGTCGCTCTGCCGAAGATCTTCCTTTTGGACTGAGTGGGAGTGGCGCATGCGCCGTTCACACACAGACGGCGTACACTATAGTGAATGGAACGGCTCCCGTTCACATTCACTATGGGGATGTATGTGCCGTATTCCATCTCTGTATGTGTCGTTAATCGACACATACAGAGATGAAAAAATAAATGGCAGCCCCCATAGAGAAGAAAAAGAAAGAGGAAAAAGTACAACACAAAAACACAAATAAATAAAATGTATTTTAACCCCTTAATGACCGGTCCTGAAAAGACCTTAATGACCAGCTCAATTTTTCTGTTTTTGCCTATCTGCGTTTCAGCAGCCATAACGTTTTTATTTTGTCATTGACGTGGCTGTATGAGGCCTTGTTTTATGCGAGAGAAATAGTATTTTTTTTTCCCCACAGTTTTTACGGCGTGAATATAGGAAAAAGCGATTCTCGGAATAGTTTTTTTTGTTTCTTTTTTATCCCGTTCACGTTTCACGCTAAATAACCCATTCGATTAATTCTTCAGGTTATTACGGGCGTGTAGATACCTAATATGCGTAGGTTTTTTGTTTTTATTTAGTGTAAGGGCAATAAAATGTATTTAATGCAAAATAAAGACTCTTTTTGTGACTTTTTTATTTATTTATTTGTTTTTGTTACTTTTTTTTATTTTTTTTTAAATCCCATCAGGGGATAACTTTATTTTTTACTTGTAATGTATTAGCATACTTCTGTACGCTAATACATTACACTGTGTCACTATGACACAGGCTGCTGATCGGGCAGCACAAAGTGTGCCCGAACAGCAGGCACATGGAACAGACAGCCCTGGGGTCCTTTGTAGGTCCCCAGGGCTGACTGCAGAGGGATTCCCCGGTGTTTGATCGCATCACTGGAATCCCGGTGATGCGATCAAAGAGGGGAATTCCCTTTGATCTTGCCGCGGTCACGGACCGCGGTAATCAAAGGGTTAAACAGCTGGGGTCCGAATGTGTGCCGACCCTAGCTGTGTTCAGGAGGCTGCTCTAAGATCAGGAGCTGTTAGTAACAGCTCCTGCTTAGAGGATGAGCGCTCACACGAGCGCTCATCAGCCTGATCTGCAGCGACGCCAAAAGACGTCTCTGTAGACTAAGCACCCGCACCGCCTGACGTCAAAAGACAGTGGGCGGTCGGGAAGGTGTTAATGACATACTAAAAGCAATAACATAAAACATTTTTTTTCGTGACACCTTCCCTTTAAGACTTTCCTTGTTTTATATATATTTTATTTTCTCTCATGATTACAGAAGCAGAATTGTCGACCAGATGGACGAGGTCTGAGTGAATTTAGGACAACCACAATAAATGTTGGTAAGTTTTAGGAATAATACATTTCATCCATTTGCAAATAGACTACTTCAGATAACAGAGGAATGTGAATTCGAGAGGGCAATTTCCGACTTTTTTTTATTATTTTTATCTAGTGTTTTGTTTTTTTTATTCACATAACTGCATTTTCTTTCAACAAAGCTGTATGAAGCCTTGTATTTGCGGGACTAATTTTTTTTTTTTTTTTTTTTTAATGGCGCCATATGGATATCCATATTTAGAGGTCCTCTGTCCCATGATAGGGGATTGTAAATGGATCTTATTAGAGTGTGTTATGTCAGTCTGCTCTTATTGTGGGTCCGGCTGCTTGGAATGCCCACCGATCCTAAGGACACGGCACTTTCCATAACTCATTGTAGAGAAATGATTAACGCACCTCCTGCTCTCTGCAGCAGTCAGGCCAGTCTTATTGACCTCTCGTAGAACACTTTTGTGGGGAAATCCCACAACAGTGTCCTGCTAAAATGTGATCTGGTCTATATTAGGGACTGCTGCCGCTTCATGTGCCCTGTGTATAAGTCTACTGATTTCAGAAGTCTGGCTTCATGACTACGTCTAACAACTGGCGTCAGACATCGTGGGTCGAAGGATTGGGTTCCTCCAAACTTGCTGGAAAAAAGATTAACGGGCGACTGAGGACCTGTCAGACCATATTATTTTATAATTATTTCCAGGCTTGTGTTTACTACACCAAGGTCTTTGTGCTTTCGCATTGTATACAGATGATTCTTTAATGGCAGCCATAAATTCCGGCATTGTGAATCTATACTGTCATAACCGGCTTATTTTCTATTCTCCATGTATATGAGCGCCAACTGCATAATTTTACTGTCTTGTAGGTAAAGTCAGTGGGGGAGTTTATCTGCCTTTCTACACCAGTTTTCTGTCCTACAAAAGGGTCCAAAAGTCCCTTTTGAGCTTTTTGCGCCTTGCGCTTCCAAAAGGAGCGGTGCCAAAGTGTCCCAACAAACGTATAATTTACGCCAGAAAGCTGTTGTAAACTTTAGGGGAAATGTATGCTGGCTCCTAGCTGGCGTAGATTTCGATCTGTGAGGCGTAGCGAGGAAGACGTTTATGCTGGGCCTTTTACCCTCCCCGCTCAGACTACTGCTATACATTGGACAATTAAATATATAAAAAAATAATTGAATGTTCACCTCAGCGCTCCTCTTCTCCTCTCTGGGTTTCCTCAGGCTCCTTCAGCACGCCGCGGCTCATGCAAGCGCCTGACGCCAGGAAGTGTCAGGACGGTCTATTTGACTCTGCTCGGCGTCCGGACCTTGTATGAGCCGCTACATGATGAGGAAGCCTGTGGAGACCCGAGGAGGAGAGGTAAGTGTACATCTTTTTATTTTATTTTACAGTATGTCCAATGGAAAAAGGAGAACAGATGGTGTACGGCCGCCGTCTTTGCGGCACAAATGTGGCGCATGGTCGTCAAAAAATGCGACAGGTTTATTAAGAGGAGTTCAGCTGTTAATAAATGAATCACATTTTACTCTAACTTTGATGTATGAAATCCCAGTCTTAATAAATTTCCCCCATTGGCTGTTTGCCCTCCTTCTGCCGCAGAACTCAAGGGTTACAGATAAAGGCAGAAGCAGAAACAACCACAATAGGGCCGCTGCCTAAAAAACTACCACCCATATACAAACGTCCATACGTTTTAGCACCCCCTACATAGCATTGCTTACCCAATATTTGCCTTCTGAATGCGTTCATATATATTTGTATGGATAAACTTTGTCACCTTTTATGTCACCATGAGTTTCCTTGAGCTCCCAGCACTATAATGGAATCTGGTGGAGCTGAGAGGACGATCAAAAGCGGTCACATAGGAGGTGAAGACTCCATCCTACTCATTTATTTGTAAAATTCATGAGAATCTGAAACCTCTGTGGTCATAACTTTGTGTTCTATGTCATTTCTCTTTTATTCCGCCTTAGAAACAAACTGATATATGTATTCTTATTACAGGGTCCATTACCACAGCAGATGGTTCAGCTCTAGTGAAGCTTGGGAACTGCACAGTTATGTGCGGCATTAAAGCAGTAAGTCCTATGAAGTGTGTTGTCCTCCGAGACCTGCTTAGGTCGGCAGGATATCTGAAGGAAGGTTACAGTCCTCTCCGACACTAATCATTGCTCCTCTTAAAGGGAATGTGTCGCGAATTAAACCTTTTTTTTTTTTTTAAGCAAGTTACTTATTTCTATTATTTTTTACGTTTTTTTGCTGTATTTTTTTTTTTCTTCCACATGGTGGAAAGTACTAAAAATTAAATAATAATTTGACATGTTTTCCTATGTTGGCCACCAGAGGGAGCACTTCCCAGAATTACAGCAAGGTGAATGAGGCAAAGCAACCTGACTCACAGCTGCCGTAAATGTGGGAGGGAATCTCACCCCCCCCCCCTCCTACAAGCAAGAAAAAGGTGTCTTCAAATTGCTAAGCTGTGCCCGGCTGCCATTTTGGGTGATTGTTGAAATGTAGAAGCTATAGGACACACCAAAAGGCTATGGGTACGCTTACTAAACAAAGGGAAAACAACTCCTGATTTTCAGCCATTTTTAAATCAAACTCGCGTTTTTGGTGGCCTTTTTTACGGCAGTTTTTGGAGCTGTTTTTCTATAGTCAATGAAAAACGGCTCCAAAAACGTCCCAAGAAGTGACATGAACTTCTTTTTGGCGGGCGTCTTTTACGTGCCGTTTTTGGAAAATGGCCACGTAAAAAAAATGCCCCGTCGGAACAGAACGTCGTATTTCCCATTGAAACCAATGGGCAGATGTTTGGAGGCGTTCTGCTTCCTCTTTTTCAGCCCTTTTTTCGGGACGTTTACGGCCCAAAAAACGGCTGAAAACACTGGGTGTGAACATACCCTTAGAATGATGGAAGTGAAGTGTGTATTTGACACGTTTTTTTGTGTGCATTTCACATGCCTCTCCTGCTAAATGTCTTTATCCCTCCATCCTGCTGACAGTCCCCTCCAGGATCACCACCCAATACTGCTGACAGTCTCCTCCAGCGTCACCATACAATCCTGCTGACAGTCTCCTCCAGCATCACTGTCAGCAGGATTGTATGGTGACGCTGGAGGAGACTGTCAGCAAGATTGGGTAGTGATGATGGAGGAGACTGTCAGCAAGATTGGGTGGGGACGCATCACCACCCAATACTGCTGACAGTCTCCTCCAGCATCCCCATACAATCTTGCTGACAGTCTCCTCTGCAGTAGAGGAGACTGTCACACCACTCTTTGATGGGAATAACCATCTGCTGCTGACCGTTTCCTCGCCGACCTCCTGCTGACGGATACCGCACCTCACCCGATCATAGTCCGCACACAGTCCACACTGACAATACATCTCACACTCAGCACTGCTACATACATACATACAAATAAAAATCATTATTTCTAACCTTGTCAATGTCGTGACTATATTTTCTAGTCATTTTGCAACTCATTTGATAAATATAAGTGTGAGTTTTCATGGAAAACACAAAATTGTCTGGGTGACCCCAAACTTTTGGATGGTAGTGTACATACACACACTCCACTCTACTACATCTGACAAGCTTAGCTCCGCACACCATCCACACTGAGAATACATCTAGTGACGGGGTGGGGCGGCCCGTCGGGGGTCACAAGAGCTGGGGTCTGTGAGAGAGAGGGACAGACAGGTACCCACACCTTACCTGCAGTGAAGCCGGTCTTCATAATGGCGCCTGCTATCTCCCTACAAACCGGCTTCTCTGCTGTGTGACTCTGACCTGCGTCTGCGCAGTACAGAGCCAATGAATGGCTCCCGTTCATTGTACCCTATGCATTGTAGCTGCCATATTTCATCTCTGTATGTGTCGTTAATCGACACATACAGAGATGAAAAAAAAAATGGCAGCCCCTATAGAGAAGTAAAAGTATGAATACATTAAAAAGCAGAAAGTGACAACACAAATAAATAAAATTTTTGTTTACATTATATTAAAAGCAATATAATAAAAAAATAAAATAAAATCATGACACCTTCCCTTTAAGAAGTCACTTTCCTTGCTGCTTCATAAACCTCATCAACTCATTGGATTTCATTTGCTTTTAGGAATTTGCAAGCCCTCCAACAGATGCTCCAAATAAAGGATATATAGGTCAGTAACAAAGTTCTTGGGAACTTTCTACCTTTAATTAAAAATGACTTTTCCTGCGCAACCTATTAATTAACCCTTGTAGCTTCTCACACTTGTGGAAGATGGTGCAGATACTGAACTGTCAGCTGTTATTTGGCATTGTTCACTAAGACTTTTCTGCAGGAAACTTTATATTAGTTAAATGCTGTGCATCCTGAAAGGTACATCATCCTTCTCCTGATGGAGCTTATTAACCCCTTAGTCACCAACAATACGCCTTTTCACATGCGTCACTAAGGGGCCTTAGGCTAGGCTGACGCCTTTTCACGTTCGCCTAGTCTAAGTCCTGCACGGGTCTCCCGTGCAGGCAGGAGCCGGGGCTCTGCTGTCTGATGACAGCTGAGCTCCTGCTCCAACTCCCGCGATCGAAGTTTACTTAGATCGCGGCCGTTTAACCCGTTAAATGCCGCCGTCAATAGCGACCGCGGCATTTAACTTTGTTTACAGAGGGAGTGCGCTCCCTCTGTCACCCATCGGCGGTCCGCAAATGCAATCGCGGGTCTCCGATGGGGTGTCATGGCAGCCGGAGACACGTCCTAACAGATTGCCTGTCAGATTTACACTGACAGGCAATAATGCTCTGGTATATGAAGTATACCAGAGCATTATAGCAGCGATCTGAACATCGCACAGTAAAGTCCCCTATTAATAAATGTGAAATAAAGATTAATAATAAAAATTACAGTAAAAAAATCCATTTTTTTTCCCATAAAAAGTGGTTTTATTTAGTAAAAGTGTAAAAAAATAAAAGTACACATAGCGGCGCCGCGACCGTAATGCCTCCATTAATAAAGTTAATATGTAATTTAAACCGCAAGGTGAACACCGTAAAAAAAAAAAACGCAAAAAACAATGCCGAAATTGCAATTTTTTTCCATTGCCCACAAAAAAAGACATAATAAAAAAGAATCAAGTGCCATGCACCCCAAACCAGTACCAATCGAAACTACGTCTTGTCCCGCAGAAAACAAGGCCAAAAAATCACTACATTGATGGAAAAATAAAAAAGTTACGGCTCTTGGAAAGCGACGATGCAAAAGCAAATAATTTTAGTTCAAAAGTGTTTTATTGTGCAAAAGTCGTAAAACATAAAAAAACCTCTACATATGTGGTATCGCCGTAATCGTACCGACCCATAGAATAAAGGTAATGTGTTATTTACGTCGCACAGTGAACGGCGTCAATTTAAAAACGCATAGAACAATGGCGGAATTTCAGTTTTTTTTAAATAATCCCCCCAAAAAAAGTTAATAAAAGTTAATAAAAAAATTCTATGTACCCAAAAATGGTGCTATTAAAAAGCACAACTAATTCCGCAAAAAACAAGTCCTCATACAGCTATGTAGACGAAAAAATGAAAACGTTATAGCTCTTTGAATGCGACTATAGAAAAACAAATAAAATAGCTTGGTCATTAGGGCCTAAAATGGGCTGGTCACTAAGGGGTTAATATTCATATAATCACTACAATTTGAGATGTATTGACAGCAGCCATTATTATTAAAGGGCCAGTTATAAGGATTGCAGGGGGCAGTTTCTTCTTCACATGGGAATATGGGCTTCTTAAAATGTATTGGGGTAAACCGCTCCTGATTTTCAGAAGTTTTTTTTAAGCAAACTCGCTTTTTTCACTGTTTTTGACGGCTGATTTTGGAGCCGTTTTTCTATACTCAATGATAAATAACGCCAAAAAACGCCTCAAGAAGTGACATGCACTTTTTCGCTGGCGGTTTTTAACGCAGACGTTTTTCAAAACTGGTGTGTAAAAAAAACGTCCTGTCGGAACAGCGCCAGTTTTCCCATTGAAATCTATGGGCAGATGTTTGGAGGCGTTCTGCATTAAATTTTTTTCGGCCATTTACGGCCTGAATATAAGCCGTGTGAACATACCCCAAGATAAAAAGCACCTGATTACTTATAGCAGGTTTTTTTAATTACTTATTATCTTTTTTCAAATATCATATAGAAGGGAGGGCTATTATTTCACTGCACTGTATTAAAGAGGACCTGTCACCTCTCACGACATGTCTGTTTTAGTAAATACTTGCATTTTCCATAATCTAGTTCTGGAGCATCTTTTATTAGAACTCTACGTTGTGCCATTCCTCTGTTTTTCCTCCTAGAAATGTATGAATAAATTGTCAACTTAGTGTTACCAGTTGGGCGTGTGTCCTTACATAGCCTGACACTGTCCAATCAGTACTGACCGTGTCATTGTGCAGGGACACGCCTCTTTGACAAGGGAAATGGGTACAGTTGTCAATTTATTCATACATTTCCAGGCGGAATAACAGAGGGACAGCACAATGCAGATTTCTAAGAAAAGATGCTCCAGAATTGTCGTTTCATGAGGAAAACAGACATGTCAGATATAAATTGAATTTCTCTATAAAAACTCCTATTGTTTGATGATGAATAAGCTTCTACTTAGACTAACACACGGTTTTTATTTTAGTACCTAATATGGATCTTACACCTTTGTGTTCTTCACGGTTTCGACCTGGACCACCAGGAGAAGAGGCGCAGGTTGCCAGTCAGTTCATAGCAGATGTCCTTGAAAAGTAAGAATAAATCCATAGTAAGACGTCCTTGTTTTATAATAAAATGTTTGTGTTTTTATGAATCTAAATAGAAGAAAGTGATAGGCAGGTTCAAAGAGCAAAGAGTCCATTTGTAGCTGTCGTGCATCAGTGCTTAGTTTGTACCGACATCCAGCCTACGGAAACAGGTGCGTTTCAGAATTTGAGTGCATTTACCCTACGTGTCCACTAGGGGATATGCATAAATGTCTGATCGGTGACTCTTGGCCCCCTGTTGATGTCTAGAACTATTTTTTTTTTTCCTCGCCAGTGCCTCCTCTAAACCAGTGTCGGTGCTGTTTACGGAAAAAGCCAGAGTTGCCGCCTCTGTTCAGTAGAGGTTGCTAGAGCTGAGACATTGATGGAAACATCAAATCGATGTGCTATTAATGCCTATAATGAAAAACCCTTTTAAGGCCTTGTTCACACAGTGCAGATTTGCTGCAGACTGCATGCCTTTTTAGTCCAAACCAGGATAAGATCCGAGAGGAGACCTAGGCGCTTCTTTATATATTTCTTCTGTTTAGGTTCCATTCCGGGTATTGGCTTAAAAAACTACATGCAAAATCGGGCACAAATCGCACTGTGTGAGCGAGCCCTAAAATGGATCAAAATACACATAGTAAGATCAACTGTAATTTACCCTCATTTTGTTTAGTTCACAGATAATCCAGAAAGAAGACTTGTGCATTGCAAAAGGCAAAGTATGAACATTGCATTCCTTTTTTGTGTAGTTATTTATGTGGCTCTACTACTGTACACCCACAACCGAAAGGATTATATTGGGTTAAACCTCTTGGAACATGCACTAAGGCTTCATTCCAGCAGTAATGGACATGAATGTATTTGTTGTTTGCTTGTGTATTGTAGTGTAAAGCCTCATGCACGCGATCGTAGCCGTGCGCGGCCCATGATTACGGACACGGACGGCCGCGGAGTGTCATCCGCAATCACGGACCGTGCACACAAAAGATGTGCATTTATTTCAATGGGACAGGACCGCAATTGCGACCCCCACATGGTTCTGTGGGCCCATAGAAATGAATGGTTCCACAATTCACCCGCAAAAACACGTTTGTGTGCATGAGACCTTATAAGGAGCCAAAGTTATGCAATGCCACAGTTCACGTGTCCATACGGACTCCGCTCATCTCAATATTCAGCATGCTCCATTCTACAAGGCCTCGGGGTATGTTCACACGCAAAGTCGAAAATGACGGAGCGATTTTCAGAGAAAACGGCCTCTGATTTTCAGCCGTTTCTGAATCCGAAAATTGAGCTTCTTTTAATTTGAAGTGTTTTTCATAGTGTTCAATGGAAAAGCTGCTCTAAATAAACAGCGTTCAGCTGCCGTTGTTTCAGACGTATTTTGAGGCATTTACGCCCTGAAATACGCCTGAAAACTCCGCTTGTGAACATACCCTAAGGCTTTTATGATCGTAAAGGAGGGCAGAGCTATTTCTCTCTCGTGGTACCACCACATGATTTTACCTTGTAAAATAGATTTTTGATATGAAAAGTGCAGACAGAACTTTCCTCCACCTGGGGACGGTGTGTTGCTTTGTCAAATTTGTATTTAGTGTAGTACGCATATTTTGCATTATACAGTTACTCTTTTAAAGGGGTTTTCCAATCCTTTTTTTTTTTTTTTTTAAATCAATGCAATGTTCCTCTATTAATATATTAGTGCACTCTGACTAGCTTTTTCTTGATAATAAATGGTTTTAGTAACACTACTCCCTATTGTTTACCTTGAGAGGTTTGTTTTGCTCAGTAAGTTCATTCCTCTTCTCTTCCTGTGTTTCTCCTCCCTGCATGCACTGCTCTAGTCCCAGCATGCAATGTGCATGCAGCAGTGCACTTGCTCCGCCTACTACACCCAGCTCTACTAACTTCTGCAATCTCATTCTATTACTGATAGCACAAGCTGAAATCACTGGATATCTGCGTTTTTAACCTCTTAACGCCGAAGGGCGGATATATCAGTCCTCTGCAGCTGCTAGTTCGCGCAGGAGGAGGGATATATCCGTCCTGTGATGGCGCGGGTACTGCCAGTGTACCCACACGATCAGCGGCAGGAGCATGGCTGTTATACACAGCCTGGTTCCTGCTGCAACTGCGGGAATCGAAGCGCGCTCCGATTCCGGCAGTTTAACCCATTAAATGCCGCTGTCAATAGTGACAGCGGCATCTAATGTGTTTGACAGAGGGAGGGAGCTCCCTCTGTTTTATACTGACAGGCAATAATGCTTTGGTATACAAAGTATACCAAAGCATTATATATGCGATCGGCACATCGCATAGTGAAGTCCCATGGTGGGACTAAAAAAAAAAATGTCAATCCGTTAAATAAAGTTGGTGAAAAAACAAAAAAAAAATTACAGTGAAAATCAAATAAAACTACTTTTTTTGCCCAAAAAGTGTTTTTTTCAAAGTAAAAGTGTCAAAACAAATCACACATACACATATATGGTATCCCCGCGATCGTAACCACTTGAACAATAAAATTAACACATTAATTAAACCGCTGGATGAATGGCGTCCAAAAAAACAACTGCAAAATTCGCTCTTTTCTCCCATTCCCACCATAAAAAATTAAATAAAAGTTAATCTATAAGTCCTATGTACCCCAAAATAGTACTAATGAAAACTACACATTGTCCCGCAAAAATCAAGCCCACGTACGGCCACATAGACGGAAAAATAAAACCGTTACGGCTCTTGGAACGCGGCGATGCAAAAACAAGTAATTTTTTTCTAAAAGGGTTTTTATTGTTCAAACGTAGGAAAACATATAAAACCCTTACATATTTGGTATCCCCGTAACCGTGCCATAGAATAAAGTTAACATGTTATTTACGCTGCATAGTAAACGGCGTAAATTTATAACGTGAAAATCAATGCTGGAATAGCTGCTTATTTTCAATTCTCTCCTAAAATAAAGTTAATAAAAGTTAATCAATATATTGTAAGCATCTAAAAATGGTACAATTACAAAATACAACTCGTCCCGCAAAAAACAAGCCCTTATACGGCTATGTCGACGGAATAAAAAAAAAGTTACGACTCTTGGAATGTGACCGTGAAAAAAACAAAAATAATCCTTGGTCATTAACGTGCAAAATGGCCCGGTCATTAAGGGGTTAAACGGTTTGAAGAGGACTTCTGGTACCAAAACAGTGGAAACCCCCAAAAGGTGCCCCCATTTTGGAAACTAGACCCCCTTGAGGAATTCATTGTAGTTTTCTTGGGGTGCATGCGGCTTTTTGATCAGTTTTTATTCTATTTTTAAGTGGCGTGGTGACTAAAAAACAGCAATTCTACTATTGTTTTTTTATTCTATTTTTGTTACAGCGTTCACCGTGCGCTATAAATGACATATTCACTTTATTCTGCGGGGCGATACGATTAGGGCTCATTTACACGAGCGTGTTATACATCCGTGCAACGCGCGTCGCAGGGACCTATGTTAGTCTATGGGGCCATGCAGCCAGGTGGGCGTGATTTTCACGCAGCGTATGTCCGCTGCGTGAAACGCACGACGTCCTATATTTGTGCGCTGTTCGCACATCACGCACCCATTGAAGTCAATGGGTGTGTGAAAACCACGCATGTCGCACGGAAGCAATTCGGTGGGACGCGCGTGATTCGCGCAACAGCACTGTAAAGGATGAATGAAAACAGAAAAGCACCACGTTCTTTTCTGTTTACAAACATCCAAACGGAGTGTCATAATGATGGCGGCTGCGCGAAAACCAGGCAGCCGCGCATCATAAAGGGCTGACACACGGAGCTGTTAATTGCCTTTTGCGCACGCAAAACGCCGCGCTTTTTGCTTGCACAAAATGCACACGCTCGTGTAAACTCGACCTTACGGCGATACCAGATGTTTATAGTTTTTTTTATGTCTTATGGCGTTTGCACAATAAAATACGTTTTGTAAAAAATCATTCACTTTTTGTGTTACCTTATTCTAAGAGCAAGAACTTTATTATTTTTCCATCAATAAAGCCGTGCGAGGACTTATTTTTTGCGTAACGAACTGTAGTTTCGATCAGGACCATTTTTAGATACATGCGACTTTTTGATCTATTTTTAATAAATTTTTTGGGAGGTGAAGTGACCAAACAATTGTGATTTTGGTACGGTTTATTATTATTTTCTTTTACGGCGTTCACCGCGCGGGATAAATAACGAAATAATTTTGTAGTTCAGGCCGTTACGGACGCGGCGATACCTATTATGTATAGTTTATTTATTTATATATTTTTATTAATAAAAAAGGACTGATAAGGGAAAAAAAGGGGATTTTTTTTAACTTTTATTTTCTTATTTTTACACATCTTTTTTTTTTTTTACTTTATTACTTTGTCCCACAAGGGGACTTGAGGGCAGGAGGCCCTGATCGCTATTCTAATACTCTGCACTACATGCGTAGTGCAGTGTATTAGAACTGTCAGCTATTCACTGACAGCAAGCTGACTTTGTCAGGACCCATTAGGCTTCCGTCGATGGCATAGCCGGACGCCATTGTTTGGTGTCCGGTTGCCATAGTAACCATCGCCGGCCGCTATCGTGTAGCAGGCCGGCGATGGTAACTTAACCCCTAAAAAGCCGCGATCTCTATTGAACGCGGCTTTTAAGGGGTTAGACAGCGGGGACACAGCGATCGGTCCCCGCTGTAGGAGCTGCGGCAGCTGCTGTACGAGACAGCAGCTGTCACAGCTCCTGTACGAGACAGCAGCTGTCACAGCTCCTGCACCTGTCGGGAAGACGGCCGAAACGGCCGTTATTCCCGCAACTTCGTATTCCGTCGGTAATTTATAAGGGGTTATAATTTCACAGAGCATGCGCGGTGGAGTGTGTTAACCACGCATGCTCTGAGATAAAGAAGCACGTGGTACGGTTACGTCATTTGTGACGTAACCGTACAGTGTGAAAGCCGGAAACCGGAAGCAAGGCAGAAGACTAAATGGACGGGTCTGCACAGGAAGTGCAGATTTTGCTTCACTAAGGGGGCGGTGACGGAGGAGGATATACGACGCTACAGCCATCTGATGAAACGTAAGTACATTGTAAAGTTATATCATTTTCATTGTTTTATTTAAATAAATGTAATTTTTTAGTTCCGAAATACCCCTTTAACCTTTTTTAAATTCTAAACAGATCCAAAATGAATTAAAAACCAAAATGATAGTTATACTTTTAAAAATATTTTCGATAATATTAAAGACGCACTCCGGGTATTTTTTTTTACCACCGCCCCCATTTGAAAATGTGATGAAGTTTCTGGTAGTCCGGTGTATTGGTTTGCCGGGTGCTTTATTTTACAGGGAAGCCACTCCATTCCGGGCCGCCATTGGGTCACATGATCTCCATTCTGACTCCCTGAATCCTACAGCGTCGGCTGTAGGGACCGGAAGTGTCTATGTATGCTAGTCTATAAGGGCCTCTATGTGAGTCTCATAGACTTGCATTAAGAGACCGACCTCCAGTCCCTATACCGTGTTTCCCCGAAAGTAAGACAGTGTCTTACTTTCTTTTTATCCCCAAAAGCCCCACTATGTCTTACTTTCGGGTATGTCTTATATTGGAAAAAAATTGTCGAATTTTTTTATTTTTTTTTTCCACAAACTTTATTTAACTGTTTTACATTTTTTTTTTAGTCCCACCAGGGGACTTCACTATGCGATGTGCCGATCGCATATATAATGCTTTGGTATACTTAGTATACCGAAGCATTATTGCCTGTCAGTGTAAAACTGACAGGCAACCTATTAGGTCATGCCTCCGGCATCGCCTAACAGGCAGATGCTGAAGGCAGACCTGGGGGTCTTTGTTAGACCCCCGGCTGTCATGGAAACCCGACGGCGACCCGCGATTTGTTTGCGGGGGCGCCGATCGGGTGACAGAGGGAGCTCCCCCCTCTGTCAAACACATTAAATGCCGCTGTCACTATTGACAGCGGCATTTAATGGGTTAAACTGCCGGAATCGGCGCGCGCTTCGATTCCGGCAGTTGCAGCAGGAGCCAGGCTGTGTATAACAGCCGTGCTCCTGCCGCTGATCGCGTGGGTACAGTCTCAGTACCCGCGCCATCACAGGACGGATATATCCATCCTCCTGCGCGAACTAGCAGCTGCTGAGGACAGATATATCCGGAAGTGGGCAGGAGGCGGCAATACCCTCGTGTTTCCCCGAAAGTAAGACATATGTCTTACTTTCGGGGTACGGCTTATATTAGCCGACCCCCCTGAAACCCCCGATACGTCTTACAATCGGGGGTGTCTTACTATCGGGGAAACACGGTAGCAGACGCTGCAGGATTGCGGTGGTCAGAGTGGAGGCCAGCCTTTACTAACTGATGCCTAGCTAACAAACTTCTACAATGGCCTTTATATATTTCGTTTCTATGTTTCTCAAATAGAGACATTGCCTATTCCTTTTCTTTGTAGAAAATGTATAGAGTGATGTTTTGCAGAGTAGAACGGTTCTATAAAACAAGGCAGTGCGTGGTTAAGTTCTAACATTTTTGCCTATTTTTTTTCTATTTTCCAGCTGGCATGGGTTTTGTATTGTGATCTAATATGTCTTGACTATGATGGGAACCTCTTTGATGCCAGTGTTTGTGCGTTGGTAGCTGCTATGAGAAATGGTAAGATATTAACTACAATTCTTAATGACTGTACATTTTAAAAAAGTGAAGTCACTGTAAATACATTCCTTTACATGTCTTGAAGGGAAACTAAACTTTCAACAAACGTCTGACATTTCATAGTGACATGTCAGAAGTTTTGATAGGTGGGGGTCTGAGCACTGAGACCCCCACTGATCGCTCGAACGAAGCTGCAGAAGTGCTCAGGCCAGACTATGGGTCTGTACACCGCTACATCGGCTTTCCGAAAAAAGCGCTTCTGCCGCTTCATTTTAGCCATCAGTGGGGGTCTCAGTGCTCGGACCCCCACAGATCAAAACTTCCGACATGTCGCTATGACATGTCAGAAGTTTGGTTTAGTTACACTTTAAGGTGGCCATACCCTTTAGATAGCGTTGGCCAACAGCTGTTTCTCCCAACTCCTCCCATATACAGTACATGCATGCTCTGCTGGTGTTAATGGCTAGTAGGCGTCTGGCAGTGACTTATCTCCTGCCGCAAAAAAGGATCAGGCATGTTGAAATCCATCATGCTTAAACTTCTTTTCCCGCCAACATCTTCTGTCAGGGGAGTCAGGACACCCCTCTATACACATTAGATAGCCTGCTGGTCCCACTGAAATCGGTGGGTTTGGTTGACTTTCATCTATTGTGTATGGGCACCTTTTAGGCTATGTTCACACAGGGCGGATACGCTGCGTAAAAATACACAGTGTATCCGCTCTGGAACCCGTGGGGAATTCCGTCCGAAAAACTGTACCAAATTGTGGTGCACTTGTGTCCGCTAAAACATAAATTCCAGGAGGTCGGCCTAAATGGAGAAGTATAGAGAACGGGGTAAGTAAGCTTTTTTTATTTTTTTTTTTTCTCGAAGTTGCGATTTTTACAGTGGAATAGCATGTTTTCTGGCGCAAAAATCACATTTGCTATTTGTTGCAGGTTTTACATCCCGTTGAATTCAATGGGGAAAATCCGCAACAGAAAAGCAGCAATTCCGAAGCATAAAATGACATTAAAAAGCTTCACCGCAGGTCAATTTGTGAAAGTTTTTTTTTTTTTTTACGCAGTGTGTGGATGAGATTTGTTCAAATTTCATCCACTGTGCTGCTACTGATTACTCTTCGGATTTTACGCAATGAAATCCGTTGAAGAAATTCGGCAGTGTTTACACTACATGTGGACATAACCTTACACTGATCTCGTGTTGCATTCTTTATTATAGTAAGGTTATGTTCACAAGGCAAACAAAAAACATCTGTCAAATATGGAGCTGTTTTCAAGGGAAAACCGACTTTTTTTCAGCCGTTTTTTATGCATCAGGCGTTTTTCATATTGGCCCAATGAAAAACTCCTCCATAAACGGCTCCAGAAGTGACCTGCACTTCTTTTTACGAGGTGTTTTTTTTTTTTTACAGGCCGTTTTTTTTTTCACATGGCCATGTAAAAAAAAACTCCCCGCCGGAACGAACCAAACATTTGCCCATTGATTTCAATGGGAAAAACGGCGGAGGCGTTCAGCCTCCGTATTTTTATCTGTTTTTTGAGGCGTTTACGGCCTGAAAAACTGCTGAAAATAGGCCGTGTGAACGTACCCTTACTCATCCACAGCTGCAGTCTCTGCTTGTTCAGTGTCTGTACAGAGCTCACACTGGTGATTTGTATCATGGATAGTGTAGTTTTCCCCAGGCACTATAAAGTAATACATGGAAGAGAACTACCTCCCAGAATGCAATGGAACAGACAACACTGCGTTATAAGCAATAACATAGGATATTTTCTTGGCACTGTGCGTCAGTTCCAAGACCTCTGGACTATAATATCAGCTATAACTAAGGACCAGTATGAGATCAGTAATGCAATTTATTTACAGTTACTAAACTTTTTATGTGAAGTATAAAAAGAAACCAAATCTGCAATTGTGTTCCTGATTATTTGTTGGGATATTTTTTAATTCTGCACTGTGAGCGAGCCTTCCCTCAGGATTACCGAACAGGGGAGCCAGGGGACCCCTATTCTCCCAAAATGTGGGGGTCCCTGAGATGGAACCATATCTTGCAGATCCACCAATGTTTTTGAGGAGAATATCCCTTTAAAGGAG
Source organism: Rhinoderma darwinii (assembly GCF_050947455.1). NCBI lineage: Eukaryota > Metazoa > Chordata > Amphibia > Anura > Rhinodermatidae > Rhinoderma > Rhinoderma darwinii. The sequence continues at coordinate 70,043,940 of NC_134688.1, forward strand.
CACTCTGGGTAAAGCGGATACACTAGTGCGAGGCATGAGGGGAATTGACGCAGTTTTACCTGGATTGCTCTTTTAGGTTGTCTAAAATAGAACTCATACAGCGCACCATTAGTGTTCCTCTGACTTAGAAGAGACATGTGAGCGGCCGCCAGCGTGCCCTCACATGTCTCTTCTAATACCTGCAAGGATATGTACTCTGATTAGTGCAGTTGAGGGAAGAAACAAAACTGCAGCCCTATAACTGCACTCATCAGAAGGATGCGGCTGTCTTTTCGGGCTATTGTGTCTTCATGGTTAAGGGCTGCATAGAACGATTAAAAAAAACATGGATGCTTTCTTCCAGAAACCACACCACACCTGTCCATGACTTGTCCGGTATGGCAGCTCAGCTCCACTGAAGTGAATGAGACCGAGCTGCCATACCACAAACCTTTGGCCAGGTGTGGCGCGCACACACACTAAAGACTCTGGTTACATTTTCAGCTGTGGAGAAAGTAGACGGTCTCTATTCTTAGAAGTACATCTGCCCGGACGTTTTATTTTGCTTTTCACATTTGCCAGAGCTTGCAAAAAAGCACAAGACAATATATTCTATTCCATGGTGTGTGTGTGTTGTGTATATAGCATTTTATCACCTGTCTGGCTAAAACTTTTACTATTGATCTACATAGATACTGTTTCGCAGACTATTTTGCATTTGCCAAGCAATACAGAGAGCAGATTATTCCAGAAGACCACTGAATTGTGTAAAATATTTTATGGAAGACCTTGAGTATATAATCTTTATGAAACAAACCAGCGTGTTCAGGTCCTAATAATGTAGTAAAGCAGAATAGTCCCATTTAGACATAATAAACATTCTTGCTATTTCCTGACTGTTGTTCACTCCTTGCATAGTGCGATTGCCATCTGTTAGAATAAGTGAAGATACAGGTGTGGCAGAAGTCCAGACATCGTCTAAAAGTCCTCTAAACATCCTGAAACAACCAGTCTCCACGTCGTTTGCTGTATTTGATGAGTAAGTATGTTATGTCTATTTCGTGGGCAGAGGTCTGTGGTGAGACTGGACCCCTTCCGTAATATTTCCTTAACTTTGAATGTCCAGCAGGGCACGGAATCCGAAAAATACCACCATTATTTAGGCTTTGTTCACACTAGTTCCATAGCTTCTGTTTCTAATGGAAGCCATGAGGCTTTTCAGGTCACCAGTAGACTCCATTGACATGTCATCGACAGTACTGGAAAGTGTGATGTATACCCCGATAAAGGCTCCTAACACAAGTGTGAACTCAGTCTTAAAGAGGACCTGTTGTCTTTCCTGACATATGTTTCAATAAATACTTACATTCCCCATGAAATAATTTTAGAAATATTTTCTTCGAACTCTGCGTTCGGTTATTCCTCCTGGAAATGTGTGAATGAATTTAAAAGCAGGTGTTACCCTGTTGACAATAAGAATGGTGTGTCCCTACACAGTCTGACACTGTCCAATCAGTGGGCACACCCTGTTGACAAGTGAATGTTAATGCCCATATGTCCGTTTATGTCTACATTTCCAGGAGGAAATCTAGACTGGTAATACAAGTATTTACTAAAATAGACATGTCAGGAGAGCTGACCGGTCCTCTTTAAAAGGCATTGTGATGTGAAAGGTGCCATAACAGAGTTATCTATGCACCAACATCCTAATTATGGGGCATGAAATACGTACGTAGATATACTTTTACATACTCTGAATATAGATATGTCCATATATGAGATTAGGATACCGCTATCTCATTAGACCCACCCACAAAGGGTGAAACTGGAGGAGGAACTAGTACGTAAAGGAAGCATAGCCCAGAGGGTTTATCGGGAATACCTTTGCCATACCAGGTATTTAGGTCATGGGATGGATATATAATTAAAAGGGTTGTCCACTACCTGACAACTGATGACCTATCCACCGGACTCTTCACCGATAAACTGCTCCGCTGGCCTGCGGGAACCGGATGTTATGGCACATTATGCAATATACGGAGCCGGAAGCAGCTGGCTCCGTACGTTGCATAGTGGCCGTGCTACAACTCTGCTCCTATTCACTTGAATAAGAGCAGAGCTGCAGCTCAGCCGCTATTCCATGATCAGAGCCAATCGCTTCCGACATGGACGTCCGGAGCAGATTATCGATGCGGGGTCCGGGTGTCAGACCCCTACAGATCATATACTGATTACCTAGCTGCTGGATAGGTCATCAGTGGACAGCCCCTTTAAGGCCAAGCTATAAGACTACAGGCACGGCTGGCTGCGGACAGCCGTCCACGTTTGCGGGCCGTGCTCCCATTATAAAGTATGAGAGCATGGTCTAAAAATAAAAAAAATAGGCCATAGGTCCTCTTTTTTACGGAAGGTTTCTACAGCACAGAAACCATCCTGTAAATGAACGGGAAGGGTGTCTGTCGGCCATAGAAATGAGTGGGTCTGTAATTACGGACTAAATATACGGTTGTGTGCATGGGGCCTAACTGTAGCCCTCTCATCCCAGTGTTTGACAACCCAGTTTCAGGTTGGACTTCCCTACCTTCTTACACGGTGTTGTTACTTTATGGGCTGCTCGTGAAAGAGGGTGAACACACCCGTCCACCTGCTTTTGTGCGGCCTTGGAAGCAAGAATTGCAGCTTACTATTTTCCCATTGTACTGGACAAAAGCATTCACCATCACCTATAAATCCTCCATTTCCACTAAGCTCCAGGAAGAAAATAACAAGCTATTGTCCAGATGGTACAGGACACCTGTTAGCCCAATATGATCTATAGCCTGAATGCTCCGAGATATGTTGAATATGTGGGACGGAGGAAGGTACCCTGTCTCCTATCTGGTGGGGATATGCGCCTATTATGCTTTTCTGGCAGCCCATTAATTACTTATACAATAAAGTGTGTGCAGCTGAGGTGGGTGGACTGCCAGGTTCGTCCTTACTATATATATTCCGGTTCCATCTCCCCTTAAAGGAACAGTTATAAAAATGTCCCAACTTTTTGTCAGTCTGTAAAATCTTCTATGTGTTCCTGAAACAAATAGTCTTGTAGAAATTCTGCAGAGAACACAGGGGTTAGTCTACTGCTGATTTGTGCCATCTTTGGCTGGTGATCAGCTGAGGGGGTGGGACTTGGAAAGGGGCGAAGCATAAAAGTATGCGTGTTCTACTACAGACAGGGCAGAGGGGGAGAGGCTACTGCTGCAGCCAGTTGTCTTACAACCTGACACAGGAAAGTGGGAGATCTCCTGGAACACATATAGAATAATTTTTTAGACACTTCTCAGCGATAATTGCAATATGAGACGAAATAGAATAATAAAAAAAAAACAGGATATTGAGGAAGGAATTGCTGGGATATTCTTTGTGCATTTTCTAGGTTGCGTTAGTTTTAAAAGGGGTCTCCTCTTCATCCAAGCAGCTTGCGACGTCATTCCTAGATGCTGGAAATCTAGACCCCCCCCTTTTTATATTTGAATGGCATGAGTTCTCTGGGATGTGTAGGATCGAGGAGCTAGTTGCTATAGGCACAGGCTTGAGTGACAAATATTTGAATATATGGTGCCCATGGCTTTTATATAATGAATCCACTCGACGTAACCACAAGAGCTGCATCACTAATTGACGAAGATTCAGAGCCCCCCCCCCCCCCCATTTCCGGCATGTTTCCCTCTGTATATACATGTTTTTGGCTTTGGTTCTATTTTATAAATATCTTGTATAGCTACTTCTAATGTTTAGTTACAGTATGGTAATCCTTCCGTCTTGTCCATTTATGATGTTTCAATATTTATATATTCCTGTACTTCATGTTGCTTCCAATAAAAGTGGTTGAACCAGAAGTTATAGAACCCCTTTACAGTGAAGCGTTCCCTTTGATGAACATTAGCTATGTGGTTGAACAGCAAATTAGCTGCTGTTGACTGATCTAATTATGGCTTTATAACCGATTGATAGCTTGTGTACATTTTAATGTATTCAGTGAATTATCCAGATAGATAAGCACGTGGAAAAGCGCTTGACTGCAGTTTAGGTGTTACTGAGCGGTATACACATATAGTGATTGTACAGGGTGGGCCATTTATATGGATACACCTAAATAAAATGGGAATGGTTGGTGATATTAACTTCCTATTTGTGGCACATTAGTATATGGGAGGGGGGAAACTTTTCAAGCTGGGTGTTGACCATGGTGGCCATTTTGAAGTCGGCCATTTTGTATCCAACTTTAGTTTTTTCAATGGGAAGAGGGTCATGTGACACATCAAACTTATCGAGAATTTCACAAGAAAAACAATGGTGTGCTTGGTTTTAATGTTACTTTATTCTTTCATGAGTTATTTACAATCTTCTCTTTGTTTACAGCCATTGACATGTCGCAGAGGTTAACACGTGAGGAGTGGATAGAAATTGTGTTGATGTCTGGTGAACGCAGTACCCGGGTCATTGCAGCAGATTTCAATGCAAGACACCCTACGAGACCACCCATCTCCCATGCTACAGTTTGCAAACTGCTTGCCAAGTTTCGTGAAACTGGTTCAGTGTTGGATTTGCCCAAATGTAGACGCATGAAAACTGTCACTAATGAAGAAACATCAGTGGCTGTCCTAGCTTCATTCAGCAAGAGCCCACAGCGTAGCACTCGCCGCATCTCACTGGAGAGTGGCATTAGTCGAACATCCCTTCGGCGGATATTAGCTACTCACAAATGGCACCCTTACAAACTCCAGCTGCTGCAGCATCTCAACAAGGATGACCCAGATCGGCGCACTGAATTTGCAGAATGGGCAAAACAAAAATTGGAACAGGACCCTCAGTTTACACAGAACATTTTGTTCAGTGATGAGGCAAGCTTTTATGTGAATGGTGAAGTTAACATACAAAACCACCGCTATTGGTCTGACACTAACCCACATTGGATAGATCCCTCCAAGACTGTTGGAACACACAAATTGATGGTATGGTGTGGTATATGGGGTACAAAGATAGTGGGGCCACTCTTCATCAATGAAAACTTCAAGGCCAAGGGATATCTGAAATTGCTACATGATGATGTGTTTCCCTCTTTATGCACTGAAGCTGGCACGTTCCCGGAGTTTTTCCAGCAAGATGGTGCACCACCACATTATGGGTGTCAGGTCCGAGCACTCCTAGATGAACAGTTTCCTGGAAAGTGGATTGGTCATCGTGGGCCAGTTGAATGGCCCCCTAGGTCTCCCGATCTGACCCCCTTAGACTTTTATCTTTGGGGTCATCTGAAGGCAATTGTCTATGCTGTGAAGATACGAGATGTGCAGCAACTGAAACTACGGATACTGGAAGCCTGTGCTAGCATTTCTTCTGCGGTGTTGCTATCAGTGTGTGAAGAGGGTTGCATTGACAATCCAACACAATGGGCAGCACTTTGAACACATTTTATAAGTGTTCAGAAACTTGTAAATAACTCATGAAAGAATAAAGTAACGTTAATACCAAGCACACCATTGTTTTTCTTGTGAAATTCTCGATAAGTTTGTGTCACATGACCCTCTTCCCATTGAAAAAACTAAAGTTGGATACAAAATGGCCGACTTCAAAATGGCCGCCATGGTCAACACCCAGCTTGAAAAGTTTCCCCCCTCCCATATACTAATGTGCCACAAACAGGAAGTTAATATCACCAACCATTCCCATTTTATTTAGGTGTATCCATATAAATGGCCCACCCTGTATATCCGGTCTAATAGGGAGGAATAGTTGTCCCTTATTCACTCCATCTGCACTCTGGATGTACAGTGAAGGAAATAAGTATTTGATCCCTTGCTGATTTTGTAAGTTTGCCCACTGTCAAAGACATGAACAGTCTAGAATTTTTAGGCTAGGTTAATTTTACCAGTGAGAGAGAGATATTTAAAAAAAAACAGAAAATCACAGTCAAGATTATATATATTTATTTGCATTGTGCACAGAGAAATAAGTATTTGATCCCCTACCAACCATTAAGAGTTCAGCCTCCTCCAGACCAGTTACACGCTCCAAATCAACTTGGTGCCTGCATTAAAGACAGCTGTCTTACACGGTCACCTGTATAAAAGACTCCTGTCCACAGACTCAATTAATCAGTCTGACTCTAACCTCTACAACATGGGCAAGACCAAAGAGCTTTCTAAGGATGTCAGGGACAAGATCATAGACCTGCACAAGGCTGGAATGGGCTACAAAACCAGAAGTAAGACGCTGGGTGAGAAGGAGACTGTTGGTGCAATAGTAAGAAAATGGAAGACATACAAAATGACTGTCAATCAACATCGATCTGGGGCTCCATGCAAAATCTCACCTCGTGGGGTATCCTTGATCCTGAGGAAGGTGAGAGCTCAGCCGAAAGCTACACGGGGGGAACTTGTTAATGATCTCAAGGCAGCTGGGACCACAGTCACCAAGAAAACCATTGGTAACACATTACGCCGTAATGGATTAAAATCCTGCAGTGCCCGCAAGGTCCCCCTGCTCAAAAAGGCACATGTACAGGCCCGTCTTAAGTTTGCAAATGAACATCTGGATGATTCTGAGAGTGATTGGGAGAAGGTGCTGTGGTCAGATGAGACTAAAATTGAGCTCTTTGGCATTAACTCAACTCGCCGTGTTTGGAGGAAGAGAAATGCTGCCTATGACCCAAAGAACACCGTCCCCACTGTCAAGCATGGAGGTGGAAACATTATGTTTTGGGGGTGTTTGTCTGCTAAGGGCACAGGACTACTTCACCGCATCAATGGGAGAATGGATGGAGCCATGTACCGTCAAATCCTGAGTGACAACCTCCTTCCCTCCACCAGGACATTAAAAATGGCTCGTGGCTGGGTCTCCCAGCACGACAATGACCCGAAACATACAGCCAAGGCAACAAAGGAGTGGCTCAAAAAGAAGCACATTAAGGTCATGGAGTGGCCTAGCCAGTCTCCAGACCTTAATCCCATCTAAAACTTATGGAGGGAGCTGAAGATCCGAGTTGCCAAGCGACAGCCTCGAAATCTTAATGATTTACAGATCTGCAAAGAGGAGTGGGCCAAAATTCCATCTAACATGTGTGCAAACCTCATCATCAACTACAAAAAATGTCTGACTGCTGTGCTTCCCAACAAGGGTTTTGCCACCAAGTATTAAGTCTTGTTTGCCAAAGGGATCAAATACTTCTTTCTCTGTGCACAATGCAAATAAATATATATAATTTTGACAATGTGATTTTCTTTTTTATATATATATATATATATATATATATATATATAATCTATCTCTCACTGGTAAAATTAACCTAGCCTAAAAATTCTAGACTGTTCATGTCTTTGACAGTGGGCAAACTTACAAAATCAGCAAGGGATCAAATACTTATTTCCTTCACTGTATATGTACTCAGCTTGTAGCAAGGGTTGGCTTGGAACATAGGAAAGTCGCAATATATAAAGATTAATGTGTATTTGTGCCTTTTTCCTGTGATGGCAGATTTCATTCATGACACTGTCTGATATTTAGTTACGTTATAGAGACCAACAGTGTCCATTTTTTTTTTTCATCTACAGCATGTACATCCTTGCGGACCCAACAGATGAAGAAGAAAGTTTAGCCACAGGACTTATGACCATTGTAACAGATGAGGACGGAAAGCTATGTACTATTCGGAAACCAGGTAATGTGAAAGATCATCCTTAAAAAAAAAAAAAAACACTACTAGAAGGATTCACACATGAAAATTCAGTGTCAAAATAAATAGAAACCTTCAGCAGTAGCAGAGCAGACCTAAAGTAATTCTCCTATCCCATCACCTCTTGGTCCTGTAAATGCCAGTTTCAATTGGCCAAGACCCTAGAATTTATCGATGGTAGACTTACCTAGAAGAATGGCCAGCCCTAAAAGATACATCGACTCGGATAATCAGAATTACGATTCCATCTATTTATACTTATCGGAATAAAACGCTCACTATAAACGTCGCATCTCACATTAGCTGTATCTTAACCAGAACCATTGGTGGATAAACTAAGGAATGATGCGGAAATAATCTTGATAAACCAATAACATTGCATGCAAATAAAATGATACTACGCAGTATAATGTATTGGCATCCCTAGTCCTTTCTAGGTCCCCAGAGCTGAATGCAGAGGTTTTCCTATATTGAAGAGGGATGTCCCTTTTGATCATGCTGCTGTCTCGGACCGTGGCGATCAAAGGGTTAGATGGCCCGATCCCAGCCATATTCAGCAGGCTGTTCTAAGTACCGGAGTGGTTAGTAATGGCTCCTGCCAAGGGGAGTGCTCATAAGCCTTTTCTACAGCAACATCAGAAAATGACGCTGTAGACTCGGGACCTGCGCCGCCAGCTGTCAAGACAGTGGACGGTTGGAATGAAGTTAAAGTTCATTATCCCCTCCCACATAATGCAGAATCCTTGGCAGTAGACAGGCGGCAAACGCTTCATGAAGAGCAGGTTCAGAGTTATTTTGATTGGTAGGGACTGTGCAGAGGAACCATTTTTCAACACACAAAAAGTAAATCGTTAGTTGTCTGCAAACATTACTGTATCTTGATGTATTTTATCACTGCTGCTTACAACCCCTTTAAGATGACCAATTTTGTAGTATATCCCATCACAAGTATATAGTAACAAATACAGTGCGTGCATTCATTTAGGAAAAATCCAGTTGAATTGATAATCTAAAATTTATCATTGAGACATCACAATGTACATTCAATAACACACAAACGATGATCTTTCTTCTGTGCATCATAAAGGCAATGGGGACAGTTGTATCTCCCCATCATTCATGTTGCTGCTTTCATTTTCTAACTCTCCTCCGATTTCCTCTTCCATAATGTGGCAGCTTGTATCCAGTGGATTCCAACATGTTGGCTCCTTTAAAACCGCTCCAATAATTGGAACTGCAGTGCTCCTGGTGTATTAACCCACCTCTAAGTGGGGTTTAACACTATATTAGGGAATTGGGGGGAGGGATAAAAATGCTTTTTTTTGCAGAATGTCCACCTTGTCCCTGATTGAAATATTGTATCATTGCTCAGGTGGGAGCGCCCTTTCAGCGGAAAAACTTCAGGATTGTATCAGTCGGGCAGTTTCCAGACATAAAGAAGTGCAGGCTCTACTGGATGAAGTTCTGCTCAGCGTCAAGCCACAATAAAGAAGACTTTGGTTTTTCATAAATGATTATGTAAAAAGTTGTATTTGTAGATGGAGTTTTGTACTAAATAAAGCAATCCTTTTGCTATGTGTATGAGCTTTTCTATACATTCATTATTTTGAGAAGGCAGAATGACCTTTTTAACGCACCTAAGAAAATAGTTAATTGGTTCCTCATCTGCAAAATCTCTACGGTCACTTTTTTAATGCAAAGTTCATGGAATTCATCTTTTCACAGAACTTTTTAAAATTCAGTGACTTTATATAACCTTAAAATACTTTTAAAACTACTGTAGAAAAGGCATTTTTTTTGGCTGATGAGTTCTGATTTCTAACAGTAGTGGCTGATGTCCTCAGCTGTTTGCGTCCAGGTTGGCTGGAGAAGTATCCTCTTCACTTATTTCTTGATCTGCTGTCTGAACGAGGTGGAGGATGTGGTGGAGCTTGTGCTGCTGCCATAGCCATTTGGTGCACTTGATGTTGCAAGAATTGCAACTATTTACATTCAGATGGAGGAAGAGAATAAAAAAATATTCAGCCACTTTAAAATGCAAACTATTTGAGCGTAAGCAAACTGAACTTGGACGCTATGCACAACAAAGACACATGAATGAGCAGTCATGCAGCATCAGTGGTACCAAAGCAAGTTGTGTTGAGGATACAGGGTTATATAAATCGGCCCCACCAATGTAGTTAGTAGGCACAGTCCAGACTGTAGTCCAACCCCCCCCAACGGATGGTCCAGCAATGGGGGCTCCAATCACCCCATTAACTACTCTCATATCCTGATTTGCTTCTGCTGTGGAAAACACACCCTGTTAACATATGTTCTGCAAGCACTAATCCTGGGTTTACATATGTATATCCATATAAGCAGCTCATCGGATAGGACACGTAGAACAACTTTATGGATGTGACCTTCTATATGCTAACACTATCTGTGTCATGTCCAGCCGTGGTTCCTAAAAGCCAATAGTTGGGGGACTAAATTAGAACAGTGTATACGAGGCAGTTAGAGCAAATCTTGTGCTCTATATTACATGTACAATGTAGCGGTTACTGATTTGCACCTCCAATAAACTGCAGCCAATCCCAGTTCTAGAATTTTGCTATAGCATTCACATGCAGCACTTAATTTTGCATGCATTGATTTTTTTTGAACTATGAAAATCAAAGCTTACGTGTATTTCAAGCATTGGTAACTGCATAATTATTGGTATTCATTTTACCATTTCATTACTTTTTTTTTTTTATGTTTGCTATTTTTGTGCACTTGTTGGATTACTTGTATGGGTGGCTGTTGCTGCTGCAAGGCTTGCTGCTTTTGCAGTTGTAAGGCAGGAGATAGGTGCATACTCTTGTGTGGCAGTTTGTGCCCGGGTCTGTTCACAGCAGAGCCAAGCTGAGATAACACTATAGAGAGGGAGAAGGGAAGAGCAGGTAGATCAACGTGGAACAGTGAACATCAAGGGATAAAAACATAAGACGTGAGCACCTGTGACTTATGGGGGACATGTCTACAGGGCAAGCTTCCTTTAGATTAGAGCAATAGTCTCCTATTTGTGGGTCACCATCTGTTGCAAAACTACAATTCCAAGTTTGGGGCAACTCCACAACAAGAATCAAATGAGCCCTTGGTATTTGCTGCAGGGATTTATTATTTTTATGTTATAGCCATTTAAGAGACCTAAAAGGGGGAGAGCGCGCCCAGTGTGGATTGGCATATGTGACGAAATCTGTACCTAAATGGGTACAGCTGCATCCCCCAGCTTGGACCACGCCGTGTATTTGACGTGTTTTACGCATCGAAAAACACACACACTTTGTTTCCCATTGACATTAATAACGCAACTGAGAGAAACCGCACGAGCGTCTGGTGCGGTTTTTCGCCTGGAGGGGCTTTTACGCAGCAAACCCGCCCCGTGTGAACTCCGCCTTAAGGCGTAGCAAGATTTCTTAATGATTGTATGTTGCAGAGGCTGCAGTGTTAGGCATTCAGGTCAAAACTATGCTTTACTGAGCTTTCCATTGTGTGCCTACACTTCGACAAAGCAATAATTACATAAATTAAAATATTACAAAGATGACTGCATCCTATACTTCCCAAATCTGTTCAGAAGATGGCAGGTGGTCCTAGATAGTCACCTATATTCCATTTTAATGAATGACAAGTTCACAGGTCACAGGGATTAGGCAGCTGTACGCCCCAGCATGTGCACTCCAAACGGCGTACCAGAGAGAAGGTATGCCAGTATGAGTGAATCATCATCATCTGTGTACAGGGTGACCTTTTGTAGCCACAAGTTGCGGTAAAGTTGCAAGTTACCGTAACATTTTTTAATAAGTTATATAAGTCGTGGACGACCTTGTGACTATTGCAGAAGGTCCGACAGTCGTATTTTTTTTCTTCAACGCCTGCAGTGTCATTTGCAATCTTATTCCCATAGGGAAACATTGGAGGTTGCGGTAATCTCACGATTTTGCAGTGACAATATGGCCCCAGCCTAAATGACATTATGTATATAAGACTCGTAAATAATTCCAGAATGTCTTCAGAAAAATTTGTTTTTTGCTAAAGAGAAAATAAGAAATATTTATTTTTGCGTTCATGTTCATTAAAACCTGCGTGGAAAGTCATTCTAAGGAGATATCTCTCTGCCTCTCAATTAATAGAACGATATGGTTGCTGTGAAGAACTAAAACCCAAATCGCACTAACAAAAAAAAAGTCAGTGGAACATAAAATTCTATGTACATTTACAATAATTTGTCTTCGGACATCTATTCAATTGTTTTCTCAGTCCATAAAAACAATACAATAGCGAATCATAAGCGTCATTTACAGCAAAACCTCTTCCCTGTACCACCACTATTCCAGGGCTGGATGATCTCTGCAATCCTACTGGGGGCAACAAGACAAATTTTTTTTTTTTTCTTCAAAGATCTTATTCAAGAACTTTAATATATGAGATCCACTGGACTAATTACATCGAACCATTAAAAGGTTCCTAGAATCTGGTACTGAAAGTTCCTTGTAATGGATTTCCACTTTTGCTGCATGACCATTGTCTGACTAGGACCCATGTTGAGATGAGGTGTTTAGGATTATACACGGAGGGTACAGGGTGTATGAATACATACCAGCTGTCTGCTGAGGCATGAAACCACCTACTCCTGTTAAGTTAATAACCGCTGCTTGCTGAGAAGTTAATGCCTGCTCTTGGCTGTTAGGCCCTTGCTCCATTCCCTAAGAAGAACACAAGGACAAAGAACAAGATCTATAATCAACTTGGAGTGTAGAAAACTATGGAAAGCATAAATACATCTGCACATTATATTTTGTAAGCAAGTCCTACAAAATAAAAATTACAGGGACATCCACCAGTACTAAGAACGAGCCTCAAATCCAAAATTTCTGCTAGGAGTTGTCCCGTATTTGCACTCACTCTCCTCCCTCTCTCCCCCTCCCCCCCCCCAAAAAAAATGGCCCTTCAGACAGCTGAATGCTTTGGCGGTTTCCAAAACTCCTATTAAAACAGTCAATTCTATAGAGCGTCAGGGTCCCCAAGGACGGACCTATACCTGGTTACCAGTGTTTGTTTTCTCTGTCATAGAGAAGACTAAAGCAGTCCTACATCATGAGGACCCCACTGTGGAACAGTTGAACATAGAGGTATATTTGAGGTTCACTTAAGTTACAACACACTATTGAAGCTGCTGTTTCTGGTATGAATGTGCTGTCATAATGTAGCGTCGGAAGGGCACTTGCCCACTCAAAAAGGCAATGGGACATGATTTCTGTACAAAAGATACGCTATGTAGCCCCAACTTCCAGTGGGAATTAATGATGGAAGTATAGAAGTTATACTGGCTGTGAAAATGTAACTGAAAGAACAATACAAATGTAAAGGAAAGTTACAAAAGTGGAATCGGGGGGAAAAAAATAAGTGAGACTTTTTTTTCTGTTTTACACCCAAGGTTTTATTTCGTAAAAGAGTAAACCTAATGTTTAATTAGCTAAAAAAAAAAAGTGACAACATCAGGTTCATGTGAGCTGTCCTTGCTCGTCCCCGCTGACATCCTTCGTGTTTCCTTGCTGACCTTTTTTCCACTCAACACCTCTGTAGCTGTCATCCCCCACCTCCATAGATGTCGCACTCCCCCTCCCCCACCTGTACCTAGCGCTATTGTACCTCACCGAAGGAGCGGAATCCCACTGTGGTCGTGGATTCCGCTCCTGGACGCTTCGGCTTGAGGTCTGTCCCTATATGGACAGAGACATCAAGCGATCCGTTCTGGACAGGAATCACCGGCCACAGTGGCGCTATGTATATAAAGGGGTGTTTGTGGGGGGTATCTACAAGTGGCTGTGTTTCGCACGTGCCGTCCTTGTTCACTGTGAACACGCACAGGCGCGCTCACAGTGAACAACTACATAGGCTGCGCGGGCACTAAAGAACCAGCACCCGCAGAAATGACACGTCATCAGTGACATCTCGTATACCATCCGAGGTCTCTCTGGTCCGAGACCATGTGATCAGTATACGACACGACAGTGGAGGAGGCAGAAAACGTGACATCGGAGCTCACGTGATCAGCAGGAAAAAGCAGCCAACGCAGAGAACAGAAGAAAGATTGCAAGGGTAAGTATATTATGAAATGGTAAATATCTGCAATGTGGTTTTAAATGTAAAAAAAAAAAAAGCTCGGACAACCCTTTTAAGCTCCTCATCTGATGGGAAGGCGTTTCCTCCTGGTAGCTAGGAGAATTAGGGTATGTGCACACGTAGTGTTCAGGCGTATTTCGGGGTGTTTATGCCTCAATAAACGCCTGAAAAACGGAAGCAGAACACCTCCAAATATCTGCCCATTTCAATGGGAAATACGGCGTTCTGGTCTGACGTGGTTTTTTTACGCCTCGTTTTCTAAAAACGGCGCGTAAAAAGGATTCCTGCAAAAAAGTGCATGTCAAATCTGGAGCTGTTTTTGGAGCGGTTTTTCGTTGACTATAGAAAAACAGCTTAAAAAACATCTGAAAATCAGGAGCTGATTTCCCTTGAAAACAGCTCCTGATTTTCAGATGTTTTTTAAGCCACCCGCGTTTTTCGCTGCGTTTTTTTACAGCCGTTTTTGGAGCGGTTTTCTATAGTCAATGAAAAACGGCTCCAAAAACGTACTAAGAAGTGACCTGTACTTCTTTTTCACGGCCGTTTTTTTACCCGGCTGTCTTTGAGAACGGCCACGTAAAAAAAACGGCCTTTCGGAACAGAATGCCGTTTTTACCATTGAAATCAATGGGCAGATATTTGGAGGCGTTCTGCTTCCGACTGAGCATTTACGGCCCGAAAAACGGTCGAAAATGGGCTGTGTGAACACACCCTTATCCTGACAAACGTCCATCAGATTCTCGACCACATTCTCAAACCACCGATCGTTTGTTTTGAAGCCCATTTCAGACAACCACATATTAAAGTTCCATCTTCACGGTTACACGCAGACCCCTTGTTTTACTGAACCGAACTTAGGTCACCAAAGGGTTCTATGGTGATGCAAATTCAGTAGCACAATAGGGTTTCGAGTGTTGAGGCCAAAATATGGACATGAACAAGGGGCTGAGTCATATGAAATGTGTCTATGTTTATAAAGGCAGAAATTTTTGCGACCAAAAGTATGTTACGTTACGTACATCAGATATGGAACAGGGAATATTTTTACGGTCGCATTCCAAGAGTCGTAACTTTTTTATAATGTTTTTTGCAGGGAGTTTTATTTTTCAATTGCGCCATTTTTGGGCACATATATAATATATTAACTTTTATTAAAGGGGTTTTCCCATGAGGTGGGACCCACATCTCTCTCTAGAACTAGGCCCGCTAAACCCCGTTCTACCTTTCTCGAGTCCCGCTGCCATAAATGAGAAAATTTAAAATAAACAGCTATTCCAGCATTGTTATTCGCGTATTGAATTTACGCCGTTCATTATGAGGTGTAAATAACATGTTAACTTTATTCTATGGGTCGGCACGATCACGGGGATACCGTTTCAAGAGCCTTTACTTTTTTTTATTTTTCAGTCGATGTAGCCACATGTGGGCTTCTTTTTTGCGGGACAAGGTGTAGTTTTCATTGGTACCATTATTATTTTGGGCTACATGGGAATTATTAACTTATTTTTTTTATATTTGGGGGGGGGGGGGAGAGGGTGGTGTTAAAAAACAAAAAGGGAGATTTGCCGTTGTTTTTTTTGGGATGCCGTCCACCCGTCGCTTTAATGTGTTAACGTCATTCTTTGAGTCGTTACGATCACGGCAATCCCATATAGGTGTATGTGTTATTTT
The DNA here is from genome assembly GCF_050947455.1 of Rhinoderma darwinii. Taxonomy (NCBI): domain Eukaryota; kingdom Metazoa; phylum Chordata; class Amphibia; order Anura; family Rhinodermatidae; genus Rhinoderma; species Rhinoderma darwinii. The sequence goes on from NC_134688.1 coordinate 70,059,457, forward strand.
TTTTACACTTTTACTAAATAAATCCGCTTTTAATGGGGGAAAAAGTGTTTATTTAATGTTTTTAAATTATTTTTCTTAGTCCCAATAGGGGACTTCACTTTGCGATCTTCTGAGTGCAGATATAATGCTTTGGTACTTAGTATTCCAAAGTTTTAATGCCTCGAAGTGTAAAACGGACAGGCTATATATTAGGCCATTCCTCTGGCAAGGTCTAATAGGCGGTTACTCATGGCAGACCTGGAGGCCTTGGTTAGGCCCGCGGCTGCCATGGAAACCCATCAACGCCCCACGATCTTGTCATGGGTTTGCCGATGGAGTGACATAGGGAGCTCCCTCCCTCTGTCAAACATCTTACATGCGGCAGTCGCTATTGACCGCGGCATCCAAGAGGTTAAACTGCCTCAATCTGAGTACTCTGCAGTTGTGGCAGGAGCCTGGTTATGTATAACAGCCGTGCTCCTGCCGCTGATCTCGTGGATAAAGTGGCAGTACCCACGAGATCCGAGTGACTGATGTATACTTCACACTATGCAGAAACACCTGCTTGTGACGGAAATATCCGTTGCTAGTCATTAATGGGTTAAACCACAGACTTTATGTAGATTTAACCAATACAGTCTAGTATTTACTAGTATAGTAAGGAATTGCATATAAATATATACGGATAGGTGCCGATAGATCGATAGATAGATAAATAGAGATAGATAGATAGGATATATAGAGGCCCTGTAATAATAGATTACATAAATTCTGTATAAATATGTACAGAAAGACAACACAGTAAATATGAAGGATTGCAACAAGAAACCGCAATAGTGAAGTGTCTCTTAATGCCCCTACATTATTCACTGATCATAGAAATAGAAAAGTTTAACTGGGAACCAGTACAATTTTTCCCTCTAGATTTCATGATTTGTCAATATACAGTACCTAGGAGTTAAGGAATTCTTACCGATGGTAACAGCCCCAGCTGGTCACTTTGCTGGGGGCTGGAGGTGGCTGACTGCTGCGGTGAATACTGGGACATCTGCGGCGGTTGTTGTTGTTGTTGCATTGGATTGAATATAAGTGAAGCACCAGGAAGCTGTTTTAAAGAAGACATCCAGTTTCAGAAATGTACGGAGTACTTCATTACAGTTAGTGTATATAATAAGACTTGATGTGAAGTTGTACTCATCCTAAACAAGGCTTTACGATAAATTATGTGCTGTATTAATATGTCTGGTACTTCTACAGGGCCCTAGATAATATTTGAAGCCATCAACAGCCTACAACTTTTGCCTGTGTCAACATTGCAACACCAAAGAACCAGAGATATGAAGTAGGGCCATTCTATGACAATGATAAGCTGGCCAGGTAGAAAAACAGCCATTGTCTGCTATCTCCTCCATAACCATGTACGTTCGAATTGGCCAAGAATGCGTGTTTATTTCATAAGGAAGAGGGGAACAAATTGCTGCCAGAGACCTCTATCTATCAGCACATCTCATTGGAAGAACAGAGGATAACATTAAAACCCAACATGCCCGATCCCTCATACCCCGATTGCAGATGTATACTTCCACTTCAGATTAAACATGTAAGGACTATTTGCTGTATGTTGAAGGACAAATTGTAATTTTATATTTCAAAGAAAAAATATATATATCCCCACCGCTACAGCAAAAGACTACATATAAGAGAAAATGCTCAAATGCTGTGTGTATAATAATAATTTAGAAAATAAAAATAAAATAGTAAGGGTATGTTCACACGTAGTGTATACACTGTGCATTTTTCGTCCAGACTTGCAAGCGGAAAATCAATGGCGTATTACCGTAGAAGGAAAAAACGATTGAGATTTGAACAAATTTCATCCACATGCAAGAGAAAAATTCTGCAAAGAATACATGCAAAAATTGACCTGCGGGGAAGATTCGCTGCCCATTCGTTGTAGTATTTCCCAATTGATTTCAAAATCACAGGCTGCATAGATCACATGTGAGGAAATGTCATCACAGGAGGTCGTCTGGACACAGAGCAGCCAGAAGTACAGGGATGCGATTAGGGCTGGGCAATTATGACATAAATCAAATTTAATTGAACATGTAACCTAGATTATGGTTATTGACCAATTATATAAGCCACACCCCCTCTTGCATGTCATGCCCCCTATTTGCATGCTACGCCATTGAATTAATATTGGTCCCCTGAGCCTGCTGCATTCTACTCTATATAATATACCCCCTGACACTGCTCCCACACAGTATGACCCGTACCTCCCCCATACATTATAATGCCCCTAACTGCCTCCACACAGTAGAATGCCTCTCATAGCTGCCACCAGAGTATAATGTCCCCCATAACTGTCCCCCACACAGTATAACACCTCCATAGCTGCCTCTACATAGTATAATGCCCCTAGAACGGCCTTCCACACAGCAGAATGCCCCTATAACTGACTTCCATACAGCATAATGCCCCTATAGCTGCCCTCACACAGTATAATGCCATTATAACTGCTCCCATATATGTACCCCACAGTATAAAGTCCCCCATAGCTGCCCCTACGCTGTATAATTCCCCCACAACTGCCCCTAATAGTGCCTGATGAAAATAATAATCTAAATACTCAGCTAACCCCGTTCCAATGACAAGTGGAAGAGAACCCTCTGGTCTTTGCGGCACGGCGCACAGGCACGATGACGTCACTGCCTCGCATCCGGCGATACATAGTGAATGATAGAGCAGGGATCTTACCATTGGATTCAACTGTATCTGCGTCCTGAATATGCAGATACAGTTTAAACCGGGGAAAAATTGACAAAACCAAAAATTCGCAAGATGACCTGGATTATTTGTGCTGAATTTCGATTATTTTATTAATTAATTACCCAGCCCTAAATGTGATGCTATGGCAACAGGAGAGGTGAAAATGGCCCTTTTTTTCCTGATAACGGTTTCCTAAATTGGTCAATCTGGCCAAATATAGGCACCAAATTGAAGCACCATGTGTTGTACAAAAAGTTACCTAAAAAAAGGTTAGAAAACATTTGCAGGAAAAATTAATTGCCCATTATCCACATCCTCTCCCTTCCCCCGGTTGCACTTGATGTACAGTTGAAAACACCTATGTTCTATAACTATTGTTACGGACTTTGATTTCTAAGATATTAAATGTACTACTTACATGTAAAATATTCTTATAAAATATTAATTTCACATTTTTTATGTTACATTTTTTTTAAAAAAGCAAAAAAGAACAAAACATGTGGCCATATTTACCTGTAGCAGATTTAATGGTCTCAAGTTGGGGTTGGTTTTTATACCAAAGGGACCACCTGTTAAAGAAAAGTTGTTCTTTGTTTAAAAATACAGCAGAGAGGCTGATAAAAATGTATAGATCGTACAGTGAGAAAGTAAACACTACTGCATTATATTTCAATATCGATCCTAAAATGCCATGGGGTTATAATTTTGTTATTTTTCATAATATTCTTCTTTACAAATATTTTTTATAGTTTTGTTTTTTTACAGAATGGCTATTTTATAGATTTTGGTTTTTCCTACACACATTTTCTTAGGTAGTTGTACAATTTTTTTTATCCTTCTTTGGAGGTTACAGACGTTAGAATTACTTTTAATCACTTAATTTTGTTTTTAGATTTCTTTGCTTTTTACTTTTTATTGAACTTTTTTTTTTTTACTCCCAGTAGTGGATATTAACTCTTACTTAACACACACATTATTATCTCAAAATTAAACGAAACAAAAAAAGTAGCGACACACTGGAAATGCTACTTTGGAATAAAACTAAAACAAACAATTGTGATGGCAGAAATTGACCTTTTTAACTATAAAGTAATGACTACTTTGCACATAATTCAACAATTCATTGTTACAACGTATTACGGGTACTTTTATTGAGTACATAGAGATTTTCCATAGAAACACACGGCACTAAATAAAACGGAACCCAAAAAACACATGGTCACAAGGTTATTCTTAAAGAACACTTATGATTTATGTTAAAGTAATAACTTTTTAAGCACAAAAAAAAAAAAAAATCACCAAACCTCCACCAACAACTAAGTCATACTAACCTGCCTGAGAGGCAGACTGCATGGCAGCCGGCAATGTGGCCGGCATTGAACCTGGCACCAGGCCTCCTGATGGTAAAATGCCACTCAGATTTATCCCTGCAGGGGTTATGGCACCAGTACTACACCCCAGCATGGTATTTGAGCCACTCATCAATGCCTGTGGGCCACTGTGGAACAGGAAAGAAAGCAAATTAATTGCTACAGAATTCCAGATTTTCTTATTTTTTTATTGAAATTTGATTTCTAATTTGTAGTCTGGTTCTATGTGCTAGAAGTTTCTGTACTGGTGAAGGACATTTTTCTAGTCTAGTCATTTCAGTCATACACTGAATATTTTAATCTGTACATCACATACTAAAAGCTTTGAGGAAAATCTTTCAACTAACCAGTACTGCTTATATATTTTATCAACAATATCGGGCCATCTGAATCCCTAAATTGCCTTGCTGTTTAGGCTTTGTGAATTTTTTTCTTTCTTTCACAGTATAAAAAATATATAGTGTTTATGTATAGTTTTGCCCTAACACAATATTAAAAAAATCTTTACCATTCCGTATTGTAAGATGAAAATTATAATTCTTAGCTTGATTATACATATATTGTTGATCCTTAAATAACATATCAGTAATATGGTGTCCAATGGAGCATGCCTTGATTTTTTTTTGCGTTCGGATTCATACAGAATAAAAAAAACAAAACATGTGCCTCCTTATGAAATCGGTGGCATATATAGATATAGTTAGCCTTTAATAAAGCTCCATAGATCTCGGAGGTTGGACAGAGAAAAAGATGCCCGTATACATGAACCCTTATTCAATAAGCTTGTAGGTATGACACTAGCCATTGAAGGTTGCTTTGTCTATTAAAAGACACAAATGAATGCATTATTTTATGGACTTATGCTTCCTAAAATTCACCCATGGCGTATATGCAGAAATGACTCGGTTTTTTTCTGATCTTTATGGATTTAAATCCTATCTGGCAAAGAAATGTGTAAAAATACCTCAATTATTTTATCCTGTTAGATTTAGGAACCTTTATGAATTTAGTTGTCCCCAGGCCTCCAATCGCTTTAACTGCTGAACAACCAATCCAAATAAATGCTTAACAACTGGATTATACTTTAAACCATAAGTTTCTGAGGTGGGAATAATGTTTTGCCACAGGAAATCTGGAGACTGAAGCACGGAGAGGTGGCAGTATGAATAAATGGAGAGGTGGCAGTGCTTGTCTGCGACTCTCTCCATTCACTTCTATGGGAGTTATGGAAAAAGTCAAGCAAGCATGTACATGTGGCGCCACCTTGCCATTCATTCTCCACCTGTATGTGGCTAACGGAGGGGGCTGGGTTCAGGGAGCCTCCATTCTCCAGATAGGTCTAGGATGTGGGACGCACACTTTTTAGACATTTATAGCATATCCTGTGAATATGCCATACATTTTGGAGATGGAAGTATCCCTTTAAAAAAAAATAATAAAAAAAAAATTTAAAATTGTAATACACTACAAATATGCTTTGTTTTAGATTTTATTTTGGACTCCACTTTATTTAAAAAGCTGATCGGCGAGAGTGCCGTGTGTCGGACCCCGACCGATCCGATATTGATGACATATCCTGAGGATAGGCCATCAATTTTTTAGGACTGGAAAACCCCTTCAAACTTACTCCATAAGCAATAAAGAAGCAGTAAAATTAAGCAAAAGTGGTGTGACATAAAGCGAAGAGTAGAGAGAAAGACGCGAGAAGACTGAAGAGATCCGTGACGAGACCAGTCAAAGCCTGGTGTACACTACCATGTTGAAGGAACCAGATATCAAACATATAAGTGCAGAAGATATAAATGAAGGAGAACTTGTTTTATTATGACAAGAAAGTCCTAAAAGTCTGAGGCAATAAGACAAGAGAAACAACGTAAATTTTATTGATGGTAATATATTGCTGTAGAACACACGTCGTCAGTAGAGTATGAAATATGTATGTAGTAAAGAAGTCAGTAAAGCACTGTAATAAAAGTACCCTCTATAACACCCACCTGGAGTATGTAAAGGGGTTGTAGGAGATTCTAAAAAAAAAAAACAACAACAAAAAAACAACAAAACAGGTTTGCTCTTTTCACTAGAAAAAGGATCACTCTTGTCCATGGCTTGTGTCCAGTAATGTGGCTCAGCCTCATTTAAGTGACTGGGGCTGAGCTGCAATACCGGACATAACCCATGGACAAAAGCATGTCACGGTTGTCCATGGACATGGCACTGTTTTTGGGAAAAAAATTAAAAAGTCCACCCCAAAATCTCATTAAACCCCACGGTCAATGGTAATATACATGAGCCCTAAAAGCTTTAACTTAGATTTTACAATACCAGTATTTAAAAAATAACATTGTTTAAGAAGAGTATTACCCTATTGAGTGTTGAATGAAAATTTCTGGTACTTCTAATCATACGAATTCGGAGTCTGGTCTCATCACCTTAATGTACATTAGAAAGAACCCACCTCTAACAAAAACTAGAGGCATTGCGTGTTCCCCCTGGGATAACCATACGACAGGTTGAGAACCGAGGATCTAGAGGACTCCACTCCTTAGGCCCTGTCTGTAGCTATTGGTATCAGGAGGAGAATGGGACGTCTTGTTAACATGATATTTGAACTGCAGAAGTCCATTGAGGGACTGTAGAGGCCGATGTGTTACCCAATGTTCAAGAGTCTCCAAAGTCCCTGGATGTCACAAAGCAAATAGAAACCGGACCATCTACCCTTTATTCTCTTCATTGCTCTCTAGTTCCACACCTGCCTACCATGTATATCGCATCTAGTTGCAGAAGGTTAGAAATTGACAAACTTGTTGTTTAATGCAAAACTACAAAAAAAAATAAATGTGAGTACCAAAATACAAATAACTTACCATCCAACTACATTGATGATATTAAGTCCTGCAGGGTTTGCCATTACTTGGGTGGAGGCTGTTCCAGTTGTTATTGATGTTACCATGGTGGACAGTGGAATGGTCATTACAGGTAACCCCTGACTCCGAGACATTTGCTGTTGAGCAAACGGTGCTATCAAAGTAGGCTGAGAATTAAAGCTCGAATCTTGGGGTGTGAGGGTTATAGAAGGAGTGAGAGAAGCGGAGGTCGAAACATCGGGTGGGTGCGGTGTCGATGAAGGGGTGTTGGTTGGTGTAGGAGTAGATGGTTTGGGAGTTCCGGATCCTGCTCATTGAGAAAAAAAAAAAAAAGCACTATATCAAGTGTACTGAAATTATGTGTATTGTGGTGAGAAAATATATCCTAATATGTTCTAGAATAATTACTGTATTTTGTGTTTTTTTTTTTTTGTTTTTTTTTTTAAATACCGACGACACCGTAGGTTTTTGCTGAACAAAAAGACAGAAAGAAAACACCTTGTTAACAGTTTGCAAATGCTTCAAACCCATTTAATGGCAAAACAAATCATAGGAATATAATGTTTTCTTAGTAAAGGCCATTTGCTGGCAGTTTTCATTTTCAGTTTCCAAAACCCAAAAAACAGTCACTCATTTTTTTTGTTCATTTTTTTTTTTTTTACGTGACATTTTCCAAAATCATTTTCACACAATGCATGCAACTTCTAAAATTCATAGTTACAACCATTAAATCAGTTTGATCCCATCAGATTTAAAAGCCAGTCTTGCCTGCAGCACATAGTATTACAAATGGTTGGCTGACTTCAATGCAACCGAAGTATTTAAAAAATTTTTTTATATCGTCCTGACTTTGTCATTTTTGCACATGTCCAGGAGCTTTCATGCACTCGTACAATACTTTTGAGGCAATTTAAAATGATACATTAAAACATATTAAAAAGTGATAGCATTCAAAAAGTCATAATAAATGATGCTGCACCACGTAAGTTGCACACATATAAAAACAAGAAAGCCCAAAAAGCTTAATCTTTAAAAACAGCAGCATTTCAAATATCAAATCATCATACAAAAGGGGCCACGCTTAATTTTGTCAGGTTGAATACCTGATTTGCATCGCATATTTTTAAAAGCACAAAAACACATGTCAATCCAGCATCATACTGTTATAAATACGTACACACAAAGGGTGCATATAAAAAAAGGAAAAAAAAAATTTATATATAAAAACAGAAGGACAATTACATTAAACACAAATACATACAGTTAACAAGAACACATTGCTATAAATTCTACAAGGCTTGCATGAGCATTGGCGCGCACACAAGCACACACGTTGGCGTCACCAATCCATTAGAAAGAAGAGTTTAATCTTGAGGACCTCTACACCAAAGGCCTACGGAGATTTAATGGCGAATTTAGGTCGTGACTCACTTTGTGAAGAGCCTGCAGGTGACATTGCAGCAGGGGAGAGCAGGACTTGGTTAAGGTCCACGGACTGTTTACGAGAGAGGCTAGGAGGTTTAGATGGTGGAGGAGTTGTGGATTTGAGGTGGCCACTTGACTGCTGGGGACTAAAAATATTACCTGAAAATATTCAAGAATATAATATGAGTGATGGTTTTAGAAACTGCCAACATAAGCCTAGGACTAAACAGAAGTGTATTATACGAAGGCCCAGACCAGAGCGGTATTTCTAAGCAGGTGCAATGTCATGGTAATATAAAGCGACTGCCGCGGCATGCCATTATATAATGGAAAAGACAACCCAAAATAGGTGGGTCGTCCTTCCACAGGCGTGGTATTACTTGCTGCCTATGCTGCAACAGAGATGCTGTTGGTATAGATGACCGTTATTGAGGTTGCTGTCTAGCTTTTATGTTCTTATTGCATCCTGCATTTTTTATTTTTCCCCCCTCTTTTCCTTGTTTAAAAAAATAATTTAGAGATGTAGCTGTTACTAAAGAAGCAAATCTATGTTTACATACCCACAAGAGGACGTGTGTACTACAGGGACAGGTTGAGTGATCATATTGACGTCACCACAGCGGACCATGACTGGCCGACCTAGGTCTCCAGGCTGGAATGTACACAAAGATCCGGTGGTGGAACTGAACAAAGGCTGCGAGGGCAGAATCGGTGGGAATACGTTTCTATGAAGCAGCCAGAGATAGCCCATTGCTATTTCCAGAAGACCCTTAGAAAGTGAATGAATCGGTGGCTAAGCACATGCGCTACTGCTCCATTCACGTGGGGCGCACAGGTTTGGCCAGATAAGCTCGTTCTTGGGATCGGTAGAGGTCCAATCAGTCGGACCACCAGCGGTCAGATATTTATTCCCTTTCCTGTGGCTAGGTGATGAAAATCGATTATGGGAAAACCCATTTATAGTGTAACTAAACATTTAAAAACCGTTTGACATGTCATAGTGACATGTCAGAAGTTTTGATCGGTGAGGGTCCGAGCACTGAGATCCCCACAATCGCTAAAACTAAGCAGCAGAAGTGCTTGGGTGAGAGCTGTGCCGCTGCGTTTCTGATTGGCTTTCCTCGAAAGCCTAACAAACAGTGTAGGGTCTCATAGACTTTCTATTGAACCCGTACACCGCTCGGTCAGCTTTCCGATCAGAAACTAAGTGGCATAGCGCTCACCCAAGCGCTTCTGCCACTTCGCTTTAGCGATCGGTGGCGGTCTCAGTGCTCGGACCTCTACTGATCAAAACTTCAGACTGTACCACATTTTATATTCTAATTATTTTATTTACAGCGGCAAATGTGTGGTTTTCCTTGAGACATGCAAATTTCCTGTATTACTCTATGGCATTGGTCTCCAACCTGCTGCTCTCCAACTGTTGCAAAACTTCAACTTCTGCTGTCAGGACATGCTGGGAGTTGTCGTTTTGCAACCACTGTAGAGCCACACGTTGGACACCAATGCCCTATGGCATGAATCTATGTTTGATAATTTAGCACCTGTCCAATAGTACACTTAGCGGCATGTAAGTTTTACTGCTCTGTAGATTTAATCATTTTATATGCACTTAAATGCATTCTCATGCTTAACTTTTTATAATCCCAGAATATTTTTTTCAATTATTTATCAAATTTAATTGTGATAAAAAAACAAAACAATAAGCCAAAATATTATTTCATAATGTTAGAAAGTATCAAAGCAAATAAGATTTTTACCGGAAGAATTGCTCCCGGAGTTGGAAGGAAGTTTGATGGGAGGTGGTCTGTGCTTCACCCCTTTTCCCAACATAGAGGACTGGATCGAGCCCGTGATGCCATCCGACTGAACAACAAACATGGAAATAAAACTTATGATTGTTATCTACTGCAATTCAGGCAAATTTATTTATACAACGCAGGTACAATGGCTGATCGCTGACGTAACACACCACATACCTCTATTTCCTTGCTTGGAGAGAGGGGATTTTGGCTGGACAACCCTCCTGCAATATAAGTCATCTTGACAAACCCTTTGGATTCATTTTTAAATAAGTCCTGGTACTGGCCGACAACCCTGTAAGGATACAATTGTGACAATTCAGTAAATTTGCATGTCACTCTGGACTTTTGCAATTGAAGATGGTTACAGTAGAATATGGTTTTTAATGATTAGGGAAAATGGATATAGAAGCAATTGAAAACCGTATTACTATTAATCCGAAGGACATGGAATTATTAACACAAATGAATGAACGTACACTCACCTATCAATATCTATTTTAGATCCAATAAGAAATCTGAGAAGAAAATAATAATGCGCAGTTTAGTTAATTGTTGTAAAAAGTCACAAAATGGTATATTCGGAATAATAAACAAACAGTAGTGTTAAAAAAAAAAATAGCAGTCCAACATCATTAACCTGATAAATTTATGTTTTTGGTAGAAGTGATATTTCTACATAGAAAATAATGTGTAGAAAAAAAACCCCAGAGCCAATTTAATTATTCATTGAAAGGGTCTTGTTCCAAATAATAGCAGTGAGGAGTTACATTGGTGAAGTCCTTCATTCTGAGGAATAACAGGTGTCAATTTTGGCTCTTATTTAAAGAGGCTCTGTCACCAGATTTTGCAGCCCCTATCTGCTATTGCAGCAGATAGGCGCTGCAATGTAGATTACAGTAACGTTTTTATTTTTAAAAAAGGAGCATTTTTGGCCAAGTTATGACCATTTTCGTATTTATGCAAATGAGGTTTGCAAAAGTACAACTGGGCGTGTTGAAAAGTAAAAGTACAACTGGGCGTGTATTATGTGCGTACATCGGGGCGTGTTTACTACTTTTACTAGCTGGGCTTTCTGATGAGAAGTATCATCCACTTCTCTTCAGAACGCCCAGCTTCTGGCAGTGCAGATCTGTGACGTCACTCACAGGTCCTGCATCGTGTCGGCATCAGAGGCTACAGATGATTCTGCAGCAGCATCGGCGTTTGCAGGTAAGTCGATGTAGCTACTTACCTGCAAATGCTGATGCTGCTGCAGAATCAACTGTAGCCTCTGGTGCCGACACGATGCAGGACCTGTGAGTGACGTCACAGATCTGCACTGCCAGAAGCTGGGCGTTCTGAAGAGAAGTGGATGATACTTCTCATCAGAAAGCCCAGCTAGTAAAAGTAGTAAACACGCCCCGATGTACGCACATAATACACGCCCACTTGTACTTTTACTTTTCAACACGCCCAGTTGTACTTTTGCAAGCCTCATTTGCATAAATACGAAAATGGTCATAACTTGGCCAAAAATGCTCGTTTTATAAAAATAAAAACGTTACTGTAATCTACATTGCAGCGCCTATCTGCTGCAATAGCAGATAGGGGTTGCAAAATCTGGTGACAGAGCCTCTTTAAGGTGGGAGGGTGGGAAATGTTGCAGATGTTGGTTATAGTTAATTTCCTTCTGAAATACTGGGGAGAATGGGTTTTTCCAGACATTGTTCTGATGAAAAACTTACTTTGATTAAAAAGTTGATCGGAGATGGAAAAACATCTAAAGAAGTGTAGCAAATTATAGGCTACTCAGCTAAAATGATCTCAAATGCCCTGAACGGCAACCAAAACCTGAAAGAGCGGAAGGAAGCGTGGAACTACTGTGCGAATGAATCGAAGAATAGCCAACATGCCAAAGGCTCAGCCAATGATCCCATCCAGGAAGATCAAAGATCATCTGAAGTTACCAGTCAGTACTGCTACAATCAGAAGACCATTAAGTGAAGCCAAGTTACCAGCAAGAACGCACCATAAAAAAGACGCCCTGAATAGGTTAAAATTTGCCAAGGAACACATTGACTGGCCCAAAGAGAAATGGTGCAAAATTTTGTTGACAGATGAAACCAAAATTGTTCTTTCTGGGTCTAGTGGCCGCAGACAGTGTCAGACGACCCCCGAGCACTGAATTCAAGCCACAGTCCGCTGTGAAGACAGTAAAGCATGGTGCTGCAAAAATCATGATATGGGGATGTTTCTCATACCCTGGTGTTCGGCCTATTTATCGCATACAAGGGACATGGATCAGTCTGAATATATCAAAATACTTGAGGGGATCATGTTGCCCGATGCCAAAGAAGAAATGCCCTTGAAATGGGTGCTTCAACACGACAATGACCCAAAATACACCAGTAAGTGAACAATATCTTGGTTACAGCCCAATCCCCTGACCTCAATCCCATAGAGAACTTGTGGAGTGACATAAAAAATGTGGTTTATGAAGCAAAACCCAAAAATGCAGAACTGTGGAATGTCGTCCAATCTTCCTGGAGTGGAATACCTGTTTAGAGGCGCAAGAAGTTGGTCAACTCCGTGTAACACGGATGTCAAGATCTCAGAAACAATGGTTATGCCACTAAATATTAGTTTAGTAAAGTGAAATCTGAATTTCTTCAGTTTATACATTCAATATTTTGAGTTTTTAAAGAAAAATGCGGACACTGCTATTTTTTTTTTAACAGTCTAATATTCCTTTTTCTTTACTTTCTGTGAAGGATTAACACAAACTGGATACATTTTGTTATAGTTTTGATTTGGAATTGAATGTCCTGTATTTCCAGTTCATTTGCATTTAGGAAAATAAGTTATTATAATGATTTTGCGCTTTGCTTTTTTAAACTCACTGCTATTTTTTTGAACACTACTGTATATATTGGATGGCATACAGTGTCATACATGTAAAGTGGAATTTGATACAGCTATGAAAATCTGTTTTATTTGAAGCTAGATGGGAACGTTCTAGCGGTTTATACAGGCAGTCAGCATAAGCTCATATTGTAGCAAGATGGTATGCTGTATGCGTATATATCTGACTTATCTCCTGTGAGAACAAAGGATCGGGCATGTTGAAATCCAACATGCCCGTACCTCTTTCCTGCTTTATTTTCCAACAACAGCACCTCTTTCGTTCAAGGGTTGTATCTGGTATTGCAGCTCAGCCCCGTTCATTTGAATGGGGCTGAGCTGCAATTCTTGACACAGTCCACTTGACAAGTATCAATGTGTACTGAATGCAAAAGGTGTAAAGGAAATGTGGAGTAGTTGCCCATGGTAACCAATCGGGTTGCTTCCTCTTTCATTTTCCAAAGGGGGTCTGGAAAATGAAAGGTAGAATCTGATTGGTTACTATCGACAACTTCTCCACTTTTCCTTTAAGCTCGTTTTCAAAAATCTCCCCCAATCTGTCTTTACAAGAGGAGGCAACAGTCCTTTATGTACTCGTGAGCGTAATGTAGTTTTCACTCATGCACAAAAACACACCCATTCAGTCACGTTTAGAAGAATACATTTTTAGGTTGTAGAAATACACGATTCTTTATGGGTTAGGACCCACTTAAAAATGTAGGTTTAGGTGCATTAAAGAGGACCTATCACAAGGATGGTCTTTTTATATTATCTATAGGACGCTTGAATTAGTGAACACAAAAGCACCTAATAGGAGATACACAGTGGGGAAGATATATCAAAAAAGGAAACGTGGAGTAGCTGCCCATGGCAACCAATCAGGTTGCGGCTTTCATTTTCCAAAAGGCCTATGGACAATTAGATGGTGGAATCTGATTGGTTGCCATGGGTAACTACCCCACTTTTCCCTTGCGCTGGTTTTGATAGACAATGCATTCGGAAAGTCTTCAGGCCCATTTACTTTTTTTCACATTTTGTTATGATGAGGCCTTGTGCTAAAATAAAATAATCACATTTTTCCCCATCATTCTGCACTTAATACCCCATAATGACCGAGTGAATACAGAATGTTAGTAATCTTTGCTAATTTATTGAAAAGGAAAAATGAAAATCTTGCATTGACATAAATATACAGACCCTTTACTCAGCACTTAGTTGAAGCACCTTTGGCAGTGATAACGGCCTCCAGTCTTCTTGGGTATGATGCCACAAGGTTTACACACCTGGATTTGGGGATTTTCTGCCATTCTTCTCTGCAGATCCTCACAAGCTCTGTCAGGTTGGATGGGGAGCGTCGGTGGACAGACATTTTCAGGTCTATCCAGAGATGTTCGATTGGGTTCAAGTCAGGGCTCTGGCTGGGCCATCCAAGGTCATTCACAGAGTTGTCCCTAAGCCACTCCTGTGTTGTCTTGGCTGTGTGCTTAGGGTCGTCGTCTTGTTGGAAGGTGAACCCTCAGTCTCAGGTCCAGAGCACTCTGGATCAGGTTTTCATTAAGAATATCCCTGTACTTTGCTCCATTCAGCTTTCCCTCAACCCTGTCCCAGCCGCTGAAAAACACCCCCACAGCATGATGCTGCCACCACCCTGCGTCACTGTAGGGATGATATTAACCCCTAGGTGACCAGCCTATTTTAGGCCTTAATGACCAAGCAATTTTTTTGTTTTTCCATCGTCGCATTTAAAAAGAGCTATAACGTTATTTTTCAGTCGACATAGCTGTATGAGGACTTTTTTTTTTTGCGGGATTAGTTGTATCTTTTAATAGCACCATTTTGGGGTACATATAATTTTTTGATTAACTTTCATGAACTTTTTTTGGGGGGGAATAGAAAATGAACAGCAATTCCACCCTTGTTCTATGCGTTTTAAATGTATGCCTTTCACAGCGCGGCGTATATAACATGTATCCTTTATTCTATGGGTCGGTACGATTACAGCGATACCACATATGTAGAGGTTTTATGTCTTACGACTTTTGCACAATAAAAACACTTAAACTAAAATTATTTGTTTTTGCATCGTTGCTTTTCAAGAGCCGTAACTATTTTATTTTTCCATCAATGTAGTGATATGAGGGCTTGTGTTTTCAATGGGTCTTTTTTGGGGTTCATGGGACTTATTGATTAACTTTTATTATTAACTTTTTGGGGGGCAATGGAAAAAAATAGCAATTCCACCATAGTATTTAGTGGTTTCTTTTTTTTTTTACAGCGTTCACCTTGCGGTTTAAATTACAAGTTAAATTTATTGTTTGTGTTATTACGGTCGCGGCGATACCATATATGTGTACTTTTAGTAATTTTTTACACTTTTACTAAATAAAACCACTTTTTGATGGAATTTTTTTTTATTTTTTTGTTACTGTAATCTTTATTAATAATTTTTATTTAACATTTATTACTTCTTTTTTCGGTCCCAATGGGGGACTTTACTTTGCGATCTTTTGATTGCACATATAATGCTTTGTTTGGTATACTTAGTATCCACCGGATAGGTCATCAGTACATGATCTGCAGGGGTCCGACACCCAGGCCCCGCACAGATCAGCTGGTTCGGTGCCCCTGTGCACCGGATGTACAAGCCGGAAGCAGTTAGCTCCGGCCACGGCCACAGAATAGCGGCCGAGCTGCAGCTCTGTTCCTATTCAAGTGAATAGGAGCGGACCTGCAGTTCTGCAGCACAGCCGCTATATGTGCCACAACATCCTGTGCCCGCAGGCCACCGGAGCAGCTTATCGGTGCAGGGTCCAGGTGTCGGACCCGCACCGATGACATACTGATGACCTATCCGGTGGTTAGGTCATCAGTCGTCAGAAGCTGGACAACCCCTTTAATGCCTGTCAGTGTAAAACCGACAGACAATCTATTAGGCCATGCCTCTGGCACGGCCTAATAGGCATATAGCCAGGGCAGGCCTTTGTTAGGCCCCCGGCTCCCACGACACCCCATCGGAGGCCCGCGATTGCATTTGCGGGCCGGCAATGGGTGAGCTCCCTCCCTCTGTAAACAAATTAAATGCCGCGGTCGCTATTGACCGCAGCATTTAACGGATTAAACGGCCGCGATCTAAGTAAACTTTGATCGCTACCGTTGGAGCAGGAGCCCGGCAGTCACCATACAGCCGAACACCCGCTCCAGCCTGCACGGGTCACTTGTGCAGGACTTAGACTCAACTGCCATGAAAAGGCGTATTGGCGGTCACTAAGGGGCTAAGCAGGTGAAGAGTAGTGCCTGGTTTCCTCCAGACATGACGCTTAGAATCGAGGCCAAAAAGTTCAATCTTGGTTTCACCAGACCACAGAATATTGTTTCTCATAGTCAGAGTCCTTTAGGTGTTTTTTTTGCAAGCTCCAGGTGGCTTTCAAGTGTCTTTTACTGAGAAGAGGCTTCTCTCTGGCCACTCCACCAATCTGGGCTTTTTGGCAGAGCGCTGCAGTGATAGTTGACCTTCTGGAAGTTTCTCCCATCTGCATACCGGATCTTTGGAGCTCAGCCAGAGTGACCATTGGGTTCTTGATCACCTTTTCCCAAGCCCTTCTCCCCAGATTACTTCGTTTGGTGGGGCGGCCAGCTCTAGGAAGAGTCCTAGTTGATCCAAACGTCTTCCACTTTTCATTTCACGAATTATGGGGGCCACTGTGCGCTTTGGGAATTTTTCTTGTACCCTTCTCCACATCTGTGCCTTCACACAATCCTGTCTCTGAGCTCTATGGGCAGTTATTTCCTCCTCATGGCTTGGTTTTTGCTCTGATATGCATTGTCAGCTGTGAGACCTTATATAGACAGGGGTGTGTCTTTCCAAATCATGTCCAATCAAACGAATTTACCACATGTGGACTGCAAGGTGTAAAAACATTTCAAAGATGATCTAGAGAAATGAAAGGCCCCCAGAGCTAAATTTCAAATGTCATAGCAAAGGGTCTGAATACTTATGTCCATGCAAAATTTCGGTTTTCCCTTTTTAATAAATTTGCAAAAATTTTTACAATTCTGTTTGCACTTTGTCATTATGGGGTATTGAGCGCAGAATAAATGGGGAAAAACGTGAATTTTTTTTATTTTCGCACAAAGCCTCAACATAACAAAATCTGAAAAAATGTAAAAGGGTCTGAAGACTTTCCGAATGCATGTATCGCCTCCACTGTATGCAGAACTGAATGTTCCTCTTGAATTATTGGCTAAGACAGATCACCTGATCAGCACACTAACTGATGTCCAATGATACCGCTGGGTAACAAAATACAAACATTCAGTAGATTGTCATTTATAATCAATAGAAAAATTATATATATCAATAGGTTATCAGTGTCTGAGAAGCCTGTTGAAATGTGAAACCAATATGGTTGAACTTCCTGTTGTCAATTTGCAAAAATATCCACCGCAAGACAACAATAAAAGGCCAATAAAGCTCTAACTAAAAAAAAAAATACATATACAAAAACCTAAAAATTGCCAAAACGTAAACTTTTGATATACTAACATTTGTCCATTTTTTCAATTTCGATGGAAACCTCTTCAAAATTGACTACTTAATTTACAATCTGTTAAACTCACTGAGAATGAGGGCTGTGGTAGTCATCGTCATCTTCATCAGCTGCTGAAGAATGCATTTTACCAAAATACAAAGGATTGCCTACATTCTGGAAAACGGTTAACTTCGTCTTTCGGAAAGGAGTACCGTTTTCACATTCAAAGATATAGTCCTCCTTTGTTTCCTGTAATAGTAAAAAAATAATGTCATACAATGTATAAGGACCTGTTCACATCAGCGTTGCTTTTCCATTCATGGGTTCCGTTGCTGCTTTCCGTCGGAGGAAAGACGAATGGAAACTAAAGCTTCTGTTTGCATTACCATTGATTTCAATGGTAATGTTTGAGTTTGCTTTCCATTCATTGGTTACTCCGGCAGAAAGCTGCAACGGAACCCATGAAAGGAAAAGCAACGCTGATATGAGCACAGCCTATTACTTCCGGCAAAACGACGAGTCCGGTGCACAACAGACAGAAACGGAAACCATGGACACCGGATCAGTCACCATTGAAATCAATGGTGATGGAAACGGAGTGTCAGTTTGTGACTGCTCAGGGTCCCGTTCTGACGGAAACCTCCGACTGAACGTCAGAACAGGACCCCAACGCAGATGTGAACGAAGCCTTAATTGTGTAAGGGTGCATTCACATATAGCAGTTCCATCAGCATCAGTTTGTCTCTCAAGTGATTACAACGGATGCAAAAATGTATCAGTTGCCATCAGGCTTTTTCACAATTTTTACTACAAAACCATCACTTGTCGTTAGTTGTCATGAGTTTTTACCGTCTGTTTTTACCACAATGGTCCACTAAAAAGGTAGACTAGGGTCTGAAAATGTGCCAATTTTATCAGAGTGGTGCATAGTTTGTGATAAATTGTAAACATGATAGATTAGATTCATGTTGTGTACTTGTCATTTCACAAAACTTCTGATGTGATCCTGGCATGTCGGGGCTCTCCTCCTCTGCTCCAGCCTCGGCACTACACTCAAGTCTGACACACATATTGTAATGTCATGTGTGTCATATTCAGTGCAGCATCGGAGCCGGCGCCGAGAGAGAGCCCAGAAGGCAGCTGCTGTCCACTTACCTCAGATCAGATCTTTGAGGCAGCCTTGTGAACCTGCAAAGACGCCAAACACTAGCCTTTACTTCTGGGAGTAGCTCGTTTTTGGCACCTTTACAGCTACCCAATCCCATCCCGCATCTCCTACTCACCCCACACCACGCTGGGATTGCTGTTGTCTCTATTTACACGAGTCCGGTACGATTTGCATCTGTTTTGTATCCGTTGCGTGTTTCAATTATTGACGGATGATTGTGACGTGTTTTGAATCCATTTTTCACTGTCCAGTTTAAAAACTGATGAATTTCATCTGCCACCCACGGCTCCCTCAAGATCGCGCCACCCACGGCCCCGAGATCGCGCCCACCCACGGCCCCGAGATCGCTCCATTTACGGCCGTCAGTACATACGTGCTTTTTTGTACGCGAGCATATTTAAAGTACGCGCCGCATAAAAATAAAAAAAAAGTGAATTCTTAGCGCATAAATCACGCCAAATGTTCCCATAGTCCTAGGAGTCCTAAATGTGCAAGATAAAACATGCTGAAAACGTGCCAAATATGCCTGTATTTTAAAAAGCGCTTCACAAAAGCACAAGTCTTTTTTTTGTGCCGTGTGAACATTCCCAAAAGGTCAAGGATTGAGAGGGGGGGGGGGCTGGAGTCTGCTTTTTCTCCCCCCTGAAACATGGTGACTCTTGTATGTTGTATTGTATCTCAGACCCTAAGGCTACATTCACACGAGCGTGACAGATTTACGCGTGTAAATCTGTCCGTGCGCATTGCGTTTTTGCATCAGTGTGCTTTGCGTGTGGCATGCTTTTTTGAAGAACTTGCAAGCACATTTTTTTTTCAATGTAATTAATGCATGAAACACGGACAGCACACGGATGTCGTCTGTGTGCTGTCCGTGGTTTTCTCGCACCTATTGACTTCAATGGGCGACTAGGTGCATGAAAACGCACCAATATAGGACATGCAGTGAGTTTAACGGAACGGACACTCGCTGTGGGAATAGCCCCTTTGAAATCAATGGGTCCGTCTGCTGAGCATTGTTTCAACGGACAGCACACGGACAAGAATCACGCTCGCCTGAATGAGCCCTAAGGCTGGATTCACACGAGCATGTTACGTCCGTAAAAGACGGAACGTATTTCAGCCGCAAGTCCCGGACCGAACACAGTGCAGGGAGCCGGGCTCCTAGCATCATAGTTATGTACGACGCTAGGAGTCCCTGCCTCGCTACGGGACAACTGTCCCGTACTGTAATCATGTTTTCAGTACGGGACAGCAGTTCCACGGAGAGGCAGGGACTCCTAGCATCGTACATAACTATGATGCTAGGAGCCCGGCTCCCTGCACTGTGTTCGGTCCGGGACTTGCGGCAGAAATACGTTCCGCCCTTTACGGACGTAACATGCTCGTGTGAACCCAGCCTTAGAGTAAACTGCAGTATCTGACACAACCCATGGACAGGTGTGGCGCTATTTGTTTGTTTTTTGGTGAAAAATACAGATTCTTTACATTTTCGTTAAAGTTGCAAAAGGCCTTCATATTTACTTTTAAATTATTTCTACAGCTGCTGAGCTTAACATTAAAGGGCTATCCTTGAGTTGTGTCAGGTATTGCATATCATATCTATTTAAGTAGCTACAGAGAACCTGTGGACAGGAGTGGTTCGGTTTTTGGCAGAATGCAGCCATGTTTTTCTAATCCTGAACAACCCAAATAAGTTTGGCTGGGTACCAAGCAAAAAGTGCCACCAGCGATACTGCACTTCATTTCACAGAAGAAAGATGGCTGCCGGTCCACAGAGCTGGAGAATTAGTCATCATGCAAGCATTTATTTGTGAAGGTAGCGAGCAGAAAGACAATGTCGATGGTCAATCTGTCCGATTTTCAGTAATAGAAATGTCTGAGAAGCGTCAAAGGGGTTTGAGCTCTCGAAAGAGCCTTTCATTCTATAAATCAGTGGTGGTTCGAGGCTATAGACTTCATGCATCTGTGGCATATCAGAAGACCATTTTGACCGAATTTCTCTTTTAAAGGGCACACGTCACTGGATTTTCATGCACTAAACCACCAGCATGTCATTATACTGCTGCCTTCTGATCTTGACCTCTTAAAACGTTCGTTTTAGCAATGGATCTAAAAATAAGTTATAATACAGTGTGCACTGTATGTAAATGACCAGAGAAGAGAATAATTGAATAAAATAAAATAAAAAATTCCAAGAGAAGAGTCCAAATGCACTGGCCTCGGCTTCATCAGACCACTGAGCATGTGCAGGACGCTGTTGGGCGCGCGCTGTATTATAGCTTCTTTTTAGACAAGAGGCTAAAACGGACAGTTTTGAGAGGGGCATGTTTTAGGACGCTAAACCCAGCAACAAAGACATGCTGGTGGTTTAGTGCCCTAAAATCTAGCGACACGTTCCCTTTAAATTGTAACAATTTTCATAGCACCATCTCATACGACCTGTGACTAAACATACAAATGGTCATGCTTACATAGCAGTTACCCCTGCCAGAAACACCAGTCATATAAAGCAGGTGATGCAACTGGAAGAAAACGTGTCCTTTCTAATGTTCGAGTAAAAGACTTGCCTTCACACTACACAGATGCCCTGCATTATAACGGCAGTAATAAAATAAATATTGGCCAGAAAAGGGATCGAATTACTCACATCTGCTGGCCAGACAGTAGGTTGCGAGTCATCAAGTTTGATAGATTTTTCCACTTTTGCATATTTTTCAACCTGAAAAAAAAAAAAAACAAAAAAAAAAAAAAAACACACAGGAGCCAATTAAGCTGTGAATTTAAATGACAGGCTGAACTTTCAGAGCGACGTTATATAGATACAGACTTATTTTGGGTATCGAAGAATAAAACTGATTTTTATAAATGTTATATAATGTTTTTGACTACATAAAATCAGTCAAAAACGCGACTCAATGGGAATATATAAAATGAAATCATATGGTCACACTTGCACAAAATTTTACTGTTTATATACGGATATAATCTGCATAAAATGCTAAGCATCTCTGTAAATACATTACATCACTTGCCTGTTTTATAGCTGCATTAACACACCAGGTTGCTATTGGAAACAGTCAACAAGCTTTTTGACAGACACACCCATGACAACTTAGCTGAGAAATGCAGTGAGAGTTTTATTTTTTCTACATCAATTACTGTACAGTGCCTGATGTAAAGATGACACTTCCAAGAATGCAAACCATCAGATCAAACTCTGTGTAGACATTGGGGCAGCAAAGTATCCTGGGATATTCAATGTCTGAAGAATTCTGAATGCAGCTCTGGACTATAATACAGGCTATAACTCAGGATCAGTACAAAAGAAGAAATGCAATACATTTACATGGTTACTCAAATTTTTATGTAGATTAATTGTATTTGTAAACTGTAATTAGTGTCCATGGGTAAGATTTTGCTTACTATTACAATAAATGCATACATTTAAATGGAAACTTTTTTTCTGGCGAGTCCCGGGCATACTTACATCCACTTCAGAGGGCACAGCAAGGGAGCAAGGATTTTGTTTCCATAAGTCGACATACTAAAAGAGAATACATCCATAAAAATGTCAATGATATCACAGTCTGGTCACTGACATCAAATTAAAAGTAAATATAAAATCAAGTAAAAAAAAAAACCCGAAAGGCTTACATTTCCAGTTTTGGATATTTTTAGGTCAAACTGAGGTTGCGAGGCTTTCCTTTCTTTCCTCTTATGTAAATAATCAAGAAGTTTGAGCTGTGGTGGGATGGGACAATTGGATAATTCTTGCTGCCTGTTCAGAGCTGGTCTGGAGTATCGCTTCAGACACCTGAAATATAAAGAACACCGTAAGCAACGCAGACTGGCAGCATTTATTGTGGTTGAGGACTACCCATGTAGACGAGATTATTATATAGAATGCGCCATTTATCCGGACTGCAGGAAGTCTATAAAAATGTATTACTGATTAAATATTATATTATGTGCTTTTCGGGGTTTTTTTCCATGACAATCCTATTTATTTATTTTTAAGAATTATTAAACTTTTTGATGTGTGACAAAATGTAAAAAAAAAAAAAATAAATAGTCAAATATTTTTTTTTGTATTGTTACTTTATTATTTATTTTTCTGCTTCTAATCCCCTAGAAGGTCTGAAAAAAATCTTTGGAGGACGTTTGTTTGATTTTATACTCTACAAATTTCTCCTGTAACCGGGCCTTTCAAAGCAGCCTGTTAAAGGGGGAAACTGGTCTGGCAATTTGACAGTAATCTCCTGATCACGTGACTGCCGGGACCAATGGAAGTAGTAACATTGCCCCTGTGTATACAGAGATTGAGAGGGCAGAAACAGCCTTCTTTATTAGGTGCCAGTCTGACATCCCCCAACTGCATTAACGGGCAACATAAAAACACGTACCGGTGGTCGTTAAGGGGTGACCTCTTACTCAACAGGATAGCAAAACGAAGTTCTCACCGTTTCATGGGACAAGTGTTCATCTTCTGTTTGTTGTACAGCAGGCGGTTTGTAGTGCAGACGACAGATATTGACGGGTCAAGGCATAACGGTTCAGCAGTTGCCAGGATAAGCTGGCTCTCCAACAGCAACTTGTCTTCCTAAATATGGATATCAATGGAGTATTCAGCGGCAAAAAAACTACGGCTATGTCTTAGTACATTGACACTTTTCATTCCAGACTGGATTATCATTAAAGAATTAGGAAATATATTTATTTGTGGTCCAAAAGGCAGGTTATCTATATCCCCTTGGTGTAATGGCCAGGTTCACTCATAATTAAAATGTTTTTTTAGAAATAATTGTATTGATTTAAAATATATGATTGATGGGGATATGACCACTGGGACCCTTACTGATCCGCAGAATAGGGGTGGCCAATCTCCCATTCTTGGCAGATAAATAGGCATGCATTCGAGGTCACTCCTCATTATAGTCTATGGGAAATACAATACAGCCGAGCACACTCACTTTGCTGTTTCCCATGTACAATCGACTTCCAGTTATTCTCAGGATGGTGGGGGTTCCAGTGATGCTAGCCCCATCCAATCAGATATCAAACTGATATGCCATAAATGTATTTCATGGGAGACCATTTGCACCACAAGAAATGTTATTCTATGAATTGCTCCCTTTACCTCTAGGACTGATCCGATAAAACGCAGAGATGTATTTTGCCAGTAATCGGTTGATAATTATGCAGGATAAGGCCTCATGCACACGACCATAAGGATTTTTACTGTCCGCAAATACGGATGCACACCCGTAGCCGTCTGCAATTGCAGAAGCGCCCATAGACTTCTACGGGCGAGTCCTTGCCGCAATTGCAGACAAGAATAGGACGTGTTCTATATTTTGCGGATCATTTCTACGGCCCGGACACACATCTGTAAATATACGGAAGTGTGTCCGTGGCCTATTGAAATGAATGGATCCGCAATTTCATCCATAATTAGCTGATCCGTAATTACAGATGAAAACTACGGTCGTGTACATGAGGCCTAAGGCCCATGCACACGACTGTATTTTTCATCCATAATTACAGACCCATTTATTTCTATGGGGTACGGACACCTTTCTGTATTTTTACGAATGGGTGTCCGTGCCGTAGAAGTGATAGAACATGTCCTTTTTTGTCCTTAATCACGACATAGAGTCTCCATAGAAGTCTATGGGCACTTCCGTAATTACAGACGTATACTGATGTATCCGTAATTACGAAAGCGTTGCTATGTGACGCCAGGGGATTACCCTAGATTCCTCCCTGTTTTTTAGTGGATCCGTTAATACTTATGCATTACGGATGCAATACGGACCGTATTTACGAACAGCCTCCATATATGCGGATGATTTATGGATGACTATAAAGGACTACTGATCCGTATTTACAGACAGTATTTACGGATGGATGAAAAATACGGTCGTGTGCATGGAGCCTACGGATAGAGAAATGTGTAATTCCATGGTTCCTGCTCGCAAAACACTCCCATGGCTGAAGAACGTAAATCCATAAACAACATATCAGCAATTGATATCATTCCGGAATATATTATTTATAGAGGTTATAAAATGTGAAGCTTATAATACAGAGAACTTTTTCTGTTTGTTACAATAGCTTTGACTTAAATGGCGCTGACTGCACGGATTTTAGTGGCACGACCATTTTAAACAGCGTTTTCTACACGGAGGAGATCTGGTATAACTCCACTGTCAATGGAACGCCATATTAATTGTTTCTGACATATTCTTCACGTCTGTGTGTACATCGGACTAGCTAAACATGTGTGCTATAGAGGGCTTGTTGCCAAATAAAATTAAGAGGTCACCACCATCAAGTGAACAGGGAAATCATGACACTAGCCAGATGTTTTAACTGTTGTGGCAACTAGTAACATCCACCCCCCACGGAATGTATTCAGTCTGGACTCCCCACCTTCAGGTAACTTTAATATATTGACCTGCACATGCTACAGCACAACTTGGTCCAGATTAAATTATATATCCAGGATTATAGGTCTAGGAATACGGAATACTGGTTGGAAAATAAAAATTTCTGTATTATAGTACGGTATAACATATGTAGTAGGTGCCAAACACATTAGATTTCAAAAACTACTGCGGACAATGTAGTAAAAAAAAAGAAAAAAGTCGATAGATGCTGCCAGTCCTGACATTTGCTATTGTTGGAAACAAAGATCCCACGGGTTGGAATCAGCAAGCTCGGCTGTTTCCTTCGCACCCATATACTCGTATGGTGAATCTCTCTTTTATATTAAGGCCTCTGCTGCTGTCACATTAGTGACGTTCGGTTGTATAGGAAAAGCAGCGTTTGCGGAGTTATTCCTCAATTATTATTCATTTTAACCAATATAACGGAAAACAAAATGATCCTAAAAATTGTGAAGAAAACATCACATCGACCTGCACCAGTCTACATGAGTGGTGCACTAGTGACAGGTCAGGACCTTTATGTAATATATGAATTCTATTAAGCAGTGTCTATTTTGTGTTCCAGAATGATGAACGACTGATATTTTACAGTCCAATAAAGAGACGAACTACGAATATGCTATGACAAACCATATAGAGGAAGAAACATTTACCTGTGTCCACTTGTGATTGTCACTGGTGATGGCATGAATGTCGGAAACTAAAGTCTTAGGACCAAAGAAGAAAAACAGGTTCACATTAACATGTAGGGTTCCCCTTTTTTTTTTTTTTTTTGCACAATTTTTTGTCTATTTTTATGCACATTACTATGGAAGTCAAGATCTCTACCATGAATTATATTATGTTAGTCCCCTCTACAAAACAAAGATCTTCCTTCCAAACTGACAACACATCACCCTGTAAATGTACAAGTAGTTAACGTCTTAACGCCTGGAGATCAGCGTCAGACACTCAGGACAGAATGCTTAATATACAGTGCGGTTTACACTACGTGGGCCACAACAACATCCCAGTGATATGGTGACTGATTAAAATGGTCATGTTCGTGCCTAAAGAAGCTGCAGGGTAGAGGAGACCAAACCCCAGACTCTTAGAGCAAGGATCTAAAGTGTATAATGTTAGTCTACGCTCCCGTCCGATCGGATGTCGGGCGTCGAAAGCCACAACTGCAGGCTGGGCACGACACCCAGCGAGTATCCTGCACGGGTCCTATTAATTAGAATGTCATATCGGGCAGGAGAGTAACATTGGGGGGGACACTATAAATACGTAATTCAAAAGTTTATAATGCCCTTCTTTTTATTTTTAATAAATAGCAATTCACTCCATGGCACCTGTCCCATTACATGCTGCCCTTCATATAGGGCATCATGGGTGCCCTTTAAGTGATTATCACGGACCTTTAATGGGTTTTAAAACATTCATATCAGAGACAACCATGACAAATGTCAAAATACATTAACACTTTACCATGTTAAAAAAAAAAAAAAAGTGGATATATTTGAAAAAAGTAGTCATATTTGTCAAGTAGTGCCAACAGAGAACCATAAGCTACATAAATACATTGTAATGTGTAACCCTAAAATAGGTTGAAAATTTATATATAATTAAAAAATAATCAAAGACAAGAAAAGCTTTCTATAAATGAGGACCAGTTACTGATGTTCAATGCCAGACGGCTGCTTCCTTACAGGTCTTTGCAGGGAACGTAGTCGTATGCCCAGGGAACAGCAACAAGCTGAAGCCATATTTCTCTATTCTAGAAAAGGGTTGTTTTTACTTTGCAAACACAAAGTACAATGCCCTGTATGCAAAGCAAATCGAACAGAACACAAGACCTTTTGTCGGATTCCTTTAACCCTCTAATGTCTCCAATCTGGCTATTTACGTAGCTGCAGAATATACCTTATGCTGCAGCGACGTAAATAAACGTGATCCTGTTTAATGGCTGAACGTGCTGCATAGCACTCACAGCTCGATCTATGTTAAACTTTGCGAATTTTTGGTGATTTTTTATTTTCCACGTCACTATTTTTAAAAATAATCCTAAAATTGTGCATTTTTTACTATGGCCACTTAACCTCGCAAAAGACTTACACTTCCTGTTCTGCAGTGATCACTTCTCAGCAGTCATCTCATTATCATCACAGGCAGGATAATAATGACAGGAAAGCGGTGTTCACATCAGCGTTTGCTTCTGTTGATGGATTCCATCGGAGCAACCCCTCAACGGAAAGGCAAACGGAAACCTTAGCTTCCGTTTGCATCACTATTGATCTCAATGATGACGGTTAGTTTGTTAATGGCTTCCGTTTGTCACCGTTGTGAAAGGGCTCCGTTTTTTTGACGAGATCAAAAGCGCAGTCAAAAAAACGTAAACCTTACGCAACAGTGACAAACAGAAACCATAAGCAAAGGAAGCTTTACCATTGAAATCAATGGGAATGCAAATGGAACCTATGGTTTGCCTTTCCGTTAAGGGGTTGCTCCGACAGAAAGGCCCGACGGAACCCCTCAACGGAAACCAGAGCATGGCCAGAACACTCTCCCACAGAATGGGTCCGCTCCAGAGTATTGTTTCCTATGTCCATGTGGCTGCTGTAAAGCAAATCTCTAAATGCTGGTAAAGCAGTTTAGGACAGATGGTCGTGCCCATAATCATGTACAGAAAATAGAATTAAAAAAAATATACAATCCGACAATAAAAATAGACTAGATAAAAAAAAGAAGGCGTTTGTATCAGTATCTAGTTTTAATTAGCGCAAAAAAACATAGGCGATAGATTCCCTTTAAAATGAGAGCAGTGTAATACTTCATTCCTCCTGTGGTGGCGCTGCTAGATTCCCCCACAGATTACATCGAATTGCTGCGCACCCTTGAAGTAGCCCACCCTGTAATGTGCATCAGTGGTCTCTTATAACAAAAGAAGATTGTTCAAAGCAACAACTGATGAAGTTCTCATGTTGGTCAATGCAAAAAAATCCGTAGCTAACCCGTAGAAGAATATCTGTGCATGCATCTTCTTCCGGGACAAACCTTTCACTATTGGGATATCTTTGGATCTATTTCCACCTTTGCTCACAGGCAACATGTAATAAACCTGTATATTCATAGAATAGCTTACTTTCTTCCCATGTACTCCACCACCGGTCTCCCAAGTTCAGAGCAGTAAATCACACATTGCCTGGGGCCAGCACAAGGCCTGTTAATCCCTACTGAAAAACTAAAATCTAAGGATAGATTTTCATTTCATAACATTGCCACCGTCCTTCAATGATTGTTCATGTACTGGAAGAATATGTTTAATGTGTTACGTAAGTGGTTCGTACATTCCAAGATACATGAACTTCTAGACTAATGTACGGCTAGAGTCACCGGTGATGGAAACAGTATGGTTGTGTTCATACTTCTTTCCTAGAACTTCACGCAGGAAATTGATTAGGGGTTCCCTGTTTCTAATAAAAATACGACGAATAGCGGATATTAGGTTTTCCATTTGACAGAAGCAAAATAAGAACAAAGGTGGAAATGTATTATGTATCTATAAGGCTAAGGATTGTGATCGTTTTCAACTGTTTGGAATAGAGTAGATTAGTACAGGCATTCTACAAAAAATATATATATTTTTTTACCTCCAACGTACACTGCAAACGCAGCAGGAGTCCACCCTAAGGCCCCATGCACACAAAAGGGCTTTTGCGGCTGCAATTCCATCTGAAATCCACGGGAGAATTGCGGCCCCATTCATTCCTATGGGCCCATGCACACGACCGTGGTTTCCACAGTCCGTGCATGGTCTAGGAGCCTGGACCGCAGAAAGAACGGGCATGCCTTATTACGGCCGTGTTCTGCTGTCCGGGCTCATAGCAAATAATGGACGCGGCCATGTGAACGGCCTGCGATTTCCGGGTGGCTCACTGGTGTCACTCCGCGGTCGGCCGACTCGAAAATCACGGCTGTGCACATGGCTACGGTCATGTGCATGAGGCCTAAGGGTACTGTGGATTTTCCAAAACGAAATCTGCAGCATAATACAGTAGGAGCAGAGTGGATGAGATTTGAACAAATCTCATCCACACACAGTGGAAATGATAAGGGGAAAAAAGGCTCAGAAATTGACCTGCAGTGCAGTTTTTTAATCCGCAGCGTGTCAATTGTATTTGCTTAATTGCTGCTTTACTAATGTGGGTTTTCCTCATTTAATTCGATGGGAGGTAAAACCCGCAACAAATAGCAGATGATGCTATTTTTGCGGTGGAAAAAGCTGCAATTCCGCCACAAAAATCGCAAGTCAGAAAAAAAAAATCTTATACTTACCCAAAATTCTGTGCTTCTTCGTACAAGCCGGCCTCCTGGGATGACGTTTCATCCCATGTGACCGTGGCAGCCAATCATAAGAGGCACGTCATCTTAAGAGGCCGGTTGCAGGATGTCAGAGGATAAGTAGGGGCATTTGGGTTTTTTTTGCTTCTGTTTTCCTCAGCGGACATTCCGGTCGAAAAACTGCACCACAATTTGGTGCAGTTTTTCGTCCGGAAGTCCCTGCGGCCGCCAGGGCAGATACGCGGTGTACTTTTAAGCAGCGTCTCCGCCCTGTGTGAACTTACCCTTACTCTGTTCATTCTGCAGCCTCAATGTTTACCCATGGTAAAAAAAAATGCTCAATGGGAGTCGTTTAGCAACTTTTTCCCCCAGAGGGAAACATCGCAAGACGTTGCGGTAACATACAATCTTACCGCCTCCAAAAGTCTCTGTGGAGCCCTAAGATAATTGCACATTGCAGACTATACAGAAAACACTTTTACTGACATCTGAATGTATCATTATTAACCCCTTCCTGCCACAGCCATTTTTCGGATTTAAATTTTTTCCTCCCCATATTCCAAAAGCCATAACTTTTTTATTTTTCCATGGATATAGCCATATGAGGGCATGATCTGTGCAGGACGAGTTGTAGTTTTTCATGGCACCATTTATTCAACCATATAATGTAGTGGGGAAACTGTAAAAAAATGTCTTTGTGGAATGAGAAAAAAAAACAACTTTTATTTATTTTATTCACAGTGTGGTAAAAACGACAGGTTTACTTAATTTTGCGGGTCCATTCGAAGCAGCGATAGCAGATAGATGTATTATTTTTATGTTTTACTACTTTTACAAGAAAAAAAATAATTGTTAAAAATAAAATGTGTGTTTTGTCCCCATATTCTGAGAGCTATAACTTTTATATTTTTCCTTCGATTGAGAAGTACAATGAATTATTTTTTTGCAGGGAGAGCTATTGGTACTGTTTTAGGGTACATGAGACTTTTTGATCACTATGTGGGAGATGAGGTTACCAAAAAAAGAGCAATTCTGGCGTTCTGGCCTTAATTATTATTATTTATTTTTTACAACGTTCACCGTGCAGGTTATATAATGTCATCGTTCAGACTTTTACGGACACGGCGATACCAGTTGTTCATTTATTGTTTTTTTTACATTGGGAAAGTTTTAATATATGAAAAAAAAAAAAAGGTTTTTAAGTTTTTCTTTACTAGTCCTCCTAGGGGACTTGAACCAGAGATCGCTGTATTGCTTACAAGATATACTGCAATACTAATGTACTGCAGTATGTCGTGATTCTGACAGTCACCTATTAAAGGGAACCTGTCACCAGATATTTCACCTATTGAACTCTACGCACCCCTCGCTGGCCGCTGCTGTCAAAAGTTCATTGCCGTTAATAAATAACGGTCTGCAAAAATGTTGCGCCTTTTACGGTAATAATCCGGCATGCTCGTTCATTCCTCTTCTTATACCCGCCCACCGCCGAAAACTGGCCCGCCCTGAATGCCAAACTCTCTTCTGAGATAGCGCAGATGCGCCCGTCGTGTATGGTCCGACATCCTTCCTTGATTCGTCCGGGCCTCAAATCTAGGTACTGCGCATGCACCAATATGGTGTCCTGGCACATGTGAACAACGGAATAGGACATCGATGCGCAAGCGCTGTATTTTGTGTGTGCTGGGGGAGGCGAGGCGGCAGGATAAACTCGGAAAGAATTGAGGAATGAAGATATTACTCTTTTCGAACGAATATATGACTCTTATGCTCATTAGCATAAGGCACAGGAACACAAAAAAAACAGTATACTGAACGGTACAGAGCCTACCTAGAAGATAACTATAGGTTACATAAAAAATGATTTTCACCCAGGTATAGCTGATTTATTAGGTGAA
Organism: Rhinoderma darwinii; assembly: GCF_050947455.1. Taxonomy (NCBI): domain Eukaryota; kingdom Metazoa; phylum Chordata; class Amphibia; order Anura; family Rhinodermatidae; genus Rhinoderma; species Rhinoderma darwinii. Next base: position 70,090,919 of record NC_134688.1, read on the forward strand.
ATGCTGGTGACCGGTTCCGTTTAAGCCCTGCCTCTGGGCTGCCTTTGTACACCTATTAAGATAGGAGTACAAACATGGCAGACCTGAGAGTCTTCATTAGGCCCCCAGGCTGCCATTACAACCATTGGCACCCAGTGATCACATCGCGTGGGGGGCGATGCCACGTCAGAGGAGGCCATCCCCTCATTCTAACGCCTTAGATGCTGCGCTTGCTATGGACCACAGCATCTAAAGGGTTAAACTAGCAGGACTCCGCTCGTTACACTGACGTGTCGGTTGTTACATAAAGCAACCACGCTCGTTCTATCGAGTGGGCTCAGCCTGTGAGCCCGCTTCAAACTCCCCCACATGATCTCCACTGTATATATATATGGCGGATGTCAGGAAGGGGGTTAAAGAGGCCAATCAGCGTCATACACTTCTCATTGTTCCGGCCCAGCTTCTTTCCCTGCACAATCACGCTAGGCTGGAACAATGAGAAGTGCAGGACACTGATTGGTCACTGATTGGTCAGCGTCATACACTTCTCTTCACAACGCCCAGTTGGTAAAAAGTAAAAACACGCCCAGTTGTCTATTAACCCCTTCCCTCTTTAGCCACTTTTGACCTTCCTGACAGAGCCTCATTTTTCAAATCTGACATGTTTCACTTTATGTGGTAATAACTCCGGAATGCTTTTACCTATCCAAGCGATTCTGAGATTGTTTTCTCGTGACACATTGGACTTTATGTTACTGACAAAATTTGCTCGATATGTTCAGTATTTAAATTGTGAAAAACACCAAAATTTAGCGAAAAATTGCAAAAATTAACATTTTTATCAACTTAAATGTATCTGCTTGTAAAATTGTTGCAAATTAACATCCCCCATATGTCTACATTAGATTTGCATCGTTTTTTGAACATCCTTTTATTTTTCTAGGACGTTACAAGGCTTTGAACTTTAGCAGCAATTTCAGACATTTTCAAGAAAATTTCAAAAGGCTATTTTTACAGGGGCCAGTTCAGTTGTGAAGTGGCTTTGAAGTCCTTATATATTAGAAACCCCCAAAAAGTCACCCCATTTTAAAAACTTCACCCCTCAAAGTAATCAAAACAGCATTTACAAAATTTCTTAACCCTTTAGACTTTTCACAGGAATTAAAGCAAAGTAGAGGTGAAATTTACAAATGTCATATTTTTTTGCAGAAATTAATTTTTAATCCAATTTTCTTTATAACACACAAAGTTTTACCAGAGAAATGCAACTCAATATTTATTGCCCAGGTTCTGCAGTTTTAGGAAATATCCCACATGTGGCCGTAGCGTGCTACTGGACTGAAGCACCGGCCTCAGAAGCAAAGGAGCACCTAGTGGACTTTGGGGCCTTATTTTTATTACAATATATTTTAGGCACCATGTCAGGTTTGAAGGGCTCTTGCGGTGCCAAAACAGTGGAAATCCCCCAAAAGTGACCCCATTTGGGAAACTGCACCCAGCGAGGAAATTATCTAGGGTTATAGTGAGCATTTTGACCGCACAGGTTTTTTACAGAAATTATTGGAAGTAGGCCGTGAAAATTAATATCTAAATTTTTTCAAAGAAAATGTAGGTTTAGCATTTTTCTTTCTCATTTCCACAAGGACTAAAGGAGAAAAAGCACCACCAAATTTGTAAAGCAATTTCTCCCGAGTAAAACAATACCCCACATGTGGTAATAAACGGCTGTTTGGACACACGGCAGGGCTTAGAAGGGATGGAGCACCATTTGGTTTTTGGAGTTCACATTTAGCAGGAATGGTTTGCGGAGGCCATGTCACATTTACAAAGCCCCTGAGGGAACAAAACAATGAAAACCCCACACAAGTGACCCCATTTTGGAAACTACACCCATTGAGGAAATTATCTAGGGGTATAGTGAGCGTTTTAACCCCACAGGTTTTTTGCAGAAATTATTGGAAAGAGGCCCTGAAAATAAAAATCTACATTTTTTTCAAAAGAAAATGTAGGTTTAGCTAATTTTTTCTCATTTCCACAAGGACTGAAGGAGAAAAAGCACCGCAAAATTTGTAAAGCAATTTCTCCCGAGTAAAACAATACCCCACATGTGGTAATAACCGGCTGTTTGGACACACGGCAGGGCTTAGAATGGAAAGAGTGCTATTTGGCTTTTGGAGACCACATTTAGCAGGAATGGTTTGCGGAGGCCATGTCACATTTCCAAAGCCCCTGAGGGGACAAAATAATGAAAATTCCCAAAAAGTGATTCCATTTAGGAAACTACAACCCTTGAGGAATTCATCTAGGGGTGTAGTAAGCATTTAAACCCCATAGATGTTTCATAGAATTTATTAGAATTGGGCAGTGAAAATAAAAACAATCCTTTTTCTTCAATAAAACGTAGCTTTAGCGCAAAATTTTTCATTTTCTCAACAAATAAAGGAAAAAAAAGAACCCAACATTTGTAAAGCAATTTCTCCCGAGTACGGCAATACCCCATATGTGGATATAAACTGCTGTTTGGGCACACGGCAGGGCTCAGAAGGGAAGGAGCGCCATTTGGAGTGCAGATTTTGCTGGATTGGTTACTGGGCGCCTGTGGGACCAAAACAGTGGAAACCCCCCAGAAGTGACCCCATTTTGGAAACTACACCCCTCAATGCATTTACCTAGTGGTGTAGTGAGCATGTTAACCCCGCAGGTGTTTTGTAGAAATTAGTGTGCACTCAATGTTGCAGAGTGAAAATGGGATTTGCCAATATGTGGTGCCCGGCTTGTGCCACCATAACAAGACAGCCCTCTAATTATTATGCAGTGTTTCCCGGTTTTAGAAACACCCTACATGTGACCCTAATCTTTTGCCTGGACATTTGACCAGGCTCAGGAGTGAGAGAGTACCATGCGAAATTGAGGCCTAATTTGGCGACATATAAAGTATTGGTTCACAATTGCAGAGGCTCTGATGTGAAATAATAAAAAGAAACCCCTGAGAAGTGACCCCATTTGGAAACTGCACCCCTCAATTCATTTATTAAGGGGTGTAGTGAGCATTTCACCCCACAGGTCTTTTCCATAAATGAATGTGCTGCGGATGGTGCAAATAAAAAAATGTATATTTTTCCCTAGATATGCCATTTCAGAGACAAATATGTCATGCCCAGCTTATGCCACTAGAGACACACACCCCAAAAATTATTAAGGGTTCTCCCGGGTATGGCGATGCCATATATGTGGAAGGAAACTGCTGTTTGGGCACGCTGTAGGGTTCAGAGCGGAGGGAGCACCATTTGGCTTTTGGAGAGCGGATATTGCTGGGTAGTAGTTTTGTTTGAGTATTGCTGGTGTTTCCGTTTATAATGTGGGGATACATGTAAGCTGGGCAGAGTATATAAGGGGCATAGTCAGGTGGTATAATAATGGGGTAAAAAAAACTATAAAATGATCCATAGATGTGTGTTACGCTGTGAAGCAATCCTTTCTGCACAGTCCGGTGTCGCACTGATATATGGCGTCCTTTCTTATGCCCCTTTTGGTCCACACTCCGCACCTTTGCAGTTTGGGGAATTTTGCTGGAAAAGTGTTGTCCTGGTATAATACGGGCACCCTCGATTCCAGCAGATATGTTTGGGCCCTCCCTTTCCTGGTTCCCTCATTTTAGGTCCTTGATAAAATCGCCTCTTCAAACAACTGCATATTTTTTATTTCCTGACTTATTGGAGCCATAACTAATTTTATTTTTTCATAGACGTAGTTGTAGGAGGGCTTTTTTTTGCGGGATGAGCTGTAGTTATTATTGGTACCATTTTGGGGTATATGCGACTTTTTGATCACCTTTTACCCTATTTTTTCGGAGGCCAGGTAAACAAAAAAACGCAATTCTGGCATAGTTTTATTTAGGTTTTTTTATACAGCATTCACCAAGCGTTATAAATTACATGTTAACTTTATTCTGCGGGTCAGTACAATACATATTTTATAGGACTTTTTTATGTTTTGCAACTTTTTGCACAATAAAACTACTTTGTAAAAATAATGTATTTTTTCTGTCGCCAAGTTGTGAGAACCATAACTTTTTAATTCTTTTGTCGAAGGAGCTGTATGAGGGCTTGTTTTTTGCGGGACGAGCTATAGTTTTTATAGGTACCATTTTTGGAATACGTGCGACTATTTGATCATTTTTTATTCCAATATTTATAGGTCAAAGTGACCAAAAAACAGAAACTCTGGTATAGTTTTTTACATTTTTTTTATGTGGTTCACCGCGTGCAATAAATAATATAATATTTTGATACCTCAGGTCGTTACGGTCGCGGCGATACCAAATACGTATGGTTTATTCTTTTTTTTTAATAAAAGGACTTGATAAAACGCAATCCCCCTTTTACTCTTATTTTATTACTTGCAACTTTTATTTTTTCAAACTTTTATTTTTTTCAAATTTTTTTTACACTTTTTCTCAAGTCCCACTAGGGGACTTGAAGGTCCAGCTGTCAGATTTATTTTTTTCTAATACATTGCACTACCTACGTAGTGCAATGTATTAGATCTGTCAGTTATTCACTGACAGCAAGCCGATTAGGCTTCGCCTCCCGGCGGGGCCTAATCGGCTTCCATAATGGTAGAGCAGAAGACCATTGTGTCTCCTATTGCCATAGCAGCAGTCGCCAGTCCTGATTGCCTGTCAGGGCTGGCGATCTGCTAGTAACCGCTACGATGCAGCAATCGCTTTCGATTGCTGCATCAAAGGGGTTAATGGCAGGGATCGGAGCTAGCTCCGGTTCCTGCCGTTACAGGTGGATGCAGCTGTAACATACAGCTGACTTCCACCGCTGATGACGCCGGATCAGCTCCTGACCCGGCACCATCTTGCCGGCGGCTACGGAAGCCGATCAGACTCCGCCGCCGGGCGGAACTTGACCGGTTTCCGTGCTAGGCAGACCGGGAGGCCAGTATTAGGCCTCCGGTTGCCATTGCAGCCACCGGAACCCCGGCAATGTCATTGCTGGGGTTCCGATGAGCTGCAAACACCTTAAGTGCAGCACTCGCGTTTGAACGCTGCACGTAATGGGTTAATGGCGGGGATCGAAGCTAATTTCGGTCCCCGCCGTTACAGTCGGATGTCAGCTGTAAGATACAGCTGAGATCGGATGGCACCGGCTCAGCTTCTGGGTATGGGTACGGCAAAATGCGGGAAGTCAATGCTTTCCATGGAGTACCCATACGGCAAATGTCGGGCAGGGGTTAAGAAACGAATTAGCATGAATCTAATATTGTTCATAACTTGCTCAAAAATTATCGTTTTCAAAATAAAAACCACTGCTGTTACCTAAATTACAGCGCCGATCAGATTATGTAAGAGATAGGGCACTTATAATGTGGCGACAGAGCCTCTTTAACCCCTTAATGACCAGCCTATTTTAGACGTTAATGACCAAGCCATTTTTTTAGGTTTTTCCATCGTCTCATTCAAAGATATACACTTTTTATTTTTGCGTCGACATAGCTGTATAAGGTCTTGTTTTTTGCGGGACAAGTTGTAATTTTTAATAGCACCATTTTGGGGTACATATAAATTATTGATGATGAACTTTTATTAACTTTTTTTTGGGGGGGAATAGTAAAAAAACCTGCAATTTCGCCACTCTTTTTCATGTCTTAAATCAACGCTGTTTACCGTGTGGTATAAATAACACAATAACTTTATTCAGCGGGATGTTACGATTGCAACGATACCAAATTTGTATCGTTTTTGTATGTTTTACTACTTTTACACAGTAAAAAAACTTTTTTTTCAAAATTATTTGTTTTGTGTCTCCATATTTGAAGAGCCGTAACATTTTTATTTCTTCGCCGATGCAATTGTATGAGTGCTTTTTTTTTGCGAGACGATTTGTAGTTTTTATCGGTACCATTTTGGAGTAGATGCGACTTTTTAGCACATTTTTTTTTAAGGCTGGATTCAAAGAAAACAGCAATTTTTGCATAGTTTTTTATTTTATTTTTTACGACGTTCACCGTGCGGGTTAAATGATGTAATAAGTTTATAGTTGGGGTCGTTACGGATGCAGCGATACCAAATATGTGTAACTTTAATTTATTTTGTTTGTTAATAATAAAGCAGTTTGTAAGGGGGAAAAAGTGGGTTTTCCACTTTTTATTAAACGTTTTTTTACTAGTTCCACTAGGGGACTTCACTATGCGATAATCCGATCGCATTTATAATACACTGCAATACTTCTGTATTGCAGTGTATTATGCCTGACCGTGTAAAACCGACAGGCCTCTGCTAGGAGATGCCTCCGGCATGATCTAGCAGGCATTCATTACAGGCAGACCTGGGGGCATTTATTAGGCCCCCGGCTGCCATGGGAGACACAGACACTCGGCGATCTTATCGCCGGGTGTCGGTGGGGGAGAGAGGGAGCTCCCTCCCTCTCTCCAAAACCACTCAGATGCAGCGCTCGCTATTCAGCACCGCATCTGAAGGGTTAAACGAGTGAGATCGATACTAATATTGATCTCACCAGGTCGAGCAGGGACGCCCCCAGCTGCCTCTGGCAGCTGAGAGCAGGGAGATCTGACAGCTCCCTGCTCTGTTTACTTATTCCGATGCTGCGACGTAAAAAGTCTATTGCATCGGAATAAGGCCCGTTAGCGACCGACGTAGAAACACTAAGGGGCGGTCACTAACGGGTTAATGTATAGCTTCATAAACTCTCAATACCCTTTTCATAACGTATATGGTAAGCAAATGCCAGGATAATAGCCTATGCGTCAGGCTTCAGTCATCCATATTATGGCATTCGTTAACGTTTATGTCATGTATATGTCATGAAACAATATTGAAGAGAGGACATAAACCTTAAACAGATGTCTGTGATGTATGCCAAACAATGGCATTCGTCACCCATAGGCTCCTATGTTAAAAAACATATACCGCTCAGTATACTATTTTTTTGCGGGATCCTATTGTATGGAATAATGTAGATACAACGCTATTTCCTACCTAATATAATTAGTTACCGTTACGACCGCTGGGACCACCAACAGCACCTGCAGCTCGTTTGCTTTTTTCATGTACAATGCCACTTCCAACCACTTAACTCTAGGCATCAGTGGGCATACCTAGCACCAACCCCCCCCCCCCCCCCCCCCCCAACCGATCAGACAATGATGGCATTTTCTTCTTGTCGCAAAACAATAAGGACTTGGATATAACCAGAAGAACTATGGAATCCATAGAAATACAACACATAGGAAGCCTTATGCCATTACTTGTGCTACAGCACCTACAATCTCTCCGTCAACGGCACCTCTATCTTTACCATAGCAGTGCTGCCATGCGGCATGATCTCATTTTAAGTTTTTATCATGTGTACATAAAAAGAAGCCTTGAACAATGAACATTGCTGATCTGCAACATGTTATGTACCACTCACCTGCATGGTCGGCCTTAGAAGAACATGCCTGGTTTGATACGTTGGTGATTTTATATTGCCAGATTGCCTGTAGTCACGTATTTCAGTTATTACACACCCGCAGTGGAAAATATTTACCTGCACAAACAGATTAATTTGTTTCCATTATTAGCATTTCCACTATAGAGAAGATATACAGAGACGGCATTAATATTCATAAATACCCCAGAGGATCTGAATATATGAATGATAAAAGCACATAAGGCTGGGTTCACACACCCTATTTATGGACGTAATTCGGGCGTTTTAACCTCGAATTACGTCCGAAAGTACGGCTCCAAAGCGCATGCAAACATCTGCCCATTCATTTGAATGGGTTTTACGATGTACTGTGCCGACGGTCATTTTTTTTACGCGCCGCTGTCAAAAAAAGACGCCCACGTCAAAGAAGTGCCTGTCACTTCTTGGGACGTAATTGGAGCCGTTTTCCATTGGCTCCATAGAAAAACAGCTCCAATTACGTCCGTAATGGACGCTGCGAAAAACGCCTGCACTTGCCTTTACGTCTGAAATTCAAGAGCTGTTTTCTCCTGAAAACAGCTCCGTAATTTCAGGCATATCGGACGTGTACGTGTGACCATACCCTTAGAGCGACTAGCTTCACTTTCAGTGTTCCGGAAGCTCTGTCAGTATTCACAACCAACCATAGGAGTAAACATTATGTAATAATACAGAAACATTGGTTTTGTTTTTTTAATTATGCTTTCCATGTATTAAAGGGAAGATGTCATGAATTTTTTTTATTATATTGCTTTTAGTATATTAAAATAAATTTTATTTATTTTGTGTTCTAATTATTTTTTTCTTACTTTTACTTCTCTATGGGGGCTGCCATTTTTTTCATCTCTGTATGTGTCGATTAACGACACATACAGAGATAGAATACGGCACATACATCCCCATAGAGAATGCGAATGTGAGCCGTTCCATTCACTGCAGTGTACGCCGTCTGTGTGGGAACGGCGCATGCGTCTCTCCCACACAGGCCAAAACGAAGCTCGTTAGCAGAGCGAAATCCGGCGCCATTTTCATGTGGACCGGAAGCTGCTGCCGGACAGTCAGATGATGACTTCCGGCCGCGGCTTCCGGCCATATATTCCAGGAAGCGAAGACGCAAGGAATAGGAGCGGAGGCGGCAGGAGCAGGTAAGTTATGTTTGTGTATGTGATGTGTGTATTATGTTTGTGTTATACTGTCTGCTGAGCACTGTATCTAATCCTCCTACACTGTGCAGTCGCTCAGAAAATGGCGGCACACAGTGTAGGAGGTTTGAAGATTCAACACCCTCCTTCTCCTGGCACTAGCCAGAATAAGGGAGGGGGGATTGTGTGAGGACACTAGAGCGAGTGTGTCTACCCCAAATTTGCAGCATAATGCAATGAGGTTGCTTTACCACATTGACCATGCTGCAATTTTGGGAACTGCTCCCTCTAGTGACCAGCACATGGAAATCTTATAAATTAGAATCTAATTTATAATATTTCCTGACTTGTGAAAAAATTAAAACAATGTGTAATCACTTAAATAATTGTTTAACTAAAAAAAAACTCAAAAAATCAAGTGACACATTCCCTTTAACCCCTTCCCACTGCAGACATTTTACGGTTTTTCATTTTCGTTTTTTCCTCACCACCTTCCAAAAGAAATAACTTTTTTATTTTTCCAACGATCAAGCCGTATGAGGGCTTGTATTTTGCGGGACGAGTTGGTTTTTCACGGCACCAATTATTGTACCATATAATGTACTGAGAAATTAGAAAACATTTCTTTGTGGGGAGGAATGGGAAAAAAAAAATCTGTGAAATGTATAGAATTTATTTATATTTTACTACTTTTACATGGATAAAAATTGTTAAAAAACTAAATTTGTTTTTGCGACACCATATTCTGAGAGCCAGAACTTTTTCTTTTTCCGTCAATTGAGCGGTGTGAGGCTTGTATTTTGGTGTACATAAGACTTTTTGATCACTTTTTTTTTTCCATTTTTCGCTGGAGAACAGAGACAAGGTAACCAAAAAACAGCAAGTCTGGCATTTTACGATGTTCACCATGCGGGTTAGATAATGTTATATTGTAATAGTTCAGACTTTTACAGCAGCAGCTATACCAGTTATGTATTTATTTTTTTTACATAACTTTTGGGGGAAAATGGGAACAGGGCTAATAGGATGGCAAAGATAGCAGACCTGGGAGCCTTCATTAGGCCCCCAGGCTGCCATGACAACTCGCGGCATACCACAATTGCATGGGGCAATGGGTGGTCGGAACAGGCCACCCTCCCTCTTTCTAATGGCTTAGATGTTGCGGTCGCTATTGACCGCGGCATCTAAGGCGTTAAAAGACTGGGATCATACAGCCAACACACGTATCTAACAGAGCGGCCTCATCAACTTTAATGCCATCCTCTTCATAATACTTTATTATATCACAAACTAAGTATCTATTAAAACAGGACCCTGTCCTATGAAGCGTCACCTTCTACTGCGAACATGGCTTGTTTTAGGGGATGGCAAACTGGGCAACTGTCCAGACCCCCATTTCCTAGGGGAACCAGAGAGTGGAGCATGAAAGCTTTCACTCCCTAGACACCCAGGTTCAGTACCATTAACCCCTACACTATTTAGGTATTGTATGTCGGTATTATTTGAAAGCTGAATGGCAGTTTAACCAGGTGGGCACTATATGAACTATTATTTGGATACTATGGAAATATTATTTAGAACTGAATGTCAGTATTAGGGTATAAAAATGTGTCAAAAGTGCATAGTTATCTCTAGCCAAATAGAATTAATGAGATATTAAAACCTGAGCTTTTTCCAGGAGATCCACTAAAATTGGTGGCAATTCCTCTGCATCTATATAGTCCAACAGCTCTCCTTCTTCATAAGGCAGCTTGATGGTTTCTGAATCTGCATGAAATTAAATATACAACTTAATTAAATGGGAAAGAAAATTCAATAAAAAAAACAAGCAAATTCTAATTTCCAGATCAATTATTTATCTTGAAAGATACATCAATTATTTGTAAAACTATATTTACCTATGTGTTATAGCTAATCGCTGGCTAGGATGCTATGTTATCAGCCATTTCAGTACCAAAAAGTTCTGCAATAACACAGGCATGTAGTTGCAATTAATTCCTGAATCCTACAGAGCTCCTTATAAAAAGTTATTGGCCATGCCTACAAGATTGGGTTAGCCAGTTCATGTTAGTGGTCTACACCGCGTTCCAAATTATTAGGCAAATGTTATTTTTCGCTGATTTTCCTAAATCGTCGATGCAAATGACAGTCAGTATAATCTTCAAGCCATCAACCGTTGGAGTATAATGCAAATTTTATTGAACAAATCTCCTAATGATAGATTTTTTTTTAGAAGTAAAAACTAAAAATGCACGGTTTCAAATTATTATGCACAACAGAGATCAAAACATTTTAAAGGTTGTAAAGAGAACTAAAATGGTAATTTGTTGAATTTGCAGCATCAGGAGGTCATATTTACAGAAATCAAAAGCTCTTTCAAATCAAAAAAAACTTAGCAGGCCAAGTTACATGTTAACATAGGACCCCTTCTTTGATATCACCTTCACAATTCTTGCATCCATTGAATTTGTGAGTATTTGGACAGTTTCTGCTTGAATATCTTTGCAGGATGTCAGAATAGCCTCCCAGAGCTTCTGTTTTGATGTGAACTGCCTCCCACCCTCATAGATATTTTGCTTGAGGATGCTCCAAAGGGTCCCAATAGGGTTGAGGTCAGGGGAACATGGGGGCCACACCATGAGTTTCTCTCCTTTTATGCCCATAGCAGCCAATGACACAGAGGTATTCTTTGCAGCATGAGATGGTGCATTGTCATGCATGAAGATAATTTTGCGACGGAAGGCACGGTTCTTCTTTTTGTACCACGGAAGAAAGTGGTCAGTCATAAACTCTACGTACTTTGCAGAGGTCATTTTCTAAAGGGGCCTACCAGCTCTCTCCCCATGATTCCAGCCCAAAACATGACTCCGCCACCTCCTTGCTGACGTCGCAGCCTTGTTGGGACATGGTGGCCATTCACCAACCATCCACTACTACATCCATCTGGACCATCCAGGGTTGCACGGCACTCATCAGTAAACAACACGGTTTGAAAATTAGTCTTCATGTAGCCCACTGCAACCGTTTCTGCTTGTGAGCATTGTTTAGGGGTGGCCGAATAATAGCTTTATGCACACTTGCAAACCTCTGGAAGATCCTACACCTTGAGGTTCGCGGGACTCCAGAGGCACCAGCGGCTTCAAATACCGGTTTTCTGCTTTGCAATGGCATTTTAGCAGCTGCTCTCCTAATACTATTAATTTGTCTGGCAGAAACCTTCCTCATTATGCCTTTATCTGAACGAACCTGTCTGTGCTCTGAATCAGCCACAAATCTTTTCACAGTACGATGATCACGCTTAAGTTTTCTTGAAATATCCAATGTTTTCATACCTTGTCCAAGGTATTGCACTATTTCACGCTTTTCGGCAGCAGAGAGATCCTTTTTCTTTCCCATATTGCTTGAAACTTGTGGTCTGCTTAATAATGTGGAACGTCTTTCTTAAGTAGTTTTCCTTTGATTGGGCACACCTGGCAAACTAATTATCACAGGTGTCTGAGATTGACTACAATGATCCAAAGAGCCCTAAAACACAATACATCCATGAGTTTAATTGAAAAATGAATAATTAAATGTTTATGACACTTAAATCCAATGTGCATAATAATTTGGAACACAGTGTACAGTTGTTTTCCCATTAGCCGGGATACCTGATCCATTCTTGCCCCGAAGCATCAGTGAGTAGCCTTCATTTCCAGGATAGAGATTGACCACCAAGCAGGAGAGAGACTCCTGCATTACAAGCTTCTCCAGAAGATTCACATTTCGTCTTAGTTTCTGTATTAAAAGAAGACAGAATAACAAATCTACTCCATAGAGGAAACTATAGTATCATCTCGGTTTGAAACAATGTTACTCTTTATAATGCCATTTTGCTCCTGCAATTTAAAAGAAATAACTTTGTTTGCATATGCAAATATTGGCACAAGTGCCCCAAGGGCAGTCTCAAGCCCAGCAAGTGCTCCGCCTTTTGTGAGTTGACCCTGTACAATGCCTCCTTCTTGGTCTCAATTGACAGTGATGTCACGAAACACTGGAGCCATCGATCATGGCCAAGGGGGAGGCACGCATTGGGCACGGTTTAGTCACGAGAGGTGGAGCAATTGCCGTGCTCTGGATCGCCTTCGGGCACTTGCACCCTACTTCACATATGCGAATAAAGTTCTTTTTCTGTGAAACGCTAAGTCTATCTGCAGCCACAACGTTATATTTGAACTTAAGTCTAGGCGTTTTTTATGGCCGTTTTTGGAGCGGTTTTTCTATAGTCTATGAAAACCGGCTCCAAAAACGGCTGAAGAAGTGACATGCACTTCTTTTTCGCGGCCGTTTTTCAAAACTGCCGCGTAAAAAAAACGGCCTGTCGGAACAGAACACGGTTTTTCCCATTTAAATCAATGGGCAGATGTTTGGAGGCGTTCTGCTTCCGATTTATCGGCCGTTTACGGCCCGAAAATAGGCCGTGTGAACATACCCTAACAAGGCCATGACCACTTCAACGGATCAGTTTAGAAACAGATCCCACTAATTTATAATTAGTGTATAAGGTTTCCGTTTTTTTATTTTTAATGACTAGAAAAGACTATGCTATTTTTTAATTAAAAAGCAACAAAAGGAATCGGCAAGGTGTAGCGAGGAGAATAGCGGCAGTGTGAGCACAGCCTTATATTCACAAATATGCCACTATTTTATATACAGGTAGGAAAGAGTTGTATTAAGGTCACGCTGCACAACCTTTTAAAGGGTTGCCCACTTTAAGACAGCCCAACAAATGGCATTTTGGGCATGTTTATCAAATATGTTGGGTCCATCACTCAGGATTGCGCTCTCTACATAAAGTAACTTTTGGCTATGTAGAGGATGTCACTTCTCTGGTTACTATATTTAGGTATTTGAACTGAAGAAATGAAAAAAATATATATAGGACTGTGCACATTTTTACATTTAATAAAAACCATAATGTGAACATGCCATAAGCAGTAAGAAAAGTCAAGGACCACCCGTGGCTATCTGGAGCCATGAGGTCACTGCCTGTCTGCATGTTCAGCTGATCTGTTCCATATGTGCCTCAATTAGTACCTGGGAGAAAATAAAATACACGCTTGAAATATTAAATGAACCTACATAGGGAAGCGGCAGGGGTCATGGTTTCCAGAAAACAAAAAAAAAAAGGAAAGCATGGGCTAGAGGTTAACTTAACATTGAGAGGAGATGATATCATATTTAATGGCAGGGTAGAGGAAAGCAAAGTCCAGCCAGAAATGTTTCAAGTCTAATGCACGGGAGAAAAAGATCACACTCAACTTCTACATAGGAATAGTCCTCGTCCAAAAACAGCATCGACACCTTGCACCACTTGCTAATAAAGCACAATGCTTTCACAAGGGCTTCATCTTCATGCGTTTCCAAAAAGTTTTGAATTCCAGGGCAATGGACTATAAAGTCTACATAAAAAGAACCCATTTACCTTCACTTCTGGTTCCTTTTCACATTCTTCTATGTACAGGTCATATAGCTTATGGAACACAGATTTCCTAGGGGGAAAAAATAAATAAAAAAAGAGACATTGTAAATAGATTGGGGAAGATTTACTAATGTGATCACGCCTATTGATATGAAGCAAATGAACCAAATTTGGATGCTTGCGTCTCAGAGACTTTTCAAAAGGGGTGTGGTTTTCAAAAAGGGGTGTGGTTTAAAATTGCCCAACATGCGCCAAAATTAGCAAACCAAGAGTTGCTATAAGGAAGAGAATCGTGTCTAGCAAGATGAACCAAATTTATCATAAGAGTAAAAGGAAAAGCCTACAAGCCCTCTTCCTTGTACTCCTAACGTGAAGAACTATAAGCACCGACGAGACAAGTGTGGTGAGCCTGCTTATTGAATTTCTTCTATTTTTACCTACAAATTTATCATACAGCGTGTGCCACTGTGATATATTTGACTCATCTTGTGACTGTCTGGTCTAAGTTTACTTTGTCTAAGTCTAAGACAGAATTAGTAAATCTGCCCCATTGTTTATATATAACCACTACTTTTAAACACTAGTAGGGTCAGTTCACATGTAGCGTAAATACTGCGGATTTTATGCAACGTATTTCATTGCGGAAAATTTTATGCTAATTAGTTTCTTAATAGACAACTGGGTGTGTTTTTGCTTTTTACCAACTGGGCATTGCACAGAGAAGTGCATGACGCTGACCAATCAATGTCATACACTTCTCATCGTTCCAGCCCAGGTTCTTTCACTGCACAATCACACTGTAACAATGGACTGATTGTTGGTAAAAAGTAAAAACACGCCCAGTTGGTCATTAAGAAACTAATTAGCATAAATCTAAAATTGCTCATAACTTGCTAAAAAATGAACGGTTTTCAAAATAAAAACCACTGTTGTGATCTACATTACAGCGCCGATCAGATTATGTAGGAGATAGGGCACTTATAATCTGGTGACAGAGCCTCTTTAAAGAAGTTTTTCAGAAATGTAAAAAGTCGCTCTCCCTGACGTTTCTCCCGCTGTCACTTTTAAAATTTTTGTGGGAGACGCAGCCGGCAACATCATTAGAGGTACCCTTTAATAAATTGGAACAGGCTTTATATTTTAAACCTCTAAGTTACCTTAGGTCAGTGATCTCCAACCTGTTGCCAACTGCTACAAAGCTACAACTCTCAGGATGGCGGGAGTTGTAGTTCTACAACAGCTGGAGAGACACAGGTTGGAGATCACTCATGCTGGTCAACAACGGCATGCGCACCATATAGGCAGCCACTATAGGGAACAGTTCAAGTAAGCCCCCTCGGTCTACCCCATGGGCAGTATGGAACATAAATAAGGGTGTACAAGCCCAATGGTAACAGTGCTATTCTGTCCTCCAAGGAAGAGAGTGACCAATCTCGATAGGGGTTTGTTGGTGTGAATGGTCACCTGGATGGTGCAACATTTTAATTTTGCTATAGAACCCCCTTAATTCTATGTACACCCCTGCTGGTAATGTAATTTAAGCAATGTGATATTATTACTGATCAATGTGTCAACACAAGCAACCAAAAAAATCTCAGTAATACAAATAAGAGGGTGCTTAGTATTTTAGGCTCTATTGACTGCTATGGGGATATTGCGGCACCATTAATGACATATCAGCTTAAAACGGTCAATGTACATAGGTCTGTGGTCATCTCATTAAAACTCCATAATAACATTTCTAAATGTGGCCAGTTCTGTGACGTCCCAGTGTTACGTTCAGTAGAATGGCAGTGAGCGCGGTGTGGTGACATCTGTTTCTGTGTGCACACCTGGCCCCTACACAGCAGCTTCTGACTAACACACATCTACTGGCACTCAGCGCTCGCTTCCTTGTGAACATAATTAGATTTCCATCTGAGCAACTGAAACCAGCCATAAAAAAAAAGCAGGAAATCTGAGAACTGGTAGGCAAGAAGAAGAGATGTCTGAGCCTGAGAACCTTGTGGACCAAATAAAGACGCAGCACTAGAGAGCAGAACATGTATTAAATGTCTACAAAGCACAATACCCGCTACATCCGTCACACATTTACAATGGCAAGGAAGACTGGAAATCACCTTGATCCGGATGAATGCTTGCGTTTTGGAGGTCTCTGTCTGGCACTCTCAATGACATACTGGAAAACAGAAAAAGGAGCTCTGGAACAAATCTCAATGCTTTCAGGGTTTGTTTCGTCCGATTTGGATCAGCACAATATTATGTAAGAACTATTTTCAGAGAACTGCACTTGATGCCTGGAACACTGCTAAAAACGACATGCAGAAATAATAATTTTCCTCTCAGGGCATTAGCATTTATCCCCTATACACAGGATGGGTGATAAATGTTAGATTGGTGGAGGTCACCCCTTCATCAGGACGGCTGAACATGCACGTTGTCGTTCTATACATCTCTACGGAAGGGAAGGAAACAGCCGAGCGTGTCCAGAGGCTGCACTCCACCAATATAACATTTACGGCTATACTGTGGATAGCTGACAAATTGTATTTTCTGGAATCACTCCCAATACAGCAGGGCTGCAAGGTACACTACAAAATCGCCATATCTATGACGTCACCAATCAGAACTAGTCGCAGACTACAGATTGTGGTCAAATAGAAGGGAAACCAGTGGGTATTGGAAATTCCCTCAACAGTTCTGTATCCTTCCTGCAGGTAACAGGAGCAATGCATTTAAATAATATTCCAAAAACATACCTGAAAAACAATCTGTGGAATATTCTTTGCAGGTTATAGGAATAGAACTTGAAAAATATGTAGTTCATGGTTATAGGGCGCGATTCAGATGATTGTATTATATTAGGGAATTGCTCTATATGCAGCCACCCTAAATATCACCCTATATGTGGAGCTCTCTTCAAGGCTCCATTCACACATGCTGTTATTTTCAGCACCAAAATCTACATCACATCCAAAAGACAATCCATATACAATGCATGTGGTGTCTGCAGAAAAATCAGCCATGCATTCCGCATAGGAAATTTAGAGATTTAGCCCTATTAAAGAGGCTCTGTCACCAGATTAGAAGTGCCCTATCTCCTACATAATCTGATTGGCGCTGTAATGTAGATAACAGCAGTGGTTTTTATTTTGAAAAACGATCATTTTTGAGCAAGTTATGAGCTAGTTTAGATTTATGCTAATGAGTTTCTCAATGGACAACTGGGCGTGTTTTTACTTTTTACCAACTGGGTGTTGTACAGAGGAGTGTATGACGCTGACCAATCAGTGACTAATCAGCGTCATACACTTCTCATTGTTCCAGCCCAGCATGATCCACAGCACAGGGTGATTGTGCAGTGAAACAAGTAAACACGCCCAGTTGGTAAAAACACAATACACGCCCAGTTGGTAAAAACACAATACACGCCCAGTTGGTAAAAACACAATACACGCCCAGTTGGTAAAAACACAATACACGCCCAGTTGTCCATTAGAAAGGCTCATTTGCATAAATATAAAATTGCTCATAACTTGGCCATAAATGATCGTTTTAAAAAAAAAACAAAAACACGTTACTGTTATCTACATTGCAGCGCCGATCACATGCAATAGGAGATAGGGATTTGATAATCTGGTGACAGAGCCTCTTTATGACAATGGGGTTAATCCTCATGCCGATCTGTTGCGCACATGCAGCAGAAATGCCTTAGATTTTAGAGAGTTCATGTCGGATTTGGAATATGCAATTACAACACATGTGAACGTAGCCGAAGGCACTAGAGTCAATTTGTTGGGGTTTTAATGACACCGTTCTGAAGTTTTACCTTCTTCAAGCTCCAACTATTTACCTATTACCTATTGGTATACCATGAAAGCACAATATGAAATACGGCAGGACAGCGCAGGATCCTGGGGGGAGAGGAGACTGATGGGTGGTAATGGAGCATTGCTCTCCAGCACATTAGAAGACGGTGTATGCGGACAGGGAGTTTCTGGAGGGAAGTGTTCCGTCATTGTACGCCTAAGGGGCGAGACTATAAATTTAGATTTTTTTAATGGCTATGTAAACCTTGGAAATCTTTTTTTTTCTTCTATAAAAATATCTAAAATGTCAGTGTGCTTTGTGCAACTCTCTAAAGATTTATTAAAAATAATGTAAAGTTTTTAAAATACAGCTGCTTTGTATTCTATATTTAAAGCAGCTGTATCTCGCGCAGAAACCTGTATCTGTCAGGTCAGCGGGTTCTGCGTGTTATGAACTTGTGATTGATAACAGGTGGGTCCTGCGTGTCAGAGAGATACGCAGGATGCGCGGTCACTGTAGCAGTCACTGCTGCTGACCTGACAGGTTCAGGTCTCAGCACAAGATACAGCTGCTCGAAATACAGGATACAAAGCAGCTGTATCTCAAAATGTAAAAATAATTTTCAATAAAAAGTATTTAGAAAGATGCACCAAATATAAAACGAAAAAAAAAAAACCCAAAAAAAACACGTTTCAATGGTGTACATAGCCTTTAACTCATCCTGGGCCTATACTATTTGGGTAACCTTATATATTTTAGAGCATACAAAAAAATATATTACCTCAGCCCGATCCAGTGC
The DNA here is from genome assembly GCF_050947455.1 of Rhinoderma darwinii. Classification (NCBI taxonomy): domain Eukaryota; kingdom Metazoa; phylum Chordata; class Amphibia; order Anura; family Rhinodermatidae; genus Rhinoderma; species Rhinoderma darwinii. Next base: position 70,109,588 of record NC_134688.1, read on the forward strand.
CGACTCTAATGTCTGTTGCTGTAAAACAAGATTCACAGTCAGGAAACCAACATTTTAATAACCGCTTATTAACACTTCAAGATGTCCCATAAAATTGAAGAGTGGTCTTAACTGGTATCTGATTTTTACAGGGGTTCTCTGTGAGTTTAACATTTACCCCAAAAAATATTTTATTTTGGAATTCTATAACAGGAAAACAACAGGGTAAAAAAAAACATCTATAATATTACTAATAATAGTAATAGGAATAATAAGTGGACAGGCCTAGAGTATGATTGTCAGCCCACTTTAGAAGCGACATGTCCTGATATGCCATACTCCTATTTTGGGAGATGACAGCGTTCAGCCTCCAGCACTGTAAACCTAGAGACACACACGATAAATGACATAGAGGTTTATAAAAGATCATTTTCACAACTACGTCCGCATGCCGCAGAACAAGCACATACAAGCAGTGCGGATGGCTGTAGTGTCTTAAAGGAACTATTAAGGCGTATGGATATTATGGGGAGGGGTGGTGTCTCCGCTTAGCACCTGCTTCAATATCCAGAGTTGAAAGCCTCTAAAAAAAAACGAGGCTCTCGCTTTGGAGGATTAGGCGCTGAGAGAAATGTGTGGCCCTGGCTATACAATAAGGATACTCACCATTGTGGCCACAACTGGTCTGTCCAAGCTGGAGATGCAAGTCACAATGTGTGTGTCACCATGTTTTCCTTCATCTGTAGTGTTTAATGTGCTGAAAGGACAAAGACAGAGGTAAGGCTCTATTCACACCTGCGCTAAGTTTTTCTGTTCCGTCATAGGAATAAAAAAAACAGATGTGCCGCAGCCGTTGCATCGTGGATAACAACGGCGCTCGACGGAACCCATTGACATAATGGGTTCCGTCAGGTTTCCGTGAGAGGCCCCGTCCTTTTACCAGAATAGAGCAGCAAGTTTCTTCCGGCATTTTTTACCACAACTGCGACGGAGGCCACTAATGCAGATGTGAACAGCACCTAAGATTGGGGGGGGGGGGGGGGTAATAGGTAAATATTTCATTATTATGAACACTTGTCTTACTGCTGGCTCTTGACAGGGGCCCCCCAGAGCACCATTGCTTGGGGGACAAGCGATGGTACAGGCACATTTCATTTTATAGTTTTAATTAATATTTGGTTTTAATTAATTGTGTTCTAGGTGGCTTGTTGTGGCTTGTTTCAGTTGGTACTTACATGTCAGTTTCCGGAAGTTTCTGTTAATCTGTCCATCACCAGGGGTTGGCATCTGATTGGTAGCTGAAGAAAACAGTGGGAAGATGATGAAGTTTGCTAATCTGCCCAGCACTAGGATTTTAATTTGATTGGCAGTTTGAAATATTCAGCAGGAAGATTCTCCTTTATAAAGCCCTGGTTCCGGAGGTCCGGTGCCAGTTCCAGCGTTCCTGTACCAGCCCCCACCCCATATTTTTTTACATTTCTCCCTATGTTGCAATATTTTATTAGAGGTGGGTTTTTTTTGGTTTCTATTGCTGGGTGGATTGATTTGCTAAAATGGTTTATTTATTACATGTGGTTTTTATAAGGCTATGTTCACACTGAGTTTTTTGACGTGGAAACCGCGCCGCAAAACTAGTTAAAAACCAACCGAAAATGCCTCCCATTGATTTTAATGGGAGGCAGAGGAGTCTTCAGAGGAGAAAGAAGGGACATGCCCTATCTTCGGGCGTATACGCCTCTGACCTCCCATTGCCATCAATGGGAGGTAGAGAAAGCGTATTTCGCGGTGTTTTATGCCCGCGGCGCTCAATGGCCGCGGGCGAAAAACGCAGCGAAAATCGGCGTGCAGGCAGAGGAAGATCTGCCTCAAACTTCCAAACGGAATTTTGAGGCAGATTTTCCGCCTGCAAAAAACTGTGTGAACCCAGCCTTAGGCTATGTTCACACTGAGTATTTTGCAGGAGGAATATCTGCCTCAAAATTCCGTTTGGAAGTTTGAGGCAAATTTTCCTCTCCCTGCACGCCGATTTTTGCGCCGTTTTTCGCCCGCGGCCATTGAGCGCCGCGGGCATAAAACACCGCGAAATACGCTTTCTCTGTCTCCCATTGGAGTCAATGTGAGGTCAGAGGCGTAAACGCCCGGAGATAGGGCATGTCGCTTCTTTTTCCCGCGAGGCAGTTTTACTGCTCGCGGGAAAAAGACGCAGACGCCTCCCATTGAAATCAATGGGAGGCATTTTAGGGCCGTTTTTGCAGAGTTTTGCGGCGCGTGTGAACATAGCCTTATAATGGTTTTAATTATTTTGGTTTTAAAAGTATTTATTATTATTGATTGAAATCCTATTAGGCCCTGCTCACACTGCGTTTTTTTGCCGCGACTTTTGGTCTCGTCTTTCTGATGAAGAGATAGCTATAAAAAAGCCTTAAAAAAAAAAAACGCCTAGAAAAATCGCGGCAAAAAAGGCATCATAAAACTCGTGTGGTGAAAAACCACTTTAAAAAAACCGGAGCAGAGTTTTCCAGGCAGAATATTCTGCCTGCAAAAAACTCAGTGTGAACATACTTTTAACCCCTTTAGGACACAGCCTGTTTTGCCCTTGTGGCACAGCCGATTTTTTCAAATCTGACATGTGTCACTTTATGTGGTAATAACTCCGGAAAGCTTTTACCTATCCAAGTGATTCTGAGATTGTTTTCTCGTGACATATTGTACTTTATGATAGTGGAAAAATTTGGTCAATAAATTCAATATTTATTCGTGAAAAACACCAAAATGTAGAGAAAATTTGCAAAAATGTGCATTTTTCTAAATTTAAATGTATCTGCTTGTGAAATAGATAGTGACAGCACACAAAATAGTCACTAGTTACCATTTCCCATATGTCTACTTTATATTTGCATCGTCTTTTTGAACATCCTTTTATTTTTCTATGACCTCACAAGGCTTAGAACTTTAGCAGTAATTTCTCAAATTTTCAATAAAAATTCAAAAGGCTATTTTTACAGGGACCAGTTTAGTTCTGAAGTGGTTTTGAGGGCCTTATATATTAGAATCCCCCAATAAATCACCCCATTTTAAAACTGCACCCCTCAAATTATTCAAAACAGCATTCAGAAAGTTTCTTAACCCTTTAGGCGTTTCACAGGAAATAAAGCAAAGTAGAGGGGAAATTTACAAATTTCTCTTTTTTTTGCCGAAATTTATTTGTAATAAAAAAAAATTGTGTAAGGGCGGATTTACATGAGCGTGTGCATTTTGCTCACGCAAAAAACACAGCGTTTTGCGTGCGCAAAAGGCACTTAACAGCTCCGTGTGTCAGCCCCGTATGATCCGCGGCTGCCATCATTATGACACTCCGTTTGGATGTTTGTAAACAGAAAAGCACGTGGTGCTTTTATGTTTACATTCATAGTTTGACAGCTGTTGCGCGAATCACACTCGTCCCACGGAAGTGCTTCCGTGTGGCATGCGTGATTTTCACGCACCCATTGACTTCAATGGGTGCGTGATGCGCGAACAAAGCAGAAATATAGGATGTCGTGAGTTTTACGCAACGGACTCACGTTGCGCAAAAATCACGGACTGCCTGCACGGCCCTATAGACTAATATAGGTCCGTACGACACGCGTGAAAATCACGCACGTGGCACGGACGTATATCACGTTCGTGTAAATAAGCCCCAACACAGAAGGTTTTACCAGAGAAATACAACTCAATATTTATTGCCCAGGCCCTGCAGTTTTTAGGAATATCCCACATGTGGCCCTAGTGGACCGAAACACCGGCCTCAGAAGCAAAGGAGCACCTAGTGGATTTTGGGGCCTGCTTATTTTTAGGTTATATTTTAGGCACCATGTCAGGTTTGAAGAGGTCTTGTGGGGCCAAAACAGTGGAAACTCCCCAAAAGTGACCCCATTTTGGAAACTAGACCCCTCAAGGAATTTATCTAGGGGTATAGTTAGCAGTTTGACCCCACAGAGTTAGTCTGAGAAAATGAAAATCTACTTTTTTTCTGAAAAAACATAGAAATTGTTAATATTTACATGGAATAAAGAAGAAAATGCACCCCAACATTTGTAAAGCATCTTTGCCCGATTACGGAAATACCCCATATGTGGTAATAAACTGCTGTTTGGACACACAGTAGGGCTCAGAAGGGAAGGAGCGCCATTTGGATTTGAGCGCGCAGATTTTGGTGGATTGGTTTTTAGTGCCATGTCGCGATTGCAACGCCCCAGAGGGAACAAAACACTGGAAACACCCCAAAAGTGACCCCATTTGGGAAACTACACCCCTCAAGGAATTTTTCTAGGGTATAGTAAGCATTTATACCACACAGGTTTTTTGCAGAATTTAGTAGAATTAGGCCATGAAAAGGAATATAAACAATTTTGTCCACTAAAATGTTGAATTTTTTCATTTTCACAAGGGATAAAGGAGAAAAAGTCGCCATCAATTTGTAACGCAATCTCTCCCGTATGGCAATACCCCACATGTGGTAATAATTTAATTTCTATTAAAAAAATTATTAACCTTTGCAGGACTGATCCTTTTTTGCTTTTCCATTTTAGTTTTTCACTCCACGCCTTCCAAACGCCATAAATTTTTATTTTTCCATGAATTGAGCGGTGTGAGGGCTTAATTTTTGGCAGGACGAGCTGTAGTTTTTATTGGTACATGCAACTTTTTATTTCATTTTATTTAGAGCTTTGGTGACCAAAAACAGTGATTTTGCCGTTTTAAATTATTTATTTCTTACGGCGTTCATAATGCCCTATAAATGACAATTTTACTTTATTCTGCGGGTCGGTACGATTACGGCGATACCATATGTGTATCGTTTTTTTATGTTTTGCAGCGTTTGCACAATAAAATCACTTCTTTATAAAATAATTTATTTTCTGTGTCACCCTATTCTGAGAGCCGTAACTTTTTTATTTTTCAGTCAAAAAAGCGGTGTATGGGCTTGTTTTTTGCGGGACGGGTTGTAGTTTTTATTGGTACTATTTTCGGGTACATGCGACTTTTTATTCTATATTTTGGGAAGGGTGGTGACCAAAAAATAGTGATTCTGGTATTGTTTTTAGTATGTTTTTTTTGCGGCGTTCACCGTGCGGTAAAAATAACATTATCGTTTTATAGATTGGGTCGTTACGAACGCGGTGATACCAAATATGTGTACGGTTTTTTAAGTTTCATTTTTTCCCTATAATAAGAGACTTATTATAGGAAAAAAAACACTTTTGTAAAACATTAACTTTTTTTCTTTACTTTTTACACTTTCTTTTTTTACCTGCAGCTTTGATCACTGCTAGAATACATTACACTACCTAGGTAGGTATTCCAACTGTCAGTGTGACGTCACAGTCACTCTGACAGTTAATCTACGAGGACCAGCAGAGGCTGGTCCTCATAGGCTTCCTTACATGGCAGACCCGGAGGCCGTTGTCTGGCCCCCGGGTGCCATCACAAGCATCAGCAGCCCCCACAATTGCATGGGGGCTGCTGATGTGCTACAAACCCCCTACATGCGGAGATCGCAATCAAGCCCCGCATGTAACGGTTTAATTGCCAAAATCAGCGGCAATAAGCCACTGATCGGCAACAGTGGAGTGTCAGCTGTCAGGGACAGCTGACCTCCTGGTTCCCGATGCACACTGTCACCGACACTGTCATCGACAGTGTCATCGCGAATGGCAGTGACGTCCTGTCACTCTGACAGGAAGTCTATCAGGAGGCTGGTCCTGATAGGCTTCCGTACATGGCAGACACGGAGGCCATTACTTGGCCTCCGGTCGCCATGCTAGCCATCTGCAAACCTCACAATTTCATTGTGAGGTCTGCCGATGTGCTAGAAACCCCTGAATGCGGTGATTGCAATCGATCACCGCAATTAAGGGGTTAATTGTCGAAATCGGTGGAAATAAGCCGCTGATCTCCATACAGTGGAGCGTCAGCTGTCAGGGACAGCTGGCCTCCCGGTTCACACTGTCGCGGACAGTGTGCACCAGGAACCACGCAGTAACTGTATGTCCCGGTGCGCTAAGACACTGGCCACATGGACGTACAGTTGCGTCGTAGTGCGCCTAGGGGTTAATAAAAACATTGCAGCCTTTTTAATCCACATATCTGTTTTCCGTGTCTTATTTATAGGTTAATTTTAGTCTATTTGAATTGTGCCTTGTACCATCGTGTGATCTTCAGGCCCGACACATACAAGTAAAGGATACCATGTACATTTTGGTGGTCAATAATTTCAATCATTTGCTCAGTGAACATTTTTTCTAGTCCATTTTATCACAACGATCGGCAATGATTATACAGTCGTGGACAAATCCGTTGGTACCCTTCCGTTAAAAAAAGTAAAATCCACAATGGTCAATTAAATAACTTGAAACTGACAAAAGTAATAATACATTTTAATTTACTGAAAATCAACTAATGTAAATCAGACATTACTTTTGAATTGTGGTTCAACAGAAAAATGTAAAAAAAACAAACTCATGAAACTGGCCTGGAAAAAAAATGATGGTCCCCTTAAAGGGAAGGTGTCATGAAATTTATTTATTTTTTATCATATTGCTTTTAGTATGATAAAAAAAATAAAAATGTATTCATTTGTGTTCGTGTGTTTTTATTTTTACTTCTCTATGGGGGCTGCCATTTTTTTTTCATCTCTGTATGTGTCGATTAACGACACATACAGAGATGGAATACGGCACATACATCCCCATAGAGAATGCGAACGGGAGCCGTTCCATTCACTGCAGCATGTGCCGCTCCCACACAGACCAAAACTAAGCTCGTTAGCAGAGCGAAATCCGGCGCCATTTTCATGTGGACCGGAAGCCGCTGCCGGACAGTAAGATGACGACTTCCGGCCGCGGCTTCCGGCCATATGTTCAAGGAAGTGAAGGCGCAAGGAATAGGAGCGGAGGCGGCAGGAGCAGGTAAGTTATGTTTGTGTATGTGATGTGTGTATTATGTTCGTGTGATACGGTCTGCTTAGCACTGTATCTAATCCTCCTACACTGTGCATTTGCTCAGAAAATGGCGGCACACAGTGTAGGAGGTTTGGGGATTCAACACCCTCCTTCTCCTGGCACTAGCCAGAATAAGGTAGGGGGGATTGTGTGAGGACACTAGAGAGTGTGTCTACCCCAAATTTGCAGCATAAAGCAATGACCAAGCTTTACCACATTTACCATGCTGCAATTTTGGGAACTGCTCCCTCTAGTGACCAGCACATGGAAATGTTATAAATTAGAATCCAATTTATAATATTTCCTGACTTGTGAAAAAATTAGAACAATGTGTAATCACTCAAATAATGATTGTTTAACGGAAAAAAAAAAAAAATCATTTCTAGCGACACATTCCCTTTAACTTAAAGAGGCTCTGTCACCACATTATAAGTGGTCTATATTGTACATAATATGATCGACGCTGTAATGTTGATTAGAGCAGTGTTTTTTATTTAGAAAAACAATCATTTTTGACAGAGTTATGACCTATATTAGCTTTATGCTAATGAGTTTCTTAATGACCAACTGGGCGTGTTTTGCTTTTTGGCCAAGTGGGCGTTGTACAGAGAAGTGTATGACGCTGACCAGTCAGTAACCAATCAGCGTCATACACTTCTCCCCATTCATTTACACAGCACATAGCTATATCGCTATGTGCAATAACATAAACACACTATAACATTACTGCAGTGTCCTGACAATGAATATACATTACCTCCAGCCAGGACGTGATGTTTATTCAGAATTCTGACACTTCGCTAACAGAATCCCGACACTACAGCACAGCAAGCGTAATCTCGTTTGAAATGACAGTTTACAGCGTAATCTCGCGATATTACGCTTGCTGTGCTGTAGTGTCGGGATTGTATTAGTGAAGTATCAGGATTCTGAATACATATCACGTCCTGGCTGGAGGTAATGTATATTCATTGTCAGGACACTGCAGTAACGTTATAGTGTGTTTATGTGGCTGCACATAGCGATATAGCTATATCGCTATGTGCTGTGTATATGAATGGAGAGAAGTGTATGACGCTGATTGGTTACGGATTGGTCGGCGTCATACACTTCTCTCCACAACGCCCACTTGGCCAAAAAGTAAAACACCCCCAGTTGTTCATTAAGAAACTCCTTAGCATAAAGCTAAAATAGTTCATAACTGTCAAAAATGATCGTTTTTCTAAATAGAAAACACTGCTGTAATCTACATTACAGCGCCGATCACATTATGTACAATATAGGCCACTTATAATGTGGTGACAGAGCCTCTTTAATATCGAAACAATCGATTTCTGTAACTCTCAATGAGACTTCTGCCCCTGTCCACAGGTATGTTGGCCCACTACTCGGGTGGACACTGCTCCAGCTGTCTCAGGTGTGAAGGTGCCTTCTCCAGACTGCAGGTTTCAGCTCCTTCCACAGATGTTCAATAAGATTTAGATCAGGGCTCGTAGAAGCCACTACAGAATAGTCCAATGCTTTGCTCTTAGCCATTCTTGGATATTTCTTGGGTCATTATCCTGTTGGAGGACCCATGACCTGCGACTGAGACCAAGCTTTCTGACACTGGGCAGCACATTTCGCCCCAGAATGCTTTGATAGTCTTGAAATTTCATTTTACCCTGCACAGATTCAAGAGACCCTCTGTGCTAGATGCAGCCCCAAAACATAGCGGAGCCTCCTCCATGTTTCTCGGTAGGTACAACGTTCTTTTCTTTGTAATCTTCATTTTTGCGTCAGTGAACGTAGAGCTGATGTGACTTGCCAAAACGCTTCAGTTTTGTCTCATCTTCCCAAGGGACATTCTCCCAGAAGCTTTGTGGCTTGTCAATATGCATTTTGGCAAATTCCAGTCTCACTTTTTATGATTTGCTTTCAGCAGTGGTTTCCTCCTCAGTCGTCTTCCATCAAGTCCACTTTGGCAAAGACAGCGACGGATGGTGCGATCTGCCACTGATGTACCTTGACCTTGGAGATCACCTCTAATCTCTGGAAGTTGTTCTGGGCTCTTTGGTTACCATTCGTATTATCAGCCTCTTCAATTTGTCATCAATTTTCCTCTTGCGGCCACGTCCAGGGAGGTTGGCTACAGTCCAATAGACCTTAAACTTCTGAATAATATGTGCAACTGTAGTAACCGGAACATCAAGCTGTTTGGAGATGGTTTTCTAGCCTTTACCTTTAACATGATGTCTATCATTTTCTTTCTAATCTCCTGAGACAACTCTCTCCTTAGTTTTCTTCGCTCCATGTTCAGTGTGGTACCCACCATCATACCAAACAGCACAGTGACTACTTTTCACCCTTTAAATAGGTAAACGGACTGATTACAAGTCTGAATACACAGTGGTGCTAATTACAGGCCACACCTTAGTTTAACCCTTTCCCGCTGCACCTTATAAAAGCTGTAACTTTTTTAATGCTCCATCAATATTGCCGTACGAGGGCTTGTTTTTTGCAGGACCAGTTGTAGATTTTCATGGAACCATTTACTATACCATATAATGTAGTGGGAGACTGGGAAAAAAATATTTGTGGGGTGGAGTAGGAAAAAAACACTGATTCCTCAATATTTTGGGTGGTTTTGTTTTAACGGCGTTCACCGTGCAGTAAAAACCGCTTGTTAACTTTATTCTGCGGGTCAATACCATTACAGCGATACCAAAGTTATATAGGTTTTTTTTTTTGTTTTACTACTTTTACATGGGAAAAACTGATTGTTAAAAATAAAATTTGAGTTTTGTCGCCATATTCTAAGAGCCATAACTTTAATTTTTCCATCGATTTAGCGGTATGAGGGCTTAATTTTTGCAGGGCGAGCTGTAGTTTATATTGGTAACATTTTGGGGTACATGAGACTTTTTAATCACTTATTTTATTTTTTTGTGGGAGATGAAGTGACCACAAAACAGCAATTCTGATGCTTTGAATTTTTTACGGCGTTCACCGGGCGGACTAAATAATTATATATTGTAATAGTTCAGACTTTTACGGACGCGTCAATACTAGTTAAGTTACTTTTTTTTTTACATTGTGCTTGAGGGAAAATGTTTTTTTTTTTTTTTAACTTTTAATTCTTTTTTTTTTATTTATTAAAAACAAAACAAAAAAAACAACAACTTTATTTTAACGTTTTTTACTTGTCCCCCTAGGGGACTTTAACCAGCGATCATTAGATCGCTTGGACGATATACTGCAATACTAACGTATTGCAGTATATCGTGATTCTGACAAACTCCTATGAAGGGCTTCATAGGAGTACAAAGATGGCAGACCCGGGGGCCTTCATCAGGCCCCCAAGCTAACATGTCAACCAACAGGACCACCCGATCTCGCTGCGGGGTGGCGTTGGAACGTTACATGGGGGTTGCCCCCTGTTTTTAGTCATTTAAATGCTGCAGTCGCTATTGACCGCGGCATTTAACGGGTTAAACAAGCAGGATCCCGCACGTTAGCATTGGCTATAGCACACAGCCGACACACTCTTCCTATGGAGCGGGCTCACCGGCTCATGGGCATACTCCCCCACCCAGCGTGCGCCGTATATACACGGCGGATGTCGGGAAGGGATTAACATGTCCCTATGGTGAAATTATCTTAATTTTTTTCTAGGGGTACCATAATTTTTGTCCAGGTTAGTTTCATTAGTTTGTTTTTTTAGAATTTTTCTGTTGAACCACAATTTATAAGCAATGTCTAATTTACATTAGTTGATTTTCAATAAATTTTAATTTACTGAAAATCAACTATTACTTTGTTCAGTTTCAAGTTATTGCAGTGACCATTGTGGATTTTCTTTCCTTAACGGAAGGGTACCAACAATTTTGTCCATAACTGTATATGTATATCCTTATGACATACACCTGTCCACCCACCGGGCAACTTCACCCTGTCCTGTCAAGTTCCATAAACAGAACTTTGACTTACTTTTTTAATTTAGCATTTATTTCATAAGTCACTCTATCCTTTAACATATGCCCCAATAGCGCTAAGCTAGTAAAAGCACCCAATGACTACTCTCATAATAAGGGGGAATGTAAAAAAGTGCATCCTTCTTGGCCGATTGGATAAGAGGGGTCACCTGACCTGCTCCATACCAGAGCATTTCAAATTAGGGCAAATATCCAATGCCGTGATAAGTGTCCTGAGAGTTAATAGACATCACTAGCAACTAGTACAGGGGCATAACTAGGAAAGACTGGGCCCCATAGCAAACTCTTGACCGGCCCCCCCCCCCGGGTGCCCCCCTTATAAATAGTGCCCCCTGTAGAATGTGCCATACAGCCGCCCTGTAGACAGTGCTATATAGCCCCGCCTATAGACAGTGTAACACCCCATTTGTAGATAGCGCCCCCACCTCCCCCTTGTAGATAGTGCCATACAGCTCGCTGTAGGTATCGCCATAAAGCCCCCACTGTACATAGCGCTGTACAGCTCCCTCTGTATATAGTGCCACACAGCCCCACTCCCTTGTATACAGTGCACAGCCACCCCTTAGTAGAAAGTGCAGCACACAGACCCCTGTAGATTGCGCCACAGCCCTCCCCCTTGTAAATAGTGGCATACAGTTTCCCCATGTGTATAGTGCCACACAGCCCCCCCCCGCCCCCTTGTGTATAGTGCCACAAGGCAATGGCGCATCCGAGAAAGTTGTATAAGCCAGGGAGATGTCACTCAAACATAGAAAGGTGGGTTTGGAGGCAGGACTATGTGTCTATTCAGCATAGCGGCACCGCCCCATCACTCTCTAATGAGTAATTAGCATACAGTGTGCGCCGTTGTAAAAGTGGATTTTAAGGATTTTGCTGCATCTGAAAAAATCATACAAGGGAATGTTTGGAAATATTGTCAGGTCATGTATTACCGCATGGTGGTGATTCAAGGGGTTAAAACTACCAGACAGTTTCCCATGAAATATACAATGAATTGAGAACAATTCCATCTGCCCTGCAATTTTGTTATTAGAAATATATCCTATATAATTACAGCAGCAGGACCACGCTCTGACATTTATACAGTACCAGAACAAAGCTCAATACATAAATACAGCACCAGAACAAAGCTCAGTACATATATACAGCACCAGAACAAAGCTCTGACATATATACAGTACCAGAACCAAGCTCAGTAGATAAATACAGCGCTAAAACCAAGCTCAGTACATAAATACAGCGCTAGAACCAAGCTCTGACATATATACAGCACCAGAACAAAGCTCAGTACATAAATACAGCGCTAGAACCAAGCTCTGACATATATACAGCACCAGAACAAAGCTCAGTACATAAATACAGCGCTAGAACCAAGCTCTGACATATATACAGCACCAGAACAAAGCTCAGTACATAAATACAGCGCTAGAACCAAGCTCTGACATATATACAGCACCAGAACAAAGCTCAGTCTTTTGGCGTAGCTGTTTAAAAAGGCTTATGAGCGCTTCAAACAGAGCCCAGCTGTTTAACCTTTTAATCGCCACAGTCCGTGACCCCAGCATTATCAAAAGGGACTCCCCTCTTGGATCGCGTCACCGGTAAACCAGTGTAGCAATCAGAGACTGGGGGAGCCCTCTGCAGTCAGCCCTGGGGACCTAGAGAGGATCCCAGGGCTGTCTGTTCTGTAAGCCTTCTGTTAGGACACACTATGAGTTGCCCTAATAGAAGTCTGTGTCATCCTGACAAAGTATGATATATTAGTATACAGGAGTATGCTAATACTATATAAGTAATGGCAAATTTTTTTTTTTACATATTTACGCTGCAAAAATCCGTTACATTAAATACACAGTAATTTATTTGTAACCCCCAAAAAAGTAACATTTTTCCCGCATAAAACAAGACCTCATCATTGAAAAAAATAAATAAGTTATGGCTGCTGAAAAGCAGAGCGGCAAATACTAACAAATTTATCTCGTCATCCAGGGTACGTTCAGACTACTTATTTTCTGGGCAAAACAGCATTCTGTTCCGAAGGGGTGTTTTTTTTTACGTGGCACGGAAAAAAAAAAAAAAAGACGCCCCCTAAAAAGAAGTGCATATCACTTCCTGAGACGTTTTTTGGGGCCGTTTTTCATGAACTCTATAGAAAAACAGCTCCAAAAACGTAGCAAAAAACAGGAGCTGTTTTCCCTTAAAAACAGCTCCGTATTTTCAGATGTTTTTTGCTTAGCGTGTGAACATACACTAAAGGGGTTTTCTGAGTTATTTAAAAAATTGGCCACGGTAGGAGGGATGCATTTGACCAATTTTTTAAATAACAGAGAACCCCCGAAAAAACTCAGAAAGCCATTACTCACCTTACGGATCCACGTCATTCCAGCATTCGTTCCTCTCCGCCGCTGTGTATTGACATAGCTGCAGTGATGACGTGCTTGTATACCCACATGATCACTGCAGCCAATCACTGGTCTCAGTGGGTATGCGGCACAGGATCGCTGAGGCCTGTACTTGGCTGCAGCGATCATGTGGGTATACGGGTACGTCACTGCAGATATGTCAATAAACAGTGGCAAGGAGGAATGGAGTGGCGGTGCTGGAAGAACTGGAATTTGTGAGGTGAGTAATGACTGAGTTATTCTAAAAATTGGTCAAAGTAGGAGGGATGCAAAAAACAAAAAAACAGTTTCTGCGCCGCTGCTTCCATTCCTCCTCGCCGCTGCGAATTGACACAGCTGCAGCGATGTGTTGTATACCCACATGATCGCCGCAGCCAATCACTGGTCACAGTGGGTATTCGGCACAGGATCCCTGATTCCACTACTTGGCTGACGCAATCAAGTGTGTATATGGGCACGTCATCGATGCTGCTATTCGTGCATTGAAACCTGTATCCATCAGGTCAGCGGGACTAACGGGCTCAGTGACAGCGGGTCAGGATCCACCGGTTATCGATCACATCTAAGTTATGAACTTAGATGTGATCGATAACAGCTCGATCCTGCCTGTCAACTATCGCACAGGCAGCCTGGCCTCCTTCTTCTGCTGTCCATTCACTTACAGTATAGACGCTTGATAGAACTTATGGGGGAATTTATTAAATCTGGCGTTTCATGCGTCAGTCTTAACAGAAAGAGAAGTTGCACTAACATTTATTAAGCGGTCTATTAATAAATGTGTTGCATCTTTTGGCCGGCTGTACATCGACCGCAGCCATGTGCCATCCATTTCTTTTATTGGCCATTAAATAAATAAAACACATACTTCACAGCTTCTCTTCACTTCTCCCTCCGGGTCCGCTTAACATTCCAGCGCGGTTCATACAAGGTTCTGACGCAGAGGAGAGTTAGGGCCTTATACCCAACGCAACACTTCAACATCATCAGTGCTCCGTCGCATACAACGCCTGTGGCCGCATGCTGAGGGGTATGTTGAAGAGAAAAAGGAACAGTAGAGGTGAGAACTATATATATTTTTTTAATTTAATGGTCCGCTGGAAGGGTGGTTAGGGGGGTAGCTCGCCATGCCATACCCAAAGAAGTGAAATCTACTCCAGCTAGGAGCTAGCATAGATTTCCACTATAATTTACACCTGTTTTAATGGCGTAAATTATAATAAATGTGTCAGGCCGCTTCCCTTTACACAAACGTGGCTATAGTGGCGTGAATAGGCCAAAAGTCACAGTTTGCACAGGAAAAAGCAACTTTTGGGTCCTTTTGCAACTTTTCTACGCCACTAAACTGGCATAGAAAGGTTGGTAAATTCCTCTCTAGGTTTGTAGGCTGTGAAACTGATGTTCCTGAAGTGGTCAGATATGAGTGATCAAATGTTTATTTGCCCATCAGGGATGTGTCAGACAGAGCAGATCTTAGAACATAACGTGTAACCCAGGGGTCAGTAACCTTCGGCACTACAGTGGTTGTGAAACTACAACTCCCATCATGCACCGACAGCCCAAGGCTTTATTATTCCAGCCAAAAGTTGTCAGGGCATGCTGGGAATTGTAGTTTTACAATAGCTTGAGTGCTGAAGGTTGCCGACTACTGTTGTAGCCTATAAGGGCATATTCATGCGCAGTAGACTCGTTGCAGTAATTTCTGCGGCGTTCTCTGCATGGGGATTGCCGAAATCCACGCACAAATCCGCAGCTTTTGAATATATTTTAAAGCCTCATTCTCACATTGCAGATTTGGTCAGTATTTTGAAGCCAAATTCAGCAGTGGATGTAAAGAAGAGAAAATGTATAACTCCTTCCATTATATTTCCACTGTGTTTAGACCTTGGCTTCCAAATACCGATGCAAAATACTGATTAAACTTACAGAGTGTGAATGAGGCCTATTGGGGTCTCTGACCAGTGGCTCTCTAGCTGTTACAAAGCTGTGACTAACAGGACATGCTGGGAGCTGTAGTTATGCAACAGTTTAAAACCAACAAGTTTGAGACCACTAGAAGTGTAGTTCAATTGTGACATCAATAAGGGACATCTGCGGGCATGCCCTGTTGCAAATCCGCATCATAATCTGCGTAAAAATCCGTATAGGTTGTTCGTGTATTCTCCCCCCCCCCCTTTTTTTATTTTATTAATAAATAACAGTATATGGACATTATAGTAACCAGGGACATTTGTGCTACTGTAAAAAGTTATTTGGGGACAGGATTATGCTCGGATTTAATAGGAAGCAAACGCTAAACACATCTCTGTAATTCCATGGTGAATTGTGAGCGGTGCGGAGATCGTGTATATCGAAGCCCATTCATCAAGGACGGTGTGTATTCTCAGTTACCCTACTATATGCATATAGCGGCTAAAATTGAAAGAGGAGACAAAAATCCTGTAATTCACATTCAAATTGACTATTATAAAACAGCAAAACTCAGGCCCATAGCCTCTTACATCCTGGTATATATGAAGTTCACACAGGCACATTTAAAAAGCACCAAAAACGTACAAATCCACATCCCGTTACTGTCATTATTGAGATCTACGGGTGCAAAAACACCTCAACTACAACGTGCTGTGATTTTGAAAAACTGTAACATGCCCTTTAAATGCATACAAAACGCCAGGTATATTATCAATGCAGTAAGGCCTCCTGCACACGGGATGGAAATACTGCGGAATTTCTGTATGGAATTTCCATGCAGAAATTCTGCAGCGTATTAAAGTAGTAGCAACGTGGATAAAATGTGAACCAAGTACATCCACACGCTGCGGAAAAAATGCCAGCAACCGCAGAAGCTCTCGGTAATCAGCTCCGTATTTCTCACAAGGGGTAAATGTGACATTCTTCGACAGCCATTAGAATGAATGGACGCCGATGTGATAGAAGGAAGGACCGGGTTAGCCAGAGCAGGGACCACCCTCTATGATGTCCGTATGATCGAACAGGGTTTATGGACAGGGGTTGCGTTTATGAGACAAGACAGGGGACAAGAGGGATTTTAGAATTAAATTATATTAATAGTATGAATACTATAAAAAAGGAAAGAAAAAGAGGAAGTTTAAGCCACAATAGATTCTGACAGTACATATACTTTCTCACATATATTCTCCACTTATGATGACCCTGTAAAGACAGAAACTCTCTTACTGAATGTCAAAATTAGACTCATTCCATATAGTTGATGGGACTTTCGAATCCCCCATGAATACCCTGTGAATCTGTCAGCAGCCTGTCATTAGGATGGCAGAAGCCATATGGACAGGGAAACCAGTATGTAAATGGTGACATTAAGATATCTTCCAAAATATCTTCTACTTATTGTCGATTTATCACATACATCATCAATAGTCATTGCTGTCCTAGTATTTGGTACCCCATGGCAGAATCTTGAGCAGTCTTAGGGTGGTCGTACACAGTCCGACTTGGGCCGTGTAAACAAGCGGCGATCAATGAGACAGCTCGTTGATCGCCGTTCGTTTGCTCCTTTCACAAGGAGCTAGTATGGGGACGAGTACTCGTTACTATGATCTCTCGTCCCCATACATTTGTATCTTGTAGGCCGCGCGTCTCCCTGTTTACACAGGGAGATGCGCTGCTGGCAACTATAATAGTTTTGCCATTTAAAACTATACAAACAGCCGATGAACGAGCATTTGCTCATTAATCGGCTGATTGTTGCCTTGTTTACACAGGGTAATTATCGGAAAGGAGTACTATGTGAACGCTTGTTTGTCCAATAATTGGCCAGTGTAAAAGGGCCCTTAGGCCTGGGCTTCATGACCCCTTCTTGCTGGGCCTACCGACTATTATTAAATCGCCAATACTGTCTTTGAATTTGAGTCTTCTCAAACTGGCAGCACCTGCATTCATCAACAGGTCTGGATTTAGGATAATTTTGTCTATTCGGAGGTAGTCACAGCGGGCCCCATCACTCTCACCCTCTTACAACCTCACAATTGCTCAATACTTTACCCATTACTGAAAAAAAACAACTCTTGACGCATCCAGCTCTGATAACTACCGACCAGTCTCTAATCTGCCCTTCATCTCCAAACTCCTGGAACGCTTGGTCTACTCTCACCTTATCTGCTATCTCTCTGCTAACTCCATTCTTGACCCCTTACAATCTGGTTTCCGCACTCTACGCTCCACAGAAACTGCCCTTACTAAAGTCTCAAATGATCTCTTGGCGGCTAAATCGGACGGTAAATCCTCTCTCCCGATTCTTCTGGATCTCTCTGAAGCCTTTGACACTGTAGACCACAAACTCCTACTTAACATGCTCCACTCTATTGGCCTCAAGGACGCGGCTCTCTCTTGGTTTTCCTCCTATCTCTCTGACCGCTCGTTCAGTGTGTCATTTGCTGGTTCCACTTCTTCTCCTCTTCCCCTTGCGATCGCGGTTCCTCAGGGATCAGTCCTAGGTTCGTTTCTGTTTTCTCCGTACACAGCCCCTATTGGACAAACCATCAGCAGATTTGGCTTCCAGTACCATCTCTACGCTGATGACACCCAATTATATACCTCTTCCCGTGACATCATCCCTGCTCTAATACAAAACACCAGTGATTGTCTGTCCGCTGTCTCTAACATCATGTCCTAACATCATGTCCTCTCTCTATCTGAAACTGAATCTTTCTAAAACTGAGCTCCTTGTGTTCCCACCATCTACTAACCTCCCTAAACCTGATGTCTCCATCACTGTGTGTGGCACTACCATCACTCCTAAGCAGCACGGCCGCTGTCTCGGGGTTATTTTTGACTCAGATCTTTCCTTTACTCCTCACATACAATCACTTTCACGCTCCTGTCATTTTCACCTCAAAAACATCTCCAGAATCCACCCTTTTCTTACAGAGGAAACAGCCCAAACTCTCATTGTTGCTCTGATTCACTCTCGTCTTGACTACTGTAACTCATTACTAGTCGGTCTTCCCCTCACTAAACTCTCCCCTCTCCAATCTATCCTCAATGCAGCAGCCAGGCTCATATTTATGACCAACCGCTACACCAAGGCCTCTAATCTGTGCCAGTCACTGCACTGGTTGCCCATCCCCTTCCGAATAAAATTCAAACTTATTACTCTCACCCACAAAGCTCTCCACAGTTCTGCACCTCCTTACATCTCCTCCCTCATCTCTGTCTACCACCCTACTCACGCTCTACGTTCTGCCAACGCCCTCAGATTAACCTCCGTCATAATCCGAACCTCCCATTCCCGTCTCCAGGATTTCTCTCGTGCTGCACCAGTCCTCTGGAATGCGCTACCCCAGACAATCAGATTAATTCCCAATATCCACAGCTTTAAACGTGCCCTAAAAACATATCTATTTAGACAGGCCTATAACATTGCCTAATCTGACTCCTTTCCATGGCCCCCTTTTACATTAGTCATCAGAATTAGATTGCCCCACTCTTCATTTCCGTCATACACTGACACTGGCTGGTGACCGGCTTATGCAGCTTTATGTGTACCACCCCATGTGTATAAAAAAAATGGCTGGACTATTGTACAGAACAAACACTGTTAGGCTGGGTTCACACGACCTATTTTCAGACGTAAACGAGGCGTATTATGCCTCGTTTTACGTCTGGAAATAAGGCTACAATACGTCGGCAAACATCTGCCCATTCATTTGAATGGGTTTGCCGACGTACTGTGCAGACAACCTGTCATTTACGCGTCGTCGTTTGACAGCTGTCAAACGACGACGCGTAAAAATACAGCCTCGTCAAAAGAAGTGCAGGACACTTCTTTCAGGCGTAATTTGAGCCGTTCTTCATTGAAGTCAATGAAGCACAGCTCAACATTTACGGCTGTCAGAGAAGCCTCGCAAAATGCGAGGAGGAGAATTTACGTCTGAAACGAGGCAGCTGTTTTCTCCTGAAAACAGTCTGTCTTTTCAGACGTAAAAGCCTGCTACCGTGTGCACATACCCTTAGGGTATGTGCACACGACCTCTTTTCATTTTACGAATTACGCCTTAAAAGACGGCTCCAATACGTCAGCAAACATCTGCCCATTGCTTGCAATGGGTCTTACGATGTTCTGTGCAGACGAGCTGTCATTTTACACGTCGCTGTCAAAATGTGGTGCATAAAATGACGGCTCGTCAAAAGAAGTGCAGGACACGTCTTGGGACGTTTTTGGAGCAGTTTTCTCATAGACTATTGAAAACAGCTCCAAAAACGGCTGTAAAAAACGCTGCAAAACCGAGAGTTGCTCAAAAAACGTCCGCAAATCAGGAGCTGTTTTCCCTTGAAAACAGCTCCGTATTTTGAGACGTTTTTGACTCTGCGTGTGAACATACCCTTACACTTTGTGTCTCCATTTATTTCCTCATAGATTGTAAGCTCTTGCGAGCAGGGTCCTCACTCCTCTGGTTTGAATTATAAATGAACTTTGTCACTATGTAATGTCTGATATTGTTTATTTCATGTTCCCTCTAAATTGTAAAGTGCTGCGTAATATGTTGGCGCTATATAGATTATTATTACTTTAATAGAAAGCGGCCGCATAGTCCACTGTACATTCTTCTTGGCGGAGGCCGGTGAGACTGAATGGACATATAGAGGAGGCAGCCGTGGCACTACAGAAGTCCAGTGCGGTGACTAGCTTTTCTGCTGATAGGTTTCTATATATGATAGGGGCCAATCAGATGAGACGTCTGGCCTGTCATGAGATTTTACGCGGACAGAATTGTCAGCTGTAAATATTTACATGCTGGTCAGACTCCAGTACATCATATTATCATATCGGTCTGTAGGTCTCCAAGAAAATGGAGTCATTTATTAAACAGTATACAGTAAAATGCGTTTGCAAACCGACAGATGCAGGACGGCAGGGGTTAACTAATTACTGTAGCTTTCACAAGCCATTTTGATTATGTTAGTAACCAGATAATCAGAATTCTCATATCTATCATAGAAAACAGTCCAAAAGGTTAGAAAATTTATCGTTTTAGCTTCCAGGATTTGTGCAGTTTTAGCGAACATGAAATTTGTTTACAATCTGACATAGTGGTGCAAGTGTCTGCTCCATAACAATCAATGGGAATCACGATATCTGTGGCACACGTTCGCCAGCCATTGCAATTCAAGCCTTATAGTAGTATCCCACCAATATGTCATGGGGGGGGGGGGTGAAAGGGTAAACAGTCAGGCCTCATGTTTACCACCCTATGCATGCTGGATAATGACGGGTTAATCAGGATGCTGTCCTGTTTTACCAGCCTGCAGTATAAGAAAATATGAATGAAGTCTCCATTGCTACGGAGACTTTAAAAACGGGGAAAAAAACATATAGCCCTGACGACCCATAACTGTGCTGCCCCCTACCGATCTTCGCGCTTTAAAGGAATACAGGCGGTATCGATCCGGTTCGAGAAGACAAAAGCCCGTTTACCTTCCCACTGGGGGGCAGCCGACCCGATTTCCTGATCCGTGATGTCCCGATCTACCAGGCTGAGGCGGAACAGAAGACAATACACAGCGAAGACTACATTTCCCTAAAGGCCTTGCGGCAGATGATTCAAAGGCCGCTAGCTTTATTAACAAGGCGGAAAACATTACAGCGCTCAGAAACTGGCAAACATAGTGAGATTAGATAGATAGATAGATAGATAGATAGATAGATAGATAGATAGATAGATAGATAGATAGATAGATAGATAGATAGATAGATAGATAGATAGATAGATAGATAGATAGATAGATAGATAGATAGATTGAACGCTAGGTACATTTAATAAAATTACAAATAATAATTAAAACAGATAATAAAGCAAATAATAAACACAACTGCTGCAATTTCTTAAGGTTCTTTTGACAAAATATTTTATTCCAGGAAACCAAGTGAAATCACCTTTATTCATCCTGAAATCTAAACATCTCTTAACCCCTTAGTGACCAGCCCATTTTAGGCCTGACCAAGCTATTTTATTCGTTTTTCTATAGTCGCATTCAAAGAGCTATAACGTTTTTATTTTTTCGTCTACATAGCTGTATGAGGACTTGTTTTTTGCGGGATTAGTTGTGCTTTTTAATAGCACCATTTTTGGGTACATATAATTTTTATATTAACTTTTATTAACCTTTTTGGGGGGGATTATAAAAAAAAACTGAAATTCCGCCATTGTTCTATGCGTTTTTAAATTGACGCCGTTCACTATGCGACGTAAATAACATGTTACCTTTATTCTATGGGTCGGTGCGATTACGGCGATACCACATATGTAGAGGTTTTTTTATGTTTTACGACTTTTGCACAATAAAACACTTTTGAACTAAAATTATTTGTTTTTGCATCGTCACATTCCAAGAGGCGTAACTTTTTTATTTTTCCATCAATGTAGTGATTTTTTGGCCTTGTTTTCTGCGGGACAAGACGTAGTTTTGAATGGTACTGTTTTGGGGTACATGGGACTTATTGATTCATTTTTATTATGACTTTTTTGGGGGGCAATGGAAAAAAATTGCAATTTCGCCATAGTTTTTTGCGTTTTTTTTTACGGTGTTCACTTTGCGGTTTAAATTACATATTAACTTTATTAATGGAGTCATTACGGTCGCGGCGATACCACATATGTGGAAAAAAATGGTTTTATTTATTTTTTTACTGTACTTTTTATTAATAATCTTTATTTCACTTTGATTACTTATTTTATTAGTCCCACTAGGGGACTTTACTGTGCGATATTCCGATCGCTGCTATAATGCTTTGGTATACTTCGTATACCAGAGCATTATTGCCTGTCAGTGTAAATCTGACAGGCAATCTGTTAGGACGTGCCTCCGGCGCGTCCTAACAGGCATATGTCCAGGGCAGACCTGGGGGCTTTTATCAGTCCCCCGGCTGCCATGACACCCCATCGGAGACCCGCGATTGCATTCGCGGGCCGCCAATGGGTGACAGAGGGAGCGCACTTTCTCTGTAAACAAAGTTAAATGCCGCGGTCGCTATTGACGGCGGCATTTAACGGGTTAAACGGCCGCGATCGAAGTAAACTTCGATCGCGGGCGTTGGAGCAGGAGCTCAGCTGTCATCAGACAGCAGAGCCTCGGCTCCAGCCTGCACGGGAGACCCGTGCAGGACTTAGACTAGGCTGACGTGAAAAGGCGTCAGCCTAGCCTAAAGCCCATTAGTGAATCACGTAAAAAGGCGTATTAGTGGTCACTAAGGGGTTAAAAAGTGTCCTGCCAGAACAATAGCTTCCATACGTCAATCATTGCCGCTCCCTCCCGAGCCGCTCCACAGCTTTAATAGAGTTCTGAATGACAATTTTATCTAGTTGTGCAGGGATAACGTCTCGGATCTTGGGTGTTGCATAAGGCTACATTCAGACGAGCGTGTCAGATTTGCGTGCGTAAAAAATGCAGCGTTTTTCCTACATTTCATGTGCGTTGCGTGTGGCATCAGTGTGCTTTGCGTGTGGAATGCATTTTTCACGTCCGTGCAAGCACTTTTTTTTTTTCTTTTTTTTATTTCGCTGACTTTCTTTGTAACTGATGCGTGAAACACGGACAGAACGCGGATGTCGTCCATGTGCTGTCCGTGGTTTTCACACACCCATAGACTTCAACGGGTAGGTCTGCAAAAACGCACCAATATAGGACATGCAGTGAGTTTCACGCAACGGATATTTGCTGCGTGAAAACTCACGCCTGTCTGAATAGTTACATTGAACAGCACACGGACATAGAACACACTCGTCTGAATGAGCCCTAACACGGCAGATTTGTTATTCATGATTAAAGGCATTTTTACATGGCCGTATAAATTAAAACCAACCGTAAAAAAACTGGCATATTGCCATCTGTATAGAGTTCCGTAAGCATGTCAGTATTACAGCCGCTTGACGGAGTTGAGCCCTGTTCACATCACGCTATAGCTTTCCATCAGCGCTATTAGATTACTCCTGATGCATACCTCCAATGGAAGGCTGCATCGTATCCCACTGTATGGCATACAGTGGCATAGGTCGCTTATAGGATGAAGCAATATTCCATATGTTTTCCTCCTACAGTCTATCCTGCATACTTACCTCTCTATTTCATTCTACCTACCGGCTCTTCGTTTTGTCTCCCAATCGTTTTCTTCCACCATCGCTGCACGAAATCATAACTTCTGTTCAGAGGCGTAACTTGAGGCTCTTGGGCCCCAATGTAAAATCTGTAACAGGGCCCCCAAACCATGTGTCATTTATAGAACTGATCTACTCATATGGGGCAGGGACTATTTGGGGTGTGAAAACAACTTCTGCAAAGTTCCAAAAGTGAAGTAACCAGCCTGTACCGAGGGAAGCCAAATGGGTAGAGATTGATTGCTGCAAGGAGGAGTCTGGGGTGGGGACAGTAGCCGGGGCCCTGCAAGCAGCTGGGCTGGGGAGTCAGTGCACCCCTGTTCAGTAGTTCCTTCCCCCTTCTTCACAATCGCCTTCCCTCTATCTCTTCCCTATGTGGTTCTGTGGGGTTGATGACGGCGGGCTTATACCAGACTTCAGAGCGGAAATGCTGCTGACAGCCACTGTTGGTACGCACTGGTATTCCTGCCTGTGCCCCCCCCCCCTCCATTTATTAACCCAACCTCCTGTTCTCATTTTACCAGGGGGGTTATCTGATGGGGGCACAGTAGTGGGGGACACAGACATGATTATTACCAGTGCGTAACAACAATGACTGTCAGTAGCATCACCGCTCTGAAGTCAGGAAGTAGCTGAAGGGAGATAGGATGCTCCGCTCCCCTCTCTACAGCAACACTGCTGCCTCCACTCTTCCTCTCTGCTGCTGGAATATATGCAGGGCCAGTCTTAGGGGTGTGCGACCTGTGCCATTGCACAAGGCGCATCACTCCAGCAGGTGGCTACCTTTCTCTGCTTGTGTTTCAGAAGTGCCCGGCCCCGGCTACTCTGCAGCTGCCTTTCCGCCCGGGCGCTTCTCTCAGTATCGTCGCTACTGCTGTAGCAGCTATAGCGGCTGCTAGCGGCGACACGGGCATGAGAGTGCGACACCACATTCAATAGTATCTGCGTCCTGAGGAGTATCTCCTTGCTCTGCTATCTACTAGCGCCACTGTAGCTCCCTGAAGGAGCGGAATCCCCCTGTGGCCGGGGATTCCGCTCCTGGACAGAGCGCTTGATGTCTCTGCTATCTACATGGGGGTTGAGTGGCACTACCTACAAGGGGGTGTCTGGCACTACCTACAAGGGGGCTGTGTGGCACTACCTACAAGGGGGCTGTGTGGCACTACTTACAGGAGAGTGTGTGGCACTACCTACAAGGGGGCTTTGTGGCACTTCCTACAAGGGGGCTGTGTGGCACAATCTACAAGGCGACTGTGTAGCACTACCTACCAGGGAGCTGCGTGGCACTAACTACAAGGGGGCTGAGTGGCACTACCTACAAGGGGGCTGTGTGGCACTACCTACATGTGGCTGTGTGGCACTATCTACAGGGGGCTGTATGGCACTATCTACAGGGGGATGTGTGGCACTATCTACAGGGGCATCTGTGAGTGGCAGGCTGATGGACATTTTAGTGAGAGTGGCGGGCTGATGGTCATTTCACTGTGAGTGGGGGGCTGATGGTCATTTTACTGTGAGTGGGGGGCTGATGGTCATTTTACTGTGAGTGGGGGGCTGATGGTCATTTTACTTTGAGTGGCGGGCTGATGGTCATTTTACTGTGAGTGGCGGGCTGATAGTCTTCAAGTGGTTTCCGTTTTAAAAAAACGTCAAATAACGCTGTCAATTCCTGAAGGAATTTTGAGGCAGATTTTTTTCTGCTTGTTTTTAGCCATTTTCTGTCTTCTCTAAACAATTTTCGGTAGGGGTGCCCTGAGGAAATTTTTTTTATGCAGGGGTGCCTCGAGTCCGAAAAGGTTGGGAAACTCTGTATTAGGCTACAGGATCACGCCGGCCTACGCAGGGATCCCGTCGTCGGTGTTGTGGAGCAGCTCAGTTCATCATGGGAACGGGGCCTAGCTGAGTAAAAAAAATTTGGTTTGGGAGGTACTGTCTACAAGGGGGAGGTGTGGGGCTGTATGGCACTGTCTACATAGGGGAGGTGGGGGGCTGTATGGCACTCTCTACAAAGGGGAGGTGGGTGGCTTTATGGCACTGTCTAAAAGGAAAGGGTGGGGGATTATGGCACTGTTTACAGAGAGGCTGTATAGCACATTCTACAGGGGGGCACTAACTACAATGGGGGGCTGTGTGTGGCAGCCAGAGGTGGAATGCATTGTACTGTGTGGAGGCCACTAAGCGGACATTATACTGTGTAGGGGCACTACAGGGGGCAATATACTGTGTGTGGCACTTAGAGAGCATAATACTGTGTCCTTGAAGGGGTTGTAATATATTATATTATTAAATATTAATTTTATACTGTATTGGGGTCACCAAACCTCGCCTATTGAATTCCTAACCCGAGAAGCAGTAGTGTTACAAAATATGTTAATTAAAATGTAGCCATGTACTGTAGCGTCCATGGCCACGGGCCATCAGGTTTACTCACCTCCCGACGCCCGCAGCCAATTAATCCGTGAGCGCTGGTCCCCATCTCCTTCCTAGGAGCTGCCAGCGCTCACTTCCACTCCGTTCTGCTGTGTCCCGTAGGGTGCGCGCGCACGCGCGTGCCCGGCCTTAAAGGAACACAAAGGAAATCGCCATCATCATCAACTGCCATGATTTCCTGGTCTATAAGAAGGCCCCAGGCCTTCTGATCCTTGCCTGAGCGTTGTTAGTTTTCCCAGTCTGTCTTGCAAATGGTCCCTTAGTGTTGTCCCGTTCCAGTTGTTACCCGTGCCTTGTTTCCTGTTCCTGTATCCCGTGCTGTTCTTGTTCCTGTGCCAACTAGTGTCGGAGTCGTGTCACGTCCTGTGTCATCTGCCTCGTATGGAGGAATCCGCCACATCCTGTGTCATCTGCCACGTCCGGAGGAATCCGCCACGTCCTGTGTCATCTGCCACGTCCGGAGGAACTCACCACGTCTGGCGCAACCTGTGTCATCCGCCGACGTCTGGTGTTACCTGCTGCGCCCTTCTCCATCCGTGCCAGAGCTGCGGCCACTGTCTGGACTAACCAGGTACCCTTGTGCGGGACATTGTATTGCTGGGGTTTCCTGTTGTGTGGCCAGCTGCCTCCCCGCTACGGCGGTACGGCCCAGTGGGTCCACTGACCCGCCCCGTGACATGTACAGTGTGTTAACAGGGAGTGGGGGTTTATTTGGGGTTTTTGTTTGTAAAACTAATTACCCTTTTTAAGTCAATAAAAAAAAATATATCCAACAGTCCAAAGTAGTCTTATCAAAAATATTCATGGATGAGTTGCTACCAAAAGTCATTTCTCCTAAAGCAGAAACTAGGCCAAGAGACCCTCCTACATATGAAAACATACAAACAGAGGTTCTGGTCAATGAACAAGTGTTTGTCCATAGAAAACCTGAAACATGAATGCCTTACTGTTGGCTACTGAGGCACAGCAGAGGTTCCTGTGGAGGTTTAGGATTGCCTTTTTGCAAATCTAGTTTGTGATTTGCTAAGAATTACTAGGATCCTCGCTCATGAGAGCAATGAGCAAATTCTTATCGATCACCCTAAACTATCAGAGAGGCATCTGATTAGTCATAAACATTCTGCAGTAGACTATGACCCCAAACATATAGTCATAGGGAAATGTCTTTAGAAAAAGGCAATTATTATTATTTTTTTAATAAAAAGGTTAGTAGGTGTGTTTGGTGCAACTTGATAGATACTTTTTATTAAAAATTAATTTTACTTTTTGAGATGCAGCTGCTCTGTATTCTCTTTACAGAGCAGCTATATCTAACGCTATTTACTGTATCCGTCAGTCCCGCGGACCTGACGGGTTCAGTGATAGCGGGCCCTGCATGTCTCTGACACGCAGGATCCACCTGTTATCTATGAATTTAGATGTGATGGATGACAGGTGGTCCTGGTGTCCCTGAACCCGTCAGTACCACGGTCCTGACGGGAGCAGGGTTTAATGCTCGATACAGCTGCTCCGTATAGAGAATACAGAGCAGCTGTATCTCAAAAAGTAAAACGAATTTTTAATAAAAACTATTTATAAAGTTGCACCAAACACACTGACTGACCTTTAATTATAATTTTTTTCTATAACAACTGGACAACCCCTTGAATGTCAACATCATCATTGTCTCAGGCAGAAACGAGAAGCAGCCAAAGTCTCAGAAGAACTATGACAAGCTCTCCACGATGAGTGGAACAACCTACGAGTTCATTTCCATATATATAGCAGTGTAACTAAGATAATTGATAAAATATAATCACTTGGCGCTGCAGCCATTATTCTTTTTTCATTTTCGTATTAAGCCTCTCTGACTTCCAAAAGCCATAACATTTTTATTCTTGTATCTGCATAGCTGTATGAGGGCTTGTTTTTCGCAGGACAAGTAGTTGTTGTTAATGGCACCAATACGATTACAGTGATTCCAAATTTATATCGTTTGTTTTTTGTTTTACTATTACAAAGAAAAAACTATTTGTTAAAAAAAATTCGCCATGTTCTGAGACCCATAACTTTTTTATGTTTTTTGTTGGTAGAGCAGTTTGAGGACTTGTTTTTTGCGGGGCAAGTTGTAGTTTTTATTAATACCATTTTGGGGTACATATGACTTCTTGATCACGTTTTATTCTATTTCTTTTAATTTTATGGAGTTACCATGCGGGTTAAGTAATGTTATATCATAATAGCTCAGACTTTTACGGACGCGGTGATACTAATTATGTTTATTTATGTTTTTCTATTACTTTAGGGGGAAAATGGGAGAAGGTTTTTTTTTAACTTCATTAAAATCTTTATTTAACTGTTTTTAAAAAAATGTTAAGTCCCCCAAGGGGACTTGAAAAAGCGATGGTACAGTACACCGCAATACCTGTGTATTTCAGTGTATTGACATTTTTACCGTCTCCTAATAAGCCCTGCCAGAATAGGAGCACAAGGATGGCAGACTTGGGGGGGCCTTCATTAGACTGCTATGACAATCATCGTCACCCCGCAATGGCAGGGGGGCGATGGAGGCCCCTCTTTCTAGCGGCTTAGATACACCAGTCGTTATTGACTGCGGCATCTAAGTGGTTAAATGGCCGGGACTAGCGTTATCTCTGATCCCAGCCGTTACAGTAAAGTGACACCCTCTGAGTAGGGAGTAGGCTCAGGCCGTGAGGCAGCTCTATACTCCCTATTCCCAGCCATGACATACAGTTACATCATAGGTCGTTAACGGGATAATTTCCATTTCTCTTAAAATATTATATATTTAATTTATCATTATTTGCTTTACAGATTTTACTTTACATGTGTCTAAGCATGCATTCTAGCACCCGTGTTACAGCTACAATAACTCGATCTCCCAGGATTCTAATTAATGATAATGATGAAACTTACAGTAGATTATCATAGGGAGAAGTCACGCTCAGTAGAACCGCAGCAGGTCCGGGAATGCGGCCATAATACTGGTGCGAAAATGCAGCTACATTATGACTGTCTAAGGCTTTTGCACAACACTCTATATATTCGAAAAATCTTATCAGTTTGTGAAGTTTTAACAAGTTTTTCACAAAAGTTGCCAGGTTGTCTAGAACTAGGACAGAATGTGATGTTCCAGCAAATATTGATTATAATGTTTACTTTGGAGAAACTTAAACACATTTTTGAATGCATCCTCCTTCCGGGCTTCAGATCTATGTATCAGGCTCGGCCTTTGATCATCAGTTATCAAATACACATTTTAGCAAGATATTTTGACAAATAAAACATGCAACATTTAAACACATAAACATTGTCTAATGAACTTGTCTGTGCACTGGTTTAATACTAGACAAGAATTTACGAAACATCCATCTCCCCATATAAAGTTCCTTATTATACCTTTACTTTATATGTACATTTTTATCTATGTTACACCAGGTATTTTGCAATAGCTACATTTTCTGAAATTTCTTGAAATAGCTAAATAAAAAGAAAATGAGCAAAAACTCCATCTTATTAAATAGGTTTTTTTTTCTTTGTTTTTTTTCTCTCCCTGGTACAATGTTCACACGATAAATCAAAAACGGTTGAAAATTATTGAACTGTTTTCAGAGAAAACAGCCTCTGATTTTCAGCCGTTTTAAAAACGTTTTTGGAGGCGTCATTTGGAGCTGTTTTTCCAGATCCAAAAACAGCTCAAGAAGTGATATGCTGCTTCTTTTTACAGGGTGTTTTTTTTGGCGTAAAAAACTCCCCGTCTGAATGAAACCCAATTTTTTGCATTGAATTAAATGAGCAGATGTTTACGCCCCGAAATGCGCCTGAAAACTCTGCGTGTGAACATACCCTGAGAGGGCATGCAGAACAATCCCACTGTCCCTTTCTGGCGCTGAAATGTTCCTTATTTGTAGCTCATCAACAGATTTGCATTAAAGGTTTTCTCACTAAAAACATATGTCATCAATGTCCGATTTATGGGTGGCTACTGC
Organism: Rhinoderma darwinii; assembly: GCF_050947455.1. Classification (NCBI taxonomy): domain Eukaryota; kingdom Metazoa; phylum Chordata; class Amphibia; order Anura; family Rhinodermatidae; genus Rhinoderma; species Rhinoderma darwinii. The sequence goes on from NC_134688.1 coordinate 70,139,475, forward strand.
TGTAACCACAGCTGAGCACTAGAACTAAATGGCGCTAGGATAGTGTTGCTTTTTGAAAGCGTATGGTCGGGCATTGACTCTAATGGGCCAATCATGTGCTCTCTGAAAAAAGCTGAACTCACAAATATCTCCTGTCCTGATAATTTACTACAATGTATCAGTGTAGGTAAAAATGTATCAGTCAGGTTTCCAGATTGTCCCTACTAGATAAAATTGTAGAAAACTTTCAGCTATATTAGGGTCTGTTAACATCACCGTTGCCCTTCCGTTGAGGGGTTCCGTCGGAGGTTCCGTCGGGTTAACCCCTCAACGGAAAGGCAAATGGAAACCTCAGCTTCCGTTTCCCTCACCATTGAACTCAATGGTGACATAAACCTAACTAATGGTTTCCGTCTATCACCGTTGTGACAGGGTTCCGTTGTTTCGGACGGAATCAATAGCGCAGTCGATTGCGCTATTGATTCCGTCAAAATGACAGAACCCTGTCACAACGGTGACAGACGGAAACCATTAGCTTGTGGAAATTAGAAAAAAATCGCTAAACCTACATTTTCTTTGAAAAAAATTTAGATTTTAATTTTCACGGCATATTTCCAATAATTTCTGTAAAAAATCTGTACGGTCAAAATGCTCACTATACCCCTAGATAATTTCCTTGAGGTGTGTAGTTTTCAAAATGGGGTCATTTTTGGGGGATTTCCACTTTTGGCACCGCAGGGGCCCTTCAAACCTGACATGGTGCCTAAAATATATTCTAATAAAAATAAGGCCCCAAAATCCACTAGGTGCTCCTTTGCTTCTGAGGACGGTGTTTCAGTCCAGTAGCACGCTAGGGCCACATGTGGGATATTTCCTAAAACTGTAGAACCTGGGCAATAAATATTGAGTTGTATTTCTCTGGTAAAACTTTCTGTGTTACAAAAAAAATGGATTAAAAATTAATTTCTGCAAAAAAATATGAAATTTGTAAATTTCACCTCTACTTTGCTTTAAAGGATGGCTGTCGCGAAAAAATAATTTTTAAGATCAATTTGCTTTTGGTGTTTTATTAAAAATTGTTTTATTTATTTGTGTGTTTGTGTTTTCCTTTTTTTTAAAAAAAAGCTTTTTCTTCTCTATGGGGGCTGCCATTTTTTTTTTCATCTCTGTATGTGTCGATTAACGACACATACAGGCATGGAATACAGCACATACAGCCCCATAGAGAATGCGAACGGGAGCCGTTCCATTCACTATGCTGTACGCCGTCTGTGCCGCTCCCACACAGTCCAAATTGAATGTCTTCGGCCGAGCGACATCCGGCGCCATTTTCTCGCGGCTTCCGGACATGTGTTCTGAAGCAAGCACTAGGAGCGGCGGAGGGAGCGGACGGAGCGGCGGCAGCGGTGGCGGCTGGAGCAGGTAAGTTATGTCTGTGTTTGTTCGTGTTTTACTGTACCACTGTATGTAAGCCTACTACACTGTGTATTCGCTCAAAAAATGGCGGCACACAGTGTAGGAAGCTTGAACATTCAATCCCCTCCTTTCTCCTGGCACTAGCCAGGATAAGGGAGGGGGGATTCTGTGAGCTCACTAGAGCGTGTGTGTTTACACCAAATTTGCAGCATAAAGCAATGTGGCTGCTTTACCACAGCGCCAATGCTGCAATTTTGGGAATTGCTCCCTCTAGAATCTAATTTATAATATTTCCTGATTTGTGAAAAAATTGAAAAAAATTATAACAATGTCTAATCATGTATACACTAACCGTTTAACTAATAAAAAAAAAAATTTCCTTTAATTCCTGTGAAACGTCTAAAGGGTTAAGACATTTTCTAAATGCTGTTTTGAATACTTTGAGGGGTGACGTTTTTAAAATGGGGTGACTTTTTGGGGGGTTCTAATATAAAAGGGCCTCAAAGCCACTTCACAACTGAACTGGCTCCTGTAAAAATAGCTTTTTTAAATTTTCTTGAAAACGTGAGAAATTGCTGCTAAAGTTCAAAGCCTTGTGATGTCATAGAAAAATAAAAGGATGTTCAAAAAACGATACCAATCTAAAGTAGTCATATGGGGGATGTTAATTAGCAACAGTAGCTTGATCAAACACATGCTAACAAGGAGAATCACAAGCAAAAAGACAGAACCAAACCAGTCTTAAATACTCTACCCTTCAATCTGATAGGAAGAAAGACAGAGAAGTGGGATAGGCTCTGCAACTAAAACCAGAGTCGCCCAGAAGCTAAACTAGTAGTCATGGCAATCTTAAAGGGACGGACGTTTCCTAACAAAGTTAACCAACATTTTGAAAACAACTATGCTCCTACCCACATTTATATTATTTGATCGATGATTGCTATTGACCATGATGATTGTAGGGTCCTCCCCTGTCCCATTCCCTCTTTTTTCGTTATGAATATGTTAAAAATCTTTGTAAAAAAAAATAATTACAAAAAAAAAAGAAAGAAACCAAGGTGGGTAAAACAAGTACACCCTTCCTACTTCCACAATCATAAAGAGAGTAATAAGCAGCCTGGTGTTACTAATCAGGAGTACTTGTGTAGTGATTTTTTATGAAAACCTAGTAAAATGCTGCAGTTTTTCTGCGATAACGTGAAAATGGTGGCAAAAAACACAATTTGACCGCGGCGTGTAAATTGACCCTGAATCATCAAGATATGTGACTACCTCTATAATAGCAGAACAGCTGGCACTTTGCTGTTCTGGATCACTCAGTTGTGCGTCTACATCATGCCAAGAAGTAAGGACATCAGCCATAACCTCAGAGAACAATTGCTGCTTATCAATCTGGGAAGGGTTATAAGGCCATCTACAAATAGTTTGGAATTCACCATTCTTCATTGACATTAATAGCACATCACTAGCATATGCCATCAATGTCCAACCACTGTAACCACGCCGATCGCTAAGTCCAGTTGACAGCGGCGTAAGGAAATCCCGGTGCCACTTCATCTTTTGTCTACTATAAGCTTTCTCCAGAGGCTTTGTAGTCAATGGCTGACCACACGGCCATCTGGAAACAGCCGAGTGGAGCTGACAGGAGACAAAGTGGCATGAGATAATCCCTTTAAGAGTACACAAATATATTTCAATTGTTACATTTTCAAGCCTCTTGTCACCTGCATCTTTTATGGGTGTCATCAATGCAAAATTCTGTAAAAAATGAACATGTGCTTCATATCATCTCAATCATTCAATACTTTAATATCAACAAGTGTTAAATACATAATTAAACTTCATATATCATTACTACAAATTCCCACTTACTGCCAGTAAAAGACAAAACAAATCCATCTGACCAGATGGCGTGAATATAAAGACAAGTCCGCAAAGGTTAGTTTATACTGTATCTAGATGTTCCAAATGAAATAGATCTGTGGTATGTCCCAACGGTTTATAAAACAATAATACGTTATTTACCACAATTAACCACTTGGCGCCATTTTTTGCTTTTTATTTTTTACTCTTTCTCTTCCAAAAGTCATAAATGTTTTGTTTTTCCGTCGAAAAAGCTATATGAGGGCTTGCTATTTGTGGGACGAGTTGTAGTTTTTAGTGAATGTTGTATATTTGCACATCTACTGGGAATATTACAAACAATGTGTGAAGTGGAATGGGGAAAAAACAGCAATTCCTTCATTGTTTTTGGATTTCGTTTTTCCGGCGTTCTTTGTGCAGTAAAAACAACATGTTAACTTGATTCTGCGGGTCAATACGATTATGGCAATACCAAATTTATACAGTTTTTTATGTTTTACTTCTTTTACAAAGAAAAAAGTATTTGTTAAAAAAAATTGTAGTGTCGCCATATACTGAGAGTAATAACTTTTTTTATTTTGATTGTCGATCTAGCGTTGTCAGAACTTGTCTTTTGTGGAGCGAGCTGTAGTTTTTATTGGAACCATTTTGGGGGTACATGCAGCTTTTTGATCACTTTTTAATTAATTTTTTTTGGAGCTAATATGACCAAACAACAGCAATTATGGTGCTTTTCATTTTATTCTTTTTATATATAATAATAATAATTTTTTTACGCCGTTTACCACGCGGGTTAAATAACGTTATATTGGAAAAGTTCAGAATTACATGGACGTGGCAATACGAATTATATTAATTATTTTTACATTACTGTAAGGAAAAAATGGGAAAGGTTTTTTTTTTCACTTTTAATATTTTTTTGTATGTTAAAAAAAATATTTTTCTTTGTTTTACATTTTTTTTAGTCCTATTAGGGGACTTGATCAAGCGATCTTTTGATCGCTGGTACCATATACTGCAATTCTTATGTTTTGCAGAGTATGGTACTTTTAAACAGCTCCTTAATAACAGAAAGATGGCAGACCTAGGGGCCTTCATTAGGCAATTATCGGCTCCCCGTGATGGTGTCTGGGATGGGCCAATGGGTTGACGGAGAGGACTGCCTCTTTTTATCGGCTTAGATGCTGCGGTCACTATTGACCAGGGCATCTAAGTGGTTAAATGGACGGAATCTGAACTAACTCCGATCCCGGCCATTGCAGTTAGTATGTTACAGTTGACACCCGCTGAGCATGTAGCAGGCTTAGCCCATGTGCCCAGATCCATACTTCCCCTTGGCGGCTGTGACGTACAGTCACATGTCGCCTAGGGGTTAGAACATTTTTTAATAAACAATTTTAACAATACACAAATCTTTCCAGCATTATATAATCACTGATGGATTGGCCATTAATTATGATACAGTTGCTATGTAAGTAGAATCTAAGTATTTACAAGGATGCAGAAGATACCAAAATGAACGAGCACAATATAATGTAAACATCCTGCTTATATTTCCATGTATATGACTGAAAAAACTTTGAGGGCAAATACTATCACATAAATCATGAACACATTTTTGAGATTGTTGTCGACCCAAACAAAAGAAAGGACAGTCATGGAATCCAGATGTTGAAACCGACTTAACCCCTTCCCGCTTTGGCCACTTTTGACCTTCCTGACAGAGCCTCATTTTTAAAATCTGACATGTTTCACTTTATGTGGTAATAACTACGGAATGCTTTTGCCTATCCAAAAGATTCTGAGACTATTTTCTCGTGACACATTGGACTTTATGTTACTTGCAAAATGTGCTCGATACGTTCAGTATTTAACCCCTTCTCACCACAGCCCTTTTTCAGATTTTCATTTTCGTTTTTTCCTCCCCACCTTCCAAAAGCCATAACGTCTTTATTTTTATAGTACTATGAGGGCTTGATTTTTGCGGGACGTGTTGTAGTTTTTTGTAGCACTATTTATTTTGTCATATAATGTACTAGGAAATGGGCAAAAAATTATTTGTGGGGTAGAAAATGAAAAAACAGCGATTCCTCCATGTGCGTGCCGTTTTTACGGAATTCACTGTGCAATTAAAACAACATGTCAACTTTATTCAGTGGGTCAATACGATTACGGCGATACCAAATATATATAGTTTTTCTATATTTTACTACTTTTACAAGTAAAAACCTAAGTGTAAAAAAGAAAATTTATTTTGTGTCGCCAAATTCCGAGTGCCATAACTTTTTTATTTTTCCGTCGATTAAGTGGTATGAGGGCTTATTTTTTGCAGAATAAGCTGTCGTTTTTAGTAATATCATTTTGGTGTACATGCAACGGTTTTATCACTTTTTATTTCATTTTTTTGTGGGAGATTAGGTGACCAAAAAATAGAGATTCTGGCATTTTCAATTTTATTTACGGCGTTAAATAAGGATATATTGTAATAGTTCTGACTTTTACAGACGCGGCGATACCAATTATGTTTATTTTTTTACTATGCTCTAGGGGGAAAATGGGAAAAGGTTTTTTTTTTAACTTTTAATATATATATATTTTTTTACACAAAAAAAAAACTTTATTTAACTCATTTTTACTTTTTTTATTAGTCCCCCTAGGGGACTTCAACCAGCGATCGTTAGATCGCTTGCACAATATACTGCAATACTAATGTATTGCAGTATATCGTGATTCTAATAGGTGCACAAAGATGGCAGACCTGGGGGCCTTCATTACGCCCCCAGGCAGCCATAGCAACCATCGCCCCCCCACGATGAGCTGTTAGAGGGGGTCGCCCCCTCTTTCTAATGATTTTAATGCTGTGGTCGCTATTGACCACAGCATTTAATGAGTTAAATGAGCGGGATCGCGCTCATGCTAGCTCGTTACTCTGAAGTGTCGGCTGTAACAAACAGCCGACACCCGCATCGTATGGAGCGGGTTCACTCCGTGAGCCCGCTCCAAACTTCCCCTACCCGACTTTGGCGTATGGATATGTCAAATGTCAGGAAGGGGTTAATTGTGAAAAACACCGAAATTTTGCGAAAAATTGCAAAAATGTGCATATGCAAATTTGCATTTTTCTCAATTTAAATGTATCTGCTTGTAAGACAGGCATTTTGACTATTTGAACTTTTGGAACTGGAGCTTAGCTTGTCTCTGGATTTACCCCTTGCTTACTGATTTAGACATTCTGCTCCCGGCTGGTTTTGACCTCTGCACTTCCTGATATCCTATAGCTTTGTGATTTGGCCTTTCTGTTTACCCTCTGACTGATCTGTTCTGGTATTGCCTGCATTGCACCTCTTGTCAAACACAGAATTCTGTTAAAGCAACCTGGGTTCTATGCAGCCAAATCCAACCTGTCTTGCGGTGGGTTCTGGTAAAGACCATGGGATAGCCTTAGACTCTGCTGATCAGAGTGGTGATGGATTTGAAGTAGGGGTTTTACTTGCACGCTTGTTTCAGACAGTCTCCAGCTGCCTTTGGGGAATCGCTCACATAGTAATTCCATAAAAAATTTCTCTGGTAATTGCTCAACTACTGATTCCATAACATAATCACAAGCCTTTAAAAATTATTTTTTTTCACAATGGAACCTATGCACGATCTGACTCAGCTGGTACAAGTTCTGTCCGAAAGGGTTCGTCATCATGAAACTGCGTCGTTCCAGTTTTTCTAATGATCTTAAGTCTTATATTAATTTTCGGGAGAGTTGTAAGTTGTATTTTCGAATAAGACCTTTTCCTCTGGAACTGAGCAGCAGCGAGTTGGTCTCGTCATGTCACTTTTGCGAGGAGATTCTCAAATCTGAGCCTTTTCGTTGAGACCTGATGCCTCTGAACTTTTTTCTGCGGAGACCTTCTTTGAGGCCCTAGGTGTAATATATGGAGAACCAGATATCACTGCAGTGGCTGAGGCCAATCTGTTATCTCTCCATCAGGGGCAGCCTCCTGTCGAAGATTATTGTTCGGAATTTAGACGGTGGTCCGTCTCTTCACAGTGCAATGATGCAGCACTCCGATGTTAATTCCGCCGAGGCCTTTCTGAAACCTTGAAAGATCTTGTAATAAATTACCCTCCACCCTTGACTTTAGAGGATACTATGACTCTTCTTGTGCATCTTGACCAACGACTACGAGAGCGCAAAAATGAAAGATCAGCAATGGCCTCTCCCCTTGCCTGCGCTGAGGTCCCTTCATCTGAGGCACAAGAGCCCATGAGGTTAGGCTTCGCTATGTCTCCTCAAGAATGGAGACTTTTTCGGAAACGCAGAGGGCTGTGTCTTTATTGCGGGGCCTACAATTTGGTTCGTATCGACAAAGGGGATGAGTGGAAGACAGCATTTAATAGTCCAGATGGTCATTATGAATATTTTATCGTGCCTTTTGGTTTAAAGAGGCTCTGTCACCAGTTTAATACTTCTCTATCTCCTACTTAACCTAATAAACGCTTTGATGCTGATAAATACTGTGTTTTAAAAAAAAAAAAATTTTTATTATTGACACGGTTCTGATCATTTTTCGATTTATGCGAATTTTTTCTAAATGCCCCACTGCGCGTTTTTTTTTCCCATTTAATCAAGTGGACATTGTAAAGAAAAGTGTATGACGCTGACCAATCAACGTCATACACTTCTCTTCATTCATGGCCAGCTTTATTCACAGCACAGCGTGATCTCGCAAGATCATGCTGTGACATGGCTTCCTCCCGCGGGTTCTTCACCGGAGCGACGGGAGAGTAGTTATCAGCATCAAAGCGCTTATTAGGTTAGGTAGGACATAGAGAAGTATTAGCGTATGTTCACACGAGGGCGTCCGTAACGGCTGAAATTACGGGGATGTTTCAGCCTGAAAACATCCCCGTAATTTCAGCCGTCACGGCATGTGCAGGCGCTTGAACGCCCATCAATTACGGACGTAATTGGCGCTGCTATTCATTGGAGTCAATGAATAACGGCTCCAATTACGGCCAAAGAAGTGACAGGTGACTTCTTTGACGCGGGCGTCTATTTACGCGCCGTCATTTGACAGCGGCGCGTAAATATACGCCTCGTGTGAACAGACAAACGTCTGCCCATTGCTTTCAATGGGCAGATGTTTGTCAACGCTATTGAGGCGCTATTTTCGGACGTAATTCGGGGCAAAAACGCCCGATTTACGTCCGTAAATAGGCCATGTGAACATACCCTTAAACTGGTGACAGAGCCTCTTTAAGTAATACTCCAGCGTTTTTTTAGAACCTGGTTAACCTCTTCCCGCGCTGTGCCGCAACTGTACGTCCTGGAGAGGGGTTACTTCCCTCACCAGGATGTACAGTTGCGGAGCGGTTCCCGGCGCACACTATTATAATGGACAGTGTCCGGGAACCGGGAGGTCAGCTGTCCCCGACAGCTGACATTTCAGTCTTGCCGGTCAGCAGACCATCGCCGCTGATTTTGTCAATTAACCCTTTAAATGCAGCGACCGATTGCGATCGCCGCATTTAAAGGATTTGAAGCATATCGGCAGCCGATGTGGGGGCTGCCGATGCTTGTCGTGGCAATCGGAGGCCAGACAATGGCCTCCGGGTTGCCATGTACGGAAGTCTAGGAGGAGCAGCCGGAGCCTTCCTGTCAGAGTGACTGTCACGTCACAATGACAGTTAGAATACATGACACTACATAGGTAGTGTAATGTATTCTAGCAGCAATCAGAGCTGCAAGTCTTGAAGTCCCCTTGTGGGACAAAAAAAAAAGTTAAAAAAACTTAAATAAAAGTGTAAAAATAAAAATTATGTTAAAAAACTTCAACAACGGCTTTTTTTCCTATAATAAGACTTTTATTATAGGGAAAAAATGAAAATGTTAAAAAAATACACATATTTGGTATGACCGCGTTCGTAACGACCCAAACTATAAAACTATAATGTTATATTTCCCGCACGGTGAACACCGCAAAAACATCAATAAAAAACGATGCCAAGATCACTATAAATACTATAACCTGTCCCGCAAAAAACAAGCCCTTACACAGCTGAAAAATAAAAAAGTTATGGCTCTCAGAATATGGTGACACAAAAAATAAATTATTTTATTTAAAAAAAGTGATGTTATTGTGCAAACGCTGCTAAACATAAAAAAACTATATACATTTGGTATCGCCGTAATCGTATTGACCCGCAGAATAAAGTAAAATGTCATTTATAGCGCACGGTGAAAAAAAACTAAACTACAAAATATTATCAGAATTGTTTGTTTTTGGTCACCTTGCTTGCAAATTTTTTTTTAAAAATCGCATGTACCCCAAAATCGTACCAATGAAAACTACAGATTGTCCCGCAACAAATAAGCCATCATACAGCTCCATTGATGAAAAAATACAAAAGTTCTGGCTCTCAGAATATGTGCAGGATGTTCCAAAAGCGGAAAAGATCGGGCGCCATTTATCAGTGAGCCACTGGCCACATATCTTTGAATTATTTATTTTATTGTGATACCCTCTTATTATGCCCCCACATTATAATCTGAAATACCAGTAAAACCTTAAACAGAACAACTACAAAGCAAAATCTGTGCTCCTAAAGCAAAATGGCGCTCCCTCCCTTCTGAGCCCTGCAGCGTACCCAAACAGCAGTTGCGTCCTCTTATATGGCATCACCATACCCGGAAAAACCCGCTTAACGTTTTAGGAGGTATTTGTCTTCAGTGGCACAAACTGGTTCCAACATATTATGCACTAAAATGGCATATCAGTGGAAAATTGCAAATTTCACTTTGCACCATCCTCTGTGCATTAAACCTTTTGCGCACTATGACTTAATAGTACGTCATGGTGCGGGGGTTGATGTATGGAGCGGGCTCACGTGCTGAGCCCGTTCCATACGCTGCGGGTGTCGGCAGTGTATTACAGCTGACACCCGGGACTAACGGACAGGAACAGCGATCGCGCTGTTACCGAAGCCTGTAAAAATAACAATATACTGCAATACATTAGTATTGCAGTGTATTGTACCAGCGATCCAATGATCGCTGGTTCAAGTCCCCTAAGGGGACTAATACAATTTGTAAAAGAATTAAAGTTATTAGTAGTAAGAATAATAAAAAAAAAAAGTTCAAAAATGTGGTGAAACAAAACAATTTTTTATTTTAATAAATAGATTTTTCTTTGTAAAAGAATAGAAACTACAACGCCTCCCGCAAGAAATAAGCCCTCACACCACTCTATTGATGGAAAAAGAAAAAAGTTATGCCTCTTGGAATGCGGGGAGTGAAAAACGAAATTAAGAATGCAAAAAATGGATCAGTCCTGAAAGGGTTAATCCATTTCTAATGAAAAAAATGTATGACCACATGTGGGATATTTCCGTACTCGGGAGAAATTGCTTTACAAATGTTGGGGTGTTTTTTCTCCTTTATCCCTTGTAAAAATGAATAAATTAAAAATTTTAGTGGAAACAAATTTGATATTTATTTTCGTGGCCTAATTCTAATAAATTCTACAACAAAAACTGTGGGGTCAAAATGCTAACTTTACCCCTAGAAAAATTCCTTGAGGGGTGTAGTTTCCTAAATGGGGTAACTTTTTGGGTGCTTCCACTGTTTTGGTCTCTCCAGGGCATTGCAAACCCGACATGGCACCGAAAACCATTCCAGCAAAATCTGTGCTCCAAAATCCAAATGGCGCTCCTTCCCTTCTGAGCCTTCTGTGGGTCCAATCACAAGTTTATTATCACATATGGGGTATTGCCGTAATTGAGAGACATTGCTTTACAAATGTTGGGGTGCATTTTCTTCTTTCTTCCTTGTAAATATTAAAAATGTCTATGTTTTTTCAGAAAAAAAAGTAGATTTTCAGTTTTACAGACTAATTCCAACATATTTAGCGAAAAACCTGTGTGGTCAAAATGCTAACTATATGCCTAGATAAATTCACTGAAGTGTGTAGTTTCCAAAATGGGGTCACTTTTGGGGTGTTTCCACTGTTTTGGCACCACAAGTCCTCTTCAAACCTGACATGGTGCCTAAAATATATTCTAAAAAAAAGAAGGCCCCAAAATCCTCTAGGTGCTCCTTTGCTTCTGAGGCCTGTGTTTCAGTCCATTAACACACTAGGGCCACATGTTGGATATTTCTAAAAACAGCAGAATCTGGGCAATAAAATATTGAGTTGCGTTTCTCGAGTAAAACCTGTGGTACAAAAAAAATGTATTACGAATGAATTTCGGCAGAAAAAATAAAATTTGTACATTTCACATCTACTTTGCTTTAATTCCTGTGAAACGGCTAAAGGGTTAAAACACTTTATGAATGTTGATACAAATACTTTGAGAGGTGCAGTTTTCAAAATGGGGTGATTTAAGGGGACTTTCTAATATATAAGGCCCTCAAAGCCACTTCAGAACTGGTCCCTGAAAAAATTGCCTTTTGAAATTTTATTTCAAATATGAGAAATTGCTGATAAAATTCTAAGACTGATAATGTCCTAGAAAAATAAAAGAATGTTCAAAAAACGATGCAAACATAAATTAGACATATGGGAAATGTTAACTAGTAACTGTTTTGTGTGGTATTACAATCTGTTTTACAAGCAGATACGTTTAAGTTTAGAAAAATTAAAATTTTTGAACATTTTCTCACAATTTTGGTGTTTTTCAGAAATAAATACTGAATTTATCGACCAAATTTTTTCGATAACATAAAGTACAATATGTCACGAGAAAACAGTTTTAGAATCGCTTGGATACATAAAAGCATTCCAAAGTTATTACCACATAAATTGACACATGTCAAATTTGAAAAAATTGGCTGTGTCCTGAAGGCCAAAACAGGCTGGGTCCTGAAGGAGTTAATGATATTTTCAGAAATTTTATTGGATGCTTTGTGGTTTTGTATCTGGACGATATTCTTGTGTTTTCTTCCGATTGGTCCTCTCATTTTCAACATTTAAGATCCGTCCTTCAAGTACTGAGGGAAAATTGTCTTTACGCAAAATTTGAAAAGTGTCTCTTTTGAGTTCAGGAAGTTAATTTCTTGGGGTATGTACTGTCTCTTCATGAGTTTTGCCACTCCGCTCAGATTCAGGCGAATTTTGATTGGGTCAAACCCACTTCACTAAAAGCTCTGCAGAGGTTCTTGGGTTTTGCCAATTATTACCGAAAATGTAGTCATAATTTTTCCTCCATTGCCAAACCTTTGACGGATCTTACGAAAGTGGGTTCTGACCTTGTAAATTGGAAACCTAGTGCGGTCTCCAACCTTTAAAACCTATAAAATAGTGTTTTATGGAATCGCCTTTTTTGTTGGTGTTGATGCCTCAGAAATAGATGTGGGGACTGTGTCGTCTCAAGGATCTTCTGTATTAACTAATTTGCGTCCCTGTGCTTTTTTTTCTCTCAAATTTTCTGCCACTGAGATGAATTATGATATAGGTAATCGTGAGCTTCTTGCTATTAAGTGGGCCTTTGTACAGTGGCGCCACTTTCTAGGGGGGGCTAGACATCAAATTACTGTACTGACTGACCATAAAAACCTGACTTTTTTTAGAATCAGCCAAAAGACTCAATCCCAGACAGGCTACGTAGGCCTTGCTCTTTACCAGATTTAACTTCATTGAAACCTACAGACCCGGGTCTAAAAATGTCAGGGCCGACGCATTATTTCAAAGTTTCTGTTCCTCACAGTTCCCCGACGTTCATCCTGAACCAATTTTATCTAAGGGGATAGTGGTTTCTGCCTGATCTTGCAACTGAGATTAAAGATGTCAGCAGCTCGCTCCACAAACAATTCCTGCTGCGAGATTGTTTGTACCTCCTCAGTTCAGGTTACGTTTGCTCAATTAGTTACATAATTCTGTTTTTTGTGGCCATTCAGGGATAACTGGTACTAAAAAATTTGTCTCGCGGCTCTACTGGTGGCCGTCTTTGTCTCGTGATGTGAGTTCCTATGTCTCTGCTTGTGATGTCTGCACTCAGTCAGAAGACTCCTCGAGTTCGTCCTATGGGTGAACTACTTCCATTGTCTGTTCCGCAGAAACCTTGGTCTCATCTGTCTATGGATTTTATCACTGATTTGCCTCCTTCTGAAGGGAAAACTGGCATCTGGGTTGTGGTGGACCGTTTCAGTAAAATGTGTCATTTCATTCCTTTGCTTCAACTTCATGATTCCAAAACTCTGTCTAAATTATTTATTGGTCGGGGAGTCCGTCTGCATGGTATTCCGGAAAATATTGTCTCTGATAGAGGTGTACAATTTGTGGCTAACTTCTGGAGAGCTTTCTGTAAGAAACTTGGTGTACATTTATCTTTCTCTTCTGCTTTTCACCCTGAGACTAATGGTCAAACCGAGCGCTTTAATCAAACCTTGGAACAATATCTTAGGTGTTATGTTGAGGATAATCAGGCTGAGTAAGTCTCGTATCTTCCATTAGCAGAATTTACTATAAATAATCGCCACCATGTTTCTCTCGATACCTCACCATTTTTCTGTAATTATGATTTTCATCCTCGTTTTGGTTCATTTTTCGCCTCTTCTAGTGATAACGCGGAGGTGGAAGTTGAATCAAATAAACTGTGCACAGTTTGGGCTCAGGTTCAATTGAAACTGAAGAAATCCTGAGTTATTCAAAAGAAACATGCTGACAAAAATCATACGGTGGGTCCTGTGTTTAGTGTTTAGCTAGGTTTATTGGTCCATATGAAATTGTTGAAGTTATCAACTGTCACATTGGGCATGTAGAACCACTGGACCGTACCGCCTTAACAGCTGGCAGCTGGCCAACAGGACACAGGTCAAAGTCTATAGTTCATATAGGTGTACCTGAGGTAGCTTCGGACAGTAGCAAGGCAGCATCAGAAGGGACTTTGGCAGCAGGAGGACACCAGGCGTGGTGTAACAAGACATGGTATATGGCACAGCACCACTCCAACTCGATAAGGCACTTGACCAGGGGAGCACGGTATACAGGAAGACACTGGGAGACCATTTGCAGAGACAAACTAGGGTAACGACAACAAATCTCAGGCAAAACAAGAAGGGGCTGGGCCCTTCTTATAGTCCAGTGTGCTCTAGGAGCAATCAGCTCAATCTCACACCTGTGTGCGCTCTGGCTCCTTAAGGCTGGATTGAGCTCGCAAGTGCACCCTGGTAGTCACTGTGGAACAGGACGGCCGCATGTGCAGACATCTCTTGAGAGAAGGGCATCAGCCGGATGTAAGGAGTTCGTGGTCAGCGACCACGGATGTTACATCAACCCTGTCTTTTTGTCTGGCTCTTCCTCCATCTTTTAAAATTCATGATGATTTTCACAAATCCCTCCTTAAATTTTTTTTTGCACAATCTAATCCACTCAAGAAACCTCCCCCTCCAGTTCAGGTAGAAGGAGATATGGAGTTTGAGTTTAAGAGGATTGTGGATTCCTGAAGGGTCAGGGGTACACTCCAGTACTTGGTGCACTAGAAGGGGTATGGGCTAGAAGAACGAACTTGGATCCCTGCCTATTCAGTACATGCTAATCATTTAGTTAAAGTTTTTAATTTAAAACCTAAGCCGAGGTTTAAGGGTCCGGTGGCCTCTCGTAGAAAGGGGGGTACTGTTAGGAAACGTCTGTCCCTTTAAGACTGCCATGACTACTAGTCTAGATTCTGGGCGGCTCTGGTTTTAGTTGCAGAGTCTATCCCACTTCTCTGTCTTTCTTCCTATCAGATTGAAGGGTGGAGTATTTAAATTCGGTTTGGTTCTGTCTTCTTTGCTTGTGATTCTCCTTGTTTGCATGTGTTTGATCAAGCTCCTAATTATACCCTGTACCTTTGACTATTTGAACTTTTGGACCTCAGCTTGTCTCTGGATTTACCACTTGCTTACTGATTTGGACATTCTGCTCTTGGCTGGTTTTGACATCTGCACTTCCTGATACCCTCTAGCTTTGTGATTTGAACTTTCTGTTTACCCTCTAACTGATCTGTTCTGGTATTGCCTGCATTGCACCTTTTGTCCAACACAGAATTCTGTTAAAGCAACCTGGGTTCTATGCAGCCAAATCCAACCTGCTTTGCGGTGGCCTCTGGTGAAGACCATGGAGTAGCTTTAGACTCTGCTGATCAGAGTTGTGACGGATTTGAGGTAGCGGTTTTACTTGCACGCTTATTCCAGACAGTCTCCAGTAGCCTTTGAGGAATCGCTCACATAGCAATTACATCAACTTTCACTCTGGGAATTGCTGAAGTAGTGATTCCATAACAAACTTAAAAAAAAAAAAAAATGACTACATATCGAAATCCGTTGTTTTTGTTGTTGTTGGCAACAAAGGTTATTTATCTGTTCATAGAAGTTAGTGAAGACCACACAATTATTTAGATAAATAAAAATATAGAATTAAAGGAAGGTGCTCCTTCTTTTTCCCATGATTGTATATTATTGGTGGGCATCCTACTACTGGAACCATGCAATCATGAAAAAAAAGGGGCCTTTTAGTATTTGGTTTTTTTGCACAGCACCATTCCTGAGCAGGCCCTGAGAACTGTAATATGACCCCAGTCAAGTGCAGGGAAATATCTAAAGGGGACACTTCTCTCCATAGTGCAAATAGCCCCCTGTAGATATAGGCCACCCCTGTATATAGTATCCCACAAATAGCTCCCCCTATAGTGCTCCACAGAAAGCCCACCCCTGTATATAGCCCCCCTGTAGATATAGCCCACCCCTGTATATAGTCCACCCCTGTATATAGTGTTTCACAGATAGCCCACCCCTGTATATAGCCCCCTGTACATATAGTCCACCGCTGTATATAGTGCTCCACTAGATAGTCCACCCCTGTATATGGTGCTCCACAGATAGCCCACCCCTTTATATACTATATACAGGGGTGGGCTATCTGTGGAGCACTATATACAGTGGTGGACTATATGTACAAGGGGGCTATATATAGGGGTGGGCTTTCTGTGGAGCACTATAGGGGGAGCTATTTGTGGGATACTATATACAGGGGAGGGCTATATCTACAGGGGGCTATATACAGGGGTGGGCGATCTATGGAGCACTATATACAGGGGTGGGCTATATCTACAGGGGGCTATATAGCCCCCCTGTAGCTATAGCCCACCCCTGTATATGGTGCTCCATAGATAGCCCACCCCAGTATATAGCCCCCCTGTAGATAGACACCCCCCGTAGATAAAGCCCCCCACGTGTAGATAAAGTCCCCCCCTGTGTAGACAAAGTCCCCCCGTGTAGACAAAGTCCCCCCTCAGTAGATAAAGTCCCCCCCGTAGATAAAGTCCCCCTTGTAGATACAGACACACACTTGTATTACAATAAAAAAAAAAAAAAAAACTATTCAAACTCACCTTAATCCAGCTCCCACGCCGGCCGGCAGCAATGGAGACCTGCTCTCTTCTGCGCAGGTCTCCTGGGGATTGAATGAAGCGTCTATGAAAGGCGCTGATTAGCTGGGCAGGATGACTTTCCCTGTCAATCAGCGCCTTTCATTGACGGAAGCTTCACTGGTACAAAAGGTACCAGTCGCTTCACTGGTACAGAAGCGCTGAATAGCCGGGCACGGACCGTGCCCGGTCATTCATTGCTTCTAATTGTACCTGTGTCCTATAGACACAGGTACAATTATAGTGCAGGAGGAGGTGGCGCTGGCGCCCCCCTCTAAGTTGCGCCCGGGGCACATGCCCCGCCTGCCCCCCCTAGCTACGCCCCTGTGTTACGTAGAGATCACTTTTCAGCAGTCATCTCATTATCATCACAGGCAGAATTACAATGAAAGATAACACCTCTGTGATAAAACTGGAGGTAGACCTCTGCACAGGCCACAAAGCAAACTCTCCCATAGTAGTCAATGGAAATTTATAAAAACTGATGCAAAGGAAAGGGGAGTAGTTGCTCGTAGCAACTATTTAGAACTTTTATTTTCCATGTGTATGGCCACCTTAAAGGGGTTGCCCGGGCACAGGGCAGTTTTTCATATACTGATGACCTATTCATAAAAGGGATAGGTCATCAGTATATGATAGTGGTGGTCTCACACGGACCCTGCGCTGATCAGCTGTTCCGGCTGCCTCCGGGCAATGGATGTTATGCAGAGGCTTGTGTTGGAAGCAGACGGCTCCGTACACTGTATAGCGGATGTGCTGCACTGCTGCAACTCTGCTTCTATTCACTTGATAAGGAGCAGAGCTGCAGTGCTGCAGCACGGCCCTTATACTGTGACCGGACCCATTTGCTTCCGACACGGACATCCAGTGCCAGGAGGCAGCTGGAACAGCTTATCGGTTCGGGGTCCGGGTGTCCGACCCCCACTGATCATATACTCATGACCTATCCTGTATGAAAACAGCCCGTGCCCAGAAAACTACTGTAATGTTCAGTGACCAGAGTGAAAACTGCAAGATTTTAGGATTATTATTTTTATATATAGGTAGTGACATAGAAAATAAAAAAAAATTAATATGTTTAACATTAAATCTTAATTTAACAGGTTCCCGACCGCTGGCCGTAAATATACGGCCAGCGGTCAGGGTCTCTAAAGTCCGGCGTATAGTATATATACGGCCGCACTTCAGAGACTGTGCACGCGCGATCGCGTGCACACAGCTCTATGCCCTGGCTGTTGCTAACAGCCATGGGCACTGGGCAGAATGTCAGGGGTCAATCTTTTGGCCCCTGAACATGTGATCGCTGTGACAACCAATCACAGCGATCACATGCATTTCTGCATAGAAAACAGTGTGCACGCGATCGCGTGCACACAGCCCTGTGCCCTCGCTGTTACCAACAGCTCTGGGCACTGGGCAGAGTATCAGGGACCAATCTGATGGTCCCTGAACATGTGGTCGCTGTGACAACCAATCACAGCGATCACATGCATTCCTGCTTATAAAACAGTGTGCACGCGATCGCGTGCACACAGCCCTGTGCCCACGCTGTTACCAGCAGCTCTGGGCACTGGGCAGAGTATCAGGGACCAATCTGATGGTCCCTGATCATGTGGTCGCTGTGAAAACACAGCGACCACATTTGTTTTATTTTGACTTTTCTGGCAGTAAATCTCCTGCCTCTTTTCTTCTCCTCAAACATTGTTTCAGTTTGAGGAGAAGAAGAGACTCGGGAGAATTGCTGCCAGAAGATTACAGTTACAGTTACAAAAAAATACAGTTACACTCTAAAACATTCTCTGTATAGATAGATTTCTATCTATCTATACAATCTATCTATCCATCTATCTTTTTTTCTATCTATCTACCTTTCTTTCTTTTATTCTATTAGAATAGGCAGGTAGGGAGTATATAATTATATATATATCCACATATATATAATATATATAGCAATAGCGGTTTATTTTTTTGTTAGCGGTAGTGTAGATATATATAGCAGTTAGTTTGTGTGTTTTATAAAAAAAAAAAAAAAAAAAAAAATTTGTTTAGTTAGTGTTAGTGTTAGTTACGTTATGGCGAGGAAGTTGTTTAGCGCCGAGGAGGCATACGCCATGCTGTGGTCTGAGTCGGAGACCGCATCAGAGATGGCGTCCGAGATGGAACCCGTTTTGGGCAGTGACGATGACAGCGTCACTTCAGGTTCATCTTCAGGGGACGTTGTCCCTGATGCAGTCGAAACTGCAGAACATGAAAGCGCAGGGCCAAGTAGCGCTGTAGCACGGGACAGCCTGGTCCCTCCAGTCCAGGCTCTTGTATGGGCACCTGGCCCATCTTTTGGGCCTAGAATCCACGGATTTACGGCCACTCCTGGCATAACCGTGGACAATACAAATTTTGTCCAAATGGATTACTTCCATTTATTTATAACGGACGACATCCTAAATCAGATTGTCCACGAAACAAATTTATATGCCACGCAATATATAAGGCAGAAACCTTCATCCACCCATGCCAGAGATTGGACGCCCACCAATTTGCAGGAATTAAAAATGTTTTTGGGGCTCACCCTAAATATGGGTATTGTCAAAAAGCCCTCCATTAGGTCTTACTGGTCAACAAGACCCGCCCAAGCCACCCCAGTATATTCTGCAGTAATGCCCAGGTCTCGTTATGAGACAATAATGAGGTTCCTCCACTTCAATGACAACGCACAGGCCCCCCCAAGTACCGATGCAAACCGGGATCGGTTGTTCAAAATAAGACCGCTAATAAATTCCCTGAATAATTTATTTCTGCAACTCTACACCCCTGAGCAGAATGTAAGTGTGGACGAATCCCTCCTCAACTTTCATGGCAGACTTAGCTTTCGCCAATATCTACCTTCCAAAAGGGCAAGATATGGCGTTAAGCTCTACAAATTGTGTGAAAGCGGGTCAGGATATACCACCGCCTTCAGGATTTATGAAGGGCGGGACCGCACAATAAATGTTCCTGGATGCCCCCCTGATCTTTCCACCAGCAGTAAGATTGTGTGGGAGATAATGCAGCCTCTGCTTCACAAGGGGTACCACCTGTACTGTGATAATTTTTATTCGAGTGTGCCCCTGTTTAGGCATTTGCATGCTGCAAGGACTAGGGCATGTGGTACCATGCGCAAAAACAGAATTGGTTTTCCACAGCAATTAGTGGGGAAGCGCATGGTAAAGGGGGACTCCTGTGCTGTGCTTATGCATCTGAAGAATTGCTGGCGGTCAAGTTCAGGGATCGCAAAGATGTGTATGTGCTAAGCACGATTCATACCGCAGGAACAGTGGCAGTGAGGGAAAGAGGGGCAACATCGGACAAGCACAAACCAGTGAGCGTGTCCGAATATAACAAGTACATGGGGGGGGGTGGATTTAAGCGACCAGGTTTTACAGCCCTATTTAGTAAAACGCAAAACTAAAACCTGGTACAAAAAGGTGGCCATTTATTTGTTACAGGTGGCCATCCACAACTCATTTGTGCTCTATAAAAAAAACAGAGGCAGAGACACATACCTGGATTTCCAGGAAAAAATTATTGAAGGCCTCATTTTTGATGTTCAGGACACCCGAGAATGCCCCCAGTCTGAGGATGTCACGCGACTGACTGAAAGACACTTCATCAGTCGGATTCCCCCAACAGCAACCAGAAGCAACCCCCAGAAAAAGTGCCGCGTCTGCAGAAAAGACGGGCACCGCAAAGATTCCCGATATTTCTGTCCCTCATGTCCCTCACAACCAGGCCTGTGCATTGAGCCATGTTTTAAAAAATACCACACTGTTCTGAATTATTAGATTTTAGTTAATTTGTTGAAAATATATTTGCCCTACATTACGTTTTTATTTTTCCCATGATTTTACTCCAAGGGTGAGGGAGGGAATGGGTGGGGGGTGGATGTCATGTTTGATGTTTTCTAAAGTTCATCTGCTGGAGAGCTCCATTTGCATTAACCTGCAATTTCTTATTTTAGAAAACCCCAAAAAATAAATTCCCATTATACCCCTAGATGAATATTTTGAGATTTCTGCTTCAAGAGCAGATATTTTGGAAGTGTTATAGAAACTCTGTTGAGTTTTGTAAAACCAGCTTTGAAAAAAAGCGATTTGTGAAATAATCTTCTTCTATCCTCCGCCCTCCTACATCTCTATGTGATAAATAAGGCCACATATTTGGTATCCCCGTGCACGGGAGAAGTGGCAGAATGTGAACGGAGATTAATTTTGACCGTGGTCTATACCGTGTGTGAAAAATGCTGGTATAAACTGACGCATTTGCTAAAAAATTGCTAATTTTATTTTGATCCATCTTATTCAAGAAACTTTCAGAAGAAAACTGGACTGTCTAAAAATATGATAAACCCCTTGAAGGAAACCTTGTGGGGTCTACTTGTGTGAATGAAGTCATTTATGGGGTGTTTCTAATGTTTCAGCAGCATTAGGCCCCCCAGAAAACAGTATGCTGCTATAAAATCAAATGCAGAATTCCTGGACCAAAAAGACTCCTTTTATGCCAAGCCCTGGCACATGCCCGCACAGTGAATAAGGCACACATATTTGGTATCCCCATGCACGGGAGTAGTGGAAGAACGTGAAAGGAGATGAATTTTGGCCGTGGTCTATACCGTGTGTGAAAAATACTAGCCTAAACTGACACATTTGCTAAAAAAGTGCTGATTTTATTTTGTTCCATCTTATTCAAGAAACTTTCAGAAGAAAACTGGACTTGCTAAAAATATGATAAACCCCTTGAAGGAAACCTTGTGGGGTCTACTTGTGTGAATGAAGTCATTTATGGGGTGTTTCTAATGTTTCAGCAGCATTAGGCCCCCCAGAAAACAGTATGCGGCTATAAAATCAAATGCAAAATTCCTGGACCGAAAAGGCCAAAAAGCCTCCTTTTATGCCAAGCCCTGGCACATGCCCGCACAGCGAATAAGGCACACATATTTGGTATCCCCATGCACGGGAGAAGTGGAAGAATGTGAAAGGAGATGAATTTTGTCCGTGGACTATACCGTGTGTGAAAAATACTAGCCTAAACTGACGCATTTGCTAAAAAAGTGCTGATTTTATTTTGTTCCATCTTATTCAAGAAACTTTCAGAAGAAAACTGGACTTGCTAAAAATATGATAAACCCCTTGAAGGAAACCTTGTGGGGTCTAATTGTGTGAATGAAGTCATTTATGGGGTGTTTCTAATGTTTCAGCAGCATTAGGCTCCCCAGAAAACAGTATGCGGCTCTAAAATCAAATGCAAAATTCCGGGACCGAAAAGGCCAAAAAGCCTCCTTTTATGCCAAGCCCTGGCACATGCCCGCACAGCGAATAAGGCACACATATTTGGTATCCCCATGCACGGGAGAAGTGGAAGAACGTGAAAGGAGATGAATTTTGGCCGTGGTCTATACCGTGTGTGAAAAATACTAGCCTAAACTGACGCATTTGCTAAAAAAGTGCTGATTTTATTTTGTTCCATCTTATTCAAGAAACTTTCAGAAGAAAACTGGACTTGCTAAAAATATGATAAACCCCTTGAAGGAAACCTTGTGGGGTCTAATTGTGTGAATGAAGTCATTTATGGGGTGTTTCTAATGTTTCAGCAGCATTAGGCTCCCCAGAAAACAGTATGCGGCTCTAAAATCAAATGCAAAATTCCTGGACCGAAAAGGCCAAAAAGCCTCCTTTTATGCCAAGCCCTGGCACATGCCCGCACAGCGAATAAGGCACACATATTTGGTATCCCCATGCACGGGAGAAGTGGAAGAACGTGAAAGGAGATGAATTTTGGCCGTGGTCTATACCGTGTGTGAAAAATACTAGCCTAAACTGACGCATTTGCTAAAAAAGTGCTGATTTTATTTTGTTCCATCTTATTCAAGAAACTTTCAGAAGAAAACTGGACTTGCTAAAAATATGATAAACCCCTTGAAGGAAACCTTGTGGGGTCTACTTGTGTGAATGAAGTCATTTATGGGGTGTTTCTAATGTTTCAGCAGCATTAGGCTCCCCAGAAAACAGTATGCGGCTCTAAAATCAAATGCAAAATTCCGGGACCGAAAAGGCCAAAAAGCCTCCTTTTATGCCAAGCCCTGGCACATGCCCGCACAGCGAATAAGGCACACATATTTGGTATCCCCATGCACGGGAGAAGTGGAAGAACGTGAAAGGAGATGAATTTTGGCCGTGGTCTATACCGTGTGTGAAAAATACTAGCCTAAACTGACGCATTTGCTAAAAAAGTGCTGATTTTATTTTGTTCCATCTTATTCAAGAAACTTTCAGAAGAAAACTGGACTTGCTAAAAATATGATAAACCCCTTGAAGGAAACCTTGTGGGGTCTAATTGTGTGAATGAAGTCATTTATGGGGTGTTTCTAATGTTTCAGCAGCATTAGGCTCCCCAGAAAACAGTATGCGGCTCTAAAATCAAATGCAAAATTCCTGGACCGAAAAGGCCAAAAAGCCTCCTTTTATGCCAAGCCCTGGCACATGCCCGCACAGCGAATAAGGCACACATATTTGGTATCCCCATGCACGGGAGAAGTGGAAGAACGTGAAAGGAGATGAATTTTGGCCGTGGTCTATACCGTGTGTGAAAAATACTAGCCTAAACTGACGCATTTGCTAAAAAAGTGCTGATTTTATTTTGTTCCATCTTATTCAAGAAACTTTCAGAAGAAAACTGGACTTGCTAAAAATATGATAAACCCCTTGAAGGAAACCTTGTGGGGTCTACTTGTGTGAATGAAGTCATTTATGGGGTGTTTCTAATGTTTCAGCAGCATTAGGCCCCCCAGAAAACAGTATGCGGCTCTAAAATCAAATGCAAAATTCCTGGACCGAAAAGGCCAAAAAGCCTCCTTTTATGCCAAGCCCTGGCACATGCCCGCACAGTGAATAAGGCACACATATTTGGTATCCCCATGCACGGGAGAAGTGGAAGAACGTGAAAGGAGATGAATTTTGGCCGTGGTCTATACCGTGTGTGAAAAATGCTAGCATAAACCGACGCAATTGTTAAATTCTTGCATTTTTTTCCAATTTTGCCCACTTTAGAGAAAAAAAAAAAAATGATATATACTGACAAATGCCACTAAAACAAAGCCCTATCTGTCCTTTAAAAAGAGTGTAAAATTCAAAGATGAACTTTATTCACCTGCTGAGTTATAGTCATCTAAAGAAGCGCATAGCAAAATTGTGAAATTTGCTCTGGTCATTTAGCTGTAAAACAGCCTAGTCCTTAACCGGTTAAACAATAGGTAATTTTATGATTCCCTTCAAGTAAATAAGTAAATTCCCCCAATGTTTCCGTATCTGGTTTTAATTCAAGGGTGCACAGCCTGCAGGTGTGTCAAAATTCTCTGTGGCCCTTATCAATGAGTGTGCAGAGCCAGTTTTAGACAAAGTGTGGCCCTGGGCAAAGTTAAAAGTGGGGCCCCAAATGCTGAATTAGGGCCTGTTTACATCTACATCTGCATTACCATTGATTTCAATGCTATGGTTTGCGTTCATGGGTTCCCCTGACGGAAAGGTGTGACAGAACCCATGAACGGAAGCCCGACGCAGATGTGAACACACCCTTAGGGCTTATTCAGACGAACGTGATATACGTCCGTGATACGCGCGTTGCACGGACCTATGTTAATGAATGGGGCCGTTCAGACTGTCAGTGAATTTCACGCAGCGTGCGTCCGCTGCGTGAAACTCATGACATGTCCTATATTTGGCCGTGCTTCGCGCTGCACACACCCATTGAAGTCAATGGGTGAGTGAAAATCACGCTCGGCACACGGAAGCACTTCCGGGTGCCGCGCGTGATTCGCGCAACAGTAGTAAAGTGAATGAATGAAAACAGAAAAGCACCACGTGCTTTTCTGTTTACAAACATAAAAACAGAGTGTCATAATTCTGATGACACAAGGACCTTTTGCGCGCGCAAAAAACGCACACGCTCGTGTGAATCCGGCCTTACTGTATCAATAATGCAGTCAATTCAGAAGGTGATGTGCAGAGAACTGCATCACTGATTTCTAGCGCGTCCAGGAGTACTGCAAGACTCAAAGCATATGTTCCCCCTCTCACACAAAAAAATTATCTATATGCATATACAGTTATTAAATCATACCACTATACCAGATGAAATATTACCTGCATACTGTTACTGAATAATACTGACACACCATAACCACATAGTGACGGAATAATACCCATATTATTACTGAATAAAAACTACTATACAAAGACCAATAGTGTCACCATGTAGTGACCATATAGAGGTAAATGCCAGCTATACACAGGAGCTCTGCAGACGATATAAGTGATTACAGCACATTTATATCTAGTGACTCACTTTCCCTTTCATTCACTTTCCCTTTTTTTCTTCATCCTGGCCCAGACCACTGTGACGATTTATTCCAGCCACGACTAGTCTCTGCAGAATTTGACAGGCAGACATGTTGGTTTCTTGCTTTTCAAGCATCCACCCCACCTATACCCCATCCTCTAAACCAGGGCCTCAAGCACGCGGCCCGCGGGCCGCATGCGGCCCCTGGGGCTGTCATCTGTGGCCCGCGGGACACAGAGCCGCTAGTATCGGCTCTGCTCCGAGACTCTGGAATTCCCTGACATCGCTGTCCACATATGAACAGCGATGTCTGGGGCTTCCCCAGAGCCGGAGTCCCGAGCAGAGCGCTGGTGTCGGCTCTGCTCCGGGACTCTGTGGAATTCCTATACATCGCTGTCCACATATGAACAGTGATGTCTGGGGCTTCCCCAGAGCGGAGTCCCGAGCAGAGCGCTGGTGTCGGCTCTACTCCGGGACTCTGTGGAATTCCCTGACATCGCTGCCCATTGTAATGGCAGGAAGGAGGTGAAGGGAACAAGTGAGCCCTAATCTACCCACCGCCCTGTCCCTGCCTACTTGCAACAACCCGCCCTAGGCGACGGGGTACAACTTGGCGGCGGTCCCTACGCTGTCTAAGTGCAAGGGAGTACAAACAGGGAACACGCAAGGGAAGGGGCGGTAGCCCACGGAACGCCGTGAGGAAACGGAGCGGTGAATGAGTCAGTCAGGATCAGGATGTGGTGGAGTATACCAACGAGAGCACGGAGCAGGAAGCAAGCCAGGGGCAAAGCGAAGCAGGATAAGCGGAACTGAAGCAAGGCAGAAGCACGGCAGAAGCAGGCTGGAGCAAGGCAGCAGTGGGGCCAGGAATCCAAGAAGAATAACAAGCACTGAGGAAGAGAACACGGCAGGTATAAATGGACAGGGGGCGGAGCTAACTCCCACTGACCAGGCCGCGATAGGCTCTCCCACTCCTGAGCCTGCCACCCTGGTTGGTGGGAGCCGGTGTCAGTCTAAGAGGTCTGGCCTCAGGTGTCGACTGATTAATCCCGGGAGTATACACAGACGTAGTACCTGGCAGATCCTCTACAGTACTCCCCCTTTTATGAGGGGCCACCGGACCCTTACTAAGAGGACCCGGTTTAGTGGGGAAGAGAAGGTGGAACCTCCTGATCAATACCCCAGCGTGAACATCACGAGCAGGTACCCAAGTCCTCTCCTCCGGCCCGTATCCTCTCCAATGGACCAGGTACTGGAGGGAGCCCTGGATCATCCTACTGTCCATAATCTTGGCCACCTCGAATTCCACCCCCTCAGGGGTGGGAACGGGAACAGGAGGTTTCCTCGAGGGGGACCAGGACGGGGAGCAGCGTTTAAGGAGGGAGGCATGGAAGACGTCATGTATGCGAAAGGATGGGGGCAGCTCCAGACGGAAGGATACAGGGTTGAGGACTTCAATGATCTTATAAGGTCCAATAAATCGGGGAGCAAACTTCCTGGACGGGACCTTAAGGCGCAAGTTCCTGGACGACAACCAGACCAGATCCCCGACGACAAACCGGGGGTTAGCAGAACGTCTACTATCAGCCTGAATCTTTTGTACGCTCTGGGACACCTCTAGGTTCTTCTGAACCTGGGCCCAGAC
Source organism: Rhinoderma darwinii (assembly GCF_050947455.1). Classification (NCBI taxonomy): domain Eukaryota; kingdom Metazoa; phylum Chordata; class Amphibia; order Anura; family Rhinodermatidae; genus Rhinoderma; species Rhinoderma darwinii. The sequence goes on from NC_134688.1 coordinate 70,166,143, forward strand.
TGTGCACAGTTCCCGATGAACGTCCTCTACCTCGGGATTATTGGAACAACCAGGAGAAACGGAGGAGAACCTTGGGTTAAACCCAAAATTACAGAAAAACGGGGAGACCCCTGACGAGTTACTGACCCGGTTATTCAGGGAAAATTCGGCAAGGGGAAGGAATGAGACCCAATCAAATTGACAGTCAGAGATGAAACACCTTAAATATTGTTCCAGGGATTGGTTAGTCCTTTCCGTTTGGCCATTAGTTTCGGGATGGAAGGCGGAGGAGAAGGACAGATCAATCTCCAACTTTTTACAAAAAGCTCTCCAAAATAAGGAAACAAATTGTACCCCTCTGTCAGAAACGATATTGACTGGGGCCCCATGGAGACGCAGGATGTGTTTAACAAACAAAGAAGCTAACGTCTTGGCGTTAGGTAGTTTCTTAAGGGGCACAAAGTGGCACATCTTGCTGAAGCGGTCTACTACCACCCACACCACCGACTTGCCCTGAGATGGAGGCAAATCGGTGATAAAATCCATGGAGATATGGGTCCAAGGTCTCTGGGGAATGGGCAAGGAAAGTAGTAAGCCCGCAGGTCGGGACCTAGGGGTCTTGGACCTAGCACAAACCTCACAAGCGGCGACGTAAGCCCTAACGTCTTTAGGCAACCCAGGCCACCAATAGTTTCTGGTAATGAGGTGTTTGGTACCCAAGATGCCAGGATGACCAGATAGTGCGGAGTCATGGTTTTCCCTGAGTACCCTTAGCCGGTGATGCAGGGGGACAAACAGTTTGTCCCCAGGGAGGTTCCCGGGAGCTGAACCTTGATCAGCCGCGATGTCAGAAGCTAAATCAGAATCAGTGGCAGAAACGATTATACCAGGGGGTAAAATACAAGCAGGATCCTTCTCGGAAGGAGGATTGGCCATGAAACTACGTGACAGTGCATCAGCCTTAATATTTTTGGACCCAGCCCTATAGGTAACCAAGAAATTAAATCTGGTAAAGAATAGTGCCCAACGAGCTTGTCTAGGATTAAGCCTCCGGGCAGATTCGAGGAAAACCAGATTCTTGTGGTCAGTAAGGACTGTTACCTGGTGTCTGGTCCCCTCCAGGAAGTGACGCCACTCTTCAAAAGCCCATTTAATGGCTAAAAGTTCGCGGTTGCCAATATCATAGTTACTCTCCGTGGGCGAAAACTTCCTAGAGAAGTAAGCACAGGGGCGGAGATGGGTGAGGGAGCTGGTACCCTGGGACAAGACGGCCCCCACTCCCACCTTGGATGCGTCAACCTCCACAATAAATGGCTCCCTTTGGTTGGGCTGAACCAGCACGGGGGCCGAGATAAAGCACTTCTTGAGGGTCTCAAAAGCCTGGACGGCCTCAGGGGACCAATGGAGGACATCAGCACCCTTGCGAGTAAGGTCCGTAAGAGGCTTAGCGACGACCGAGAAGTTGGCAATAAATCTCCTGTAATAGTTAGCGAACCCCAAAAAACACTGTAGCGCCTTCAGGGAGGCAGGTTGGACCCATTCCGCCACAGCCTGAACCTTGGCAGGGTGCATGCGGAATTCATGAGGAGTGAGGATTTGACCTAAAAATGGTATCTCCTGTACCCCAAACACACATTTTTCGGTCTTCGCAAACAGATTATTTTCCCGGAGGACCTGGAGGACCTTCCTGACATGCTCCACGTGGGAGGACCAGTCCTTGGAAAACACCAGTATGTCATCAAGGTACACTACAAGAAAATTACCCAGGTAATCTCTCAGGATTTCATTAATAAAATTCTGGAAGACGGCAGGGGCATTACACAACCCAAAGGGCATGACCAGGTATTCGAAATGACCTTCGGGTGTGTTGAACGCAGTTTTCCACTCATCCCCCTCTTTGATGCGGATAAGGTTATATGCCCCCCGTAGATCGAACTTAGAAAACCATTGGGCCCCCTGAACCTGATTAAAAAGATCCGGAATCAAAGGAAGGGGATACTGGTTCCTTACGGTGACCTTATTCATGTTCCGATAATCAATGCACGGCCTAAGACCACCATCCTTCTTCCCCACGAAGAAGAAGCCAGCACCTACAGGAGAAGTCGAGGGGCGAATGAAACCCTTGGCCAGGCATTCTTGGATATACTCCCTCATAGCTTCACGTTCAGGACATGAAAGATTAAATATCCTACCCTTAGGAAGCTTGGCACCAGGCACCAAATCGATGGCGCGATCGTAATCTCTATGAGGGGCAACACCTCGGAGGCCTCCTTAGAAAACACATCAGCGAAGTCCTGAACAAACTCAGGAAGCGTGTTTACCTCCTCCCGGGGAGAAATAGAGTTAACCGAAAGACATGACATCAGGCATTCACTACCCCATTTGGTGAGATCCCCAGTATTCCAATCAAACGTGGGATTATGCAGCTGCAACCAGGGAAGACCTAATACCAGATCGGACGATAATCCCTGCATCACCAGTACAGAGCACTGCTCCAAATGCATGGAGCCAACAAGGAGTTCAAAAACAGGAGTATGCTGAGTAAAATAACCATTAGCAAGAGGAGTGGAGTCGATACCCACTACCGGGATAGGATAAGGCAAATCAATAAAAGGCATTTTTAGAGACATAGCAAATTCCAGACATGATATTAGCAGATGAGCCAGAATCCACGAAGGCACTGCCCGTGGCAGACCGGCCAGCAAACGAGACCTGAAAGGGAAGCAAAATTTTATTGCGTTTCATATTAACGGGAAATACCTGTGCGCCCAAGTGACCTCCCCGATGATCACTTAGGCGCGGAAGTTTTCCGGCTGTTTATTCTTGCGCCTGGGACAGGTGTTCAGTAGATGCTTGTCGTCCCCACAATAGAAGCAGAGACCATTCTTCCTGCGAAACTCTCTACGTTGTCGAGGGGACATGGAGGCCCCGAGTTGCATAGGTACCTCCGAGTCCTCCATGGAAGAGTGAGGAGACGGGACCTCGGGGGGAATCGCAGGGAAGTCAGAGGGGAACACATTGAAACGTTCAAGCTGACGTTCCCTGAGACGTCGGTCAAGTCGTACTGCTAGGGCCATAACCTGGTTTAGGGAGTCAGAAGAGGGGTAGCTAACCAGCAGATCCTTCAGGGAGTCAGATAATCCTAACCTAAACTGGCACCTTAGGGCCGGGTCGTTCCACCGAGAAGCTACGCACCACTTTCTAAAATCAGAACAGTATTCCTCAACAGGTCTCCTACCCTGACGTAAGGTCACCAGCTGACTCTCGGCTAAGGCAGTCCTGTCAGTCTCATCGTAAATGAGTCCGAGGGCAGAGAAAAAACGATCAACGGAGGAAAGTTCAGGGGCGTCACGAGCCAAGGAGAAGGCCCACTCTTGGGGCCCTTCCTGGAGTCGGGATATAATGATACCCACCCGCTGGTTCTCGGAACCTGAGAGAAGGAGAGAAAAGTCTTACGGTCCCCTGAGAACCGGTCAGGTAACTTGAGGTCGGGTTCTAGAGGTGAGGTGAGGGGTACTACTAAGGCAGCGTCACCCTGGTTGACCCTCTGAGCCAGGGCCTGGACCTGTAGGGAGAGGCCCTGCATCTGCTGGGTCAGGGTCTCAAGGGGGTCCATGATAGCGTCAGCGTAGGAGAAATGGTAGACTAGGTATGGGCTTGTTATTATGTAATGGCAGGAAGGAGGTGAAGGGAACAAGTGAGCCCTAATCTACCCACCGCCCTGTCCCTGCCTACTTGCAACGACCCTCCCTAGGCGACGGGGTACAACTTGGCGGCGGTCCCTAAGCTGTCTAAGTGCAAGGGAGTACAAACAGGGAACATGCAAGGGAAGGGGCGGTAGCCCATGGAACGCCGCGAGGAAACGGAGCGGTGAATGAGTCAGTCAGGATCAGGATGTGGTGGAGTATACCAACGAGAGCACGGAGCAGGAAGCAAGCCAGGGGCAAAGCGAAGCAGGATAAGCGGAACTGAAGCAAGGCAGAAGCACGGCAGAAGCAGGCTGGAGCAAGGCAGCAGTGGGGCCAGGAATCCAAGAAGAATAACAAGCACTGAGGAAGAGAACACGGCAGGTATAAATGGACAGGGGGCGGAGCTAACTCTGACTGACCAGGCCGCGATAGGCTCTCCCACTCCTGAGCCTGCCACCCTGGTTGGTGGAAGCTGGTGTCAGTCTAAGAGGTCTGGCCTCAGGTGTCGACTGATTAATCCCGGGAGTATACACAGACGTAGTACCTGGCAGATCCTTTACACCCATATATGGACAGTGTGTCAGGGTCTTGCCCAGAGCGGAGCAGAGCGCTGGTGTCGGCTCTGCTCCTGGACTCTGTGGAATTCTCTGACATCGCTGTCCACATATGAACAGTGATGTCTGGGGCTTCCCCAGAGCCGGAGTCCCGAGCAGAGCGCTGGTGTCGGCTCTGCTCCAGGACTCTGTGGAATTCCCTGACATCGCTGCCCATATATGGACAGTGTGTCAGGGTCTTTCCCAGAGCGGAGTCCCGGGCAGAGCGCTATTATCGGCTCTGCTCCGGGACTCTGGGGAAGCCTCTGACATCGCTGTCCATACATCGACAATGATGTCAGGGGCTTCCCCAGAGCAGGAGTCCCAGTGATGTCAGGAGCACAGCTGGAGTCCCAAGAAGAGCCTACTAGCGCTCTGCCTGGGACTCCAGCTCTGGGCAAGCCCCTGACATCACTGGGGCAGCCTCTACAGAGGGCACTGGGGCAGCCTCTACAGAGGGCATTGGGGCAGCCTCTACAGAGGGCACTGGGGCAGCCTCTACAGAGGGCAATGGGGCAGCCTTTACAGAGGGCAATGGGGCAGCCTTTACAGAGGGCACTGAGGCAGCCTCTACAGAGGCCAGTTTGGCAGCCTCTACAGAGGGCACTTTGGCAGCCTCTACAGAGGCCACTGTGGCAGCCTCTACAGAGGGCACTGTGGCAGCCTCTACAGAGGGCACTGTGGCGTTATCTACAAGTGGGTGTGTGACAGTATCTGAAGAGGACACTGGCATTATCTAGGGGTATGTTGCATTATCTACAGAGGGCACTGTGGCCTTATCTACACAGGGCACTTTGGCCTTATCTACAGAGGGCACTGTGGCCTTATCTACAGAGGGCACTGTGGCCTTATCTACAGAGGGCACTGTGGCCTTATCTAGGGGTGTGTTGCATTATCCACAGAGGGCACTGCGGCAGCATCCACAGAGGGCACTGCGGCAGCATCCATAGAGGGAACTGCGGCAGCATCCACAGAGGGCACTATGACATGTGTGCTAACTGAGCCGCCGGACTGCATTTAGCGACACTTAAACTGGAAAGCTGGATTGTTGAAATAAGCACGTGGAGAAATATCTCAAATTTTAAACCTAGCGCTATTATTATAGTAATGTAGTATTATTATTCTAGTAATATAGTGTTATAGTAGTTCAAATAACTAATTGATTAACAATAATTTTGTAATCCAAACTTAGCTTGGCTACTCTGCAGAGACCTAAACAGGAGGGGGGAATGGCACTACCGGACTTGTTTATGTACTATCTAGCTGGACAGTTGAGATATCTACAGCTATGGACAGGGTCGGACCCGTTACCAATGAGGGAACAGCACCTCGCTACATATTTGCATCTAACACACCTTTGGCCAGTGCTAGAAAGCTCCCCGGGAACTTATAAAAAAATGCTCCCAATCCACAAGGTGGCAGTGCAGGCATGGACGGCGGCCAAACAAATTTATGCATATGCAGATATACAGGTGGACATGCCACTATGGGATAATCCCCTTCTTTCACATCTAATGGAGGGGCAGGCCCCCTCTTTCTGGGATGGCTTTGAGGTACGTAGAGTCGGGGATGTGTATACGGATAATGTCATTAAATCCTTTGCGCAAATGCAAGAGGACTTCCAAATCCCTAGGAAAAGCTTTTATAGATATCTGCAGCTGTGACATGCTCTCGCAAGTCAATACCCTAGGTCAGACCACGAATTCTCACGATTCCCTTTGATTGGAGTTTTTAAATCACAGGGCCCCCGGGGGCTGATCTCGGCTGTCTACACGGCCCTTATACAAGCTAAACTGGCCAATGTCAAATTACCGGTAAAAGATAAATGGGAGAGCCTGATACCAGATCTGACAGGGGAGGAATGGGAGGATGTACTTTCATCTCCTATGTCTGTATCGCCGGCGGCAAATAACAAAATGATTCAATTAGCTATATTTCATCAGAGTTACCTCACGCCGGTGAGACTGCATAGAATGGGCAGATATCCTAGCACTGAATGCCACAGGTGCCGTTTTCCCAGATCTGATTTCTGGCATATGATCTGGGATTGTCCAGTGGTGGCCTCCTTTTGGGGGGAGGTGTTGAAAGTGGTTGAGGAAGTGGTGAAGCAGCCGATCCCCTTTTCACCCAAGATTTGTCTATTTGGGGTGCTGCCTGAAGATCAGTGGCCATTCCACATACGTATTTTATTGCAAGAAGTATTGTTCATGGCAAGGAAAACCATCGCACTTCGGTGGATGGATCAGAGACCTCCTAGGGTGACGAAATGGAAATCGTTGATCAATTCCATTATTCCATATGAGCGAGTATTATATAAGAAAAGAGGGTGTATTGGTAAATTTTATAAAATATGGCAGATTTGGTGTGATTCATCGTGTACCCTGTATACTCCGCATAGATTCACAGACCTGAGGGACCAGTTGCTGCAACCTTGAGGAGGACGGATGTTGCATGATTGGTTACTTATAGGATTTCTATATTTTGTATGGAATAACTCAAATTGACCTGGAAAAGTATTTTGCCCGCTGGGATGTTATTACTGAGGGTTAACTATGTGATCTATTAGGTTATGACATGTTAAATACCACCATAGCCACTATGCATCTGTGTTCAAAATTTGTATGACTACATAAATGTGTTTATTTTCTGTTATGTACTATGGACATTTGTATTGTACAATTCTTTCAATAAAACGAGTTAAAAAAAAACAAAACAATAATTTTGTATTGTATCAAATTTGAAAGTAATGCGGCCCGTCAACTTCCCATTTTTTCTATATGGCCACTGGCCCACTTACCCGGCCGAGTTTGAGACCCCTGCTCTAAACAAACTCGTAATCCAGTGCCCCAGATGATAATAATGATCCCTCAATGCTCGACACACTAAAAGTTCCCCAACCGTAACCGTGCCCCCTTTGTGCCCCCACAGTAATAATGCCCCAATTTGTGCCTTCTGTAGATAGCGCCACACACAGCAAAAGTCCTCCCCCCTTATATATATTGCCACACAACCCCCCCTTAGTAGATAGTGCCACACAGCCCCTCTTGTATATAGTGCCAAAAAGCCCACCTCTCTTGTACATAGTGCCACACAGCCCCCCTCCCTTCTATATATATATATATATATATATATCATGCCACACAGCCCCCTCCCGTGTATATAGTGCCACACAGCCCCCTCCCTTGTGTATATATATCTATATATATAGTGCCACACAGCCCCCCTCCCTTCTATATATATATATATATATATATATATATATATATATATATATATATACATATACATATATATATATATAGTGAAGGAAATAAGTATTTGATCCCTTGCCGATTTTGTAAGTTTGCCCACTGTCAAAGACATGAACAGTCTAGAATTTTTAGGCTAGGTTAATTTTACCAGTGAGAGATAGATTATATTTAAAAAAAAAAACAGAAAATCACATTGTCAAAATTATATATATTTATTTGCATTGTGCACAGAGAAATAAGTATTTGATCCCTTTGGCAAACAAGACTTAATACTTGGTGGCAAAACCCTTGTTGGCAAGCACAGCAGTCAGACGTTTTTTGTAGTTGATGATGAGGTTTGCACACATGTTAGATGGAATATTGGCCCACGATTTCGAGGCTATCGCTTGGCAACTCGGATCTTCAGCTCCCTCCATAAGTTTTCGATGGGATTAAGGTCTGGAGACTGGCTAGGCCACTCCATGACCTTAATGTGATTCTTTTTGAGCCACTCCTTTGTTGCCTTGGCTGTATGTTTCGGGTCATTGTCGTGCTGGAAGACCCAGCCACGAGCCATTTTTAATGTCCTGGTGGAGGGAAGGAGGTTGTCACTCAGGATTTGAAGGTGCATGGCTCCATCCATTCTCCCATTGATGCGGTGAAGTAGTCCTGTGCCCTTAGCAGAGAAACACCCCCAAAACATAGTGTTTCCACCTCCATGCTTGACAGTGGGGACGGTGTTCTTTGGGTCATAGGCAGCATTTCTCTTCCCCCAAACACGGCGAGTTGAGTTAATGCCAAAGTGCTAAATTTTAGTCTCATCTGACCACAGCACCTTCTCCCAGTCACTCTCAGAATCATCCAGATGTTCATTTGCAAACTTCAGACGGGCCTGTACATGTGCCTTCTTGAGCAGGGGGACCTTGCGGGCACTGCAGGATTTTAATCCATTACGGCGTAATGTGTTACCAATGGTTTTCTTGGTGGCTGTGGTCCCAGCTGCCTTGAGATCATTAACAAGTTCCCCCCGTGTAGTTTTCGGCTGTGCTCTCACCTTCCTCAGGATCAAGGATACCCCACGAGGTGAGATTTTGCATGGAGCCCCAGATCGATGTCGATTGACAGTCATTTTGTATGTCTTCCATTTTCTTACTATTGCACCAACAGTTGTCTCCTTCTCACCCAGCGTCTTACTTATGGTCTTGTATCCCATTCCAGCTTTGTGCAGGTCTATGATCTTGTCCCTGACATCCTTAGAAAGCTCTTTGGTCTTGCCCATGTTGTAGAGGTTAGAGTCAAACTGATTAATTGAGTCTGTGGACAGGATTCTTTTATACAGGTGACCATTTAAGACAGCTGTCTTTAATGCAGGCACCAAGTCGATTTGGAGCGTGTAACTGGTCTGGAGGAGGCTGAACTCTTAATGGTTGGTAGGGGATCAAATACTTATTTCTCTGTGCACAATGCAAATACATATATATAATTTTGACTATGTGATTTTCTTTATTTTTTTAAATATAATCTATCTCTCACTGGTAAAATTAACCTAGACTAAAAATTCTTGACTGTTCATGACTTTGACAGTGGGCAAACTTACAAAATCAGCAAGGGATCAAATACTTATTTCCTTCACTGTAGTTCCACACAGTGCCACACAGCTACCCTTGTATAGTGCCACAGAGCCCCCCTTGTATATAGTGTCACACAGCCCCCTTCTATATAGTGCCACACAGCCCCCCTTTGTATATAGTGCCACACAACCCCCCTTTGTATATAGTGCTACACAGCAATCCCCCTGTATATTGCCAGATAGCCCCCCTCCCTTCTACATATATAGTTCCACACAGTGCCACTCAGCCCCCCCTTGTATAGTGCCACACAGCCCCCCCCATTGTATATAGTGCCACACAGCCCCCCTTTGTATATAGTGTCACACAGCCCCCCTTACATAAAGTGCCACACAACCCCCCTTTGTATATAGTGTCAAACAGCGCCCCCTTGTATATAGGGTCACACAGCGCACCTGCCCCTTTTATATAGTGTCACACAGTGCTCTTCCCCCCTTGTATATGGTGTCACACAGTGCTACTTCCCCCTTAGTATAGTGTCACACGGCGCTCCCCCTTGTATATAGTGTCACACAGCGCTCCTCCCCTTGTATATAGTGTCACACAGCGCTCCTCCCTTTGTATATAGTGTCACACAGTGCTCCCCCTTGTATATAGTGTCACACAGCATTCCTGCCCCCTTGTATATAATGTCACACAGCGCTCCCGCCTAGTATATAGTGTCACACAGCGCTTCTCCCCCCTTGTATATAGTGTCACAGAGTGCTTCCCCCTTGTATATAGTGTCACACCGTGCGCCCCCTTGTATATAGTGTCATACAGCGCTCCCCCGTTGTATATAGTGTCACACAGCGCCCCCTTGTATGTAGTGTCACACAGCGCTTCCCCCTGTAGATCGCCACACAGCCCCCCACCAAAAAAAAATTGTACTTACCTTGCCCCGTTCCCGTGACGGACGGAGCAATGCAAAGCCTCTGGGCAGGACCCATGCACAGACTGGCGTAATGCAATGACGTCATCACGCCGGCCTGCGCAGGGATTATTCCCAGCACCTTATAGGCTGCAGGCCTAACGTGGCCTGCAGCCTATATCATACATTTGTATCTGCGTCCTGAGAACACACATAGAAGTGAATGTGGCTGTCGCTAGCACCGGGGCCCGTTCCGGAGCTAGCTCTGCCACCAGGCATTAGGCGGCCTGTGCTGCCCGGCACATAAATGTTATGGGCCCGGGCGGAGGGGGTCCCGTAGCAGCCGCGGGCAGGGGGCCCTGATAGGATGGGGCCTTGGGCAATTGCCCAGTTTGCCCCCCCTAACGCCGGCCCTGTGTGTGTGTGTGTGCTGGCTGTTCAGAAAGATATGTCTTTCAAATGCAGAGCACAGTATGTCATTATTAGACTGCAGCTTAGTTCTCTCTACCTTGTACTGATCATAGAAATCAGTGCAGGACTTGGAAGATAAAGGTGTGCGCCTTCTAGGGAGTTGTTAAACACTCAGCTGTTTCGGTAACTCCCATAATCAACACTGGAGAGAGTCCTAGAAGTGGTACCACCCCAATCTCGATATGCCATAAATGTCTCAAATTGGAATACTCCTTTAGGGTATGTTCACACGGCCTATTTACGGACGTAATTCGGGCGTTTTTGCCCCGAATTATGTCTGAAAATAGCGCCTCAATAGCGCTGACAAACATCTGCCTATTGAAAGCAATGGGCAGACGTTTGTCTGTTCACACGAGGCGTATATTTACGCGCCGCTGTCAAATGACGGCGCGTAAATAGACGCCCGCGTCAAAGAAGTGACCTGTCACTTCTTTGGCCGTAATTGGAGCCGTTATTCATTGACTCCAATGAATAGCAGCGCTAATTACGCCCGTAATGGACGCGGCGTTCAAGCGCCTGCACATGCCGGTACGGCTGAAATTACGGGGATGTTTTCAGGCTGAAACATCCCCGTAATTTCAGCCGTTACGGACGCCCTCGTGTGAACATACCCTTAGGGTAAGTTCACACGTAGCGTAAATACTGCAGATTTTCCACAATTGATTTTGTTGCGGAAAATCCGCAGCATAATACAGTAACAGCAGAGTGGATGATATTTGAACAAATCTAATTGAGTATCTTCATTGCACTCTTGGGGAAGGGGGCTGCCCCCTTTTTTTCTCTAACCATTTAAGCATACGCTGTAGTTCTGTCTTTGTTTTTTGCTATATGTTGCATTTGGGATTGAAATCTGTCTCGAGTTCGGGGGGATGGGTAGGATGGCGTGGGGTTGTGTTTAATTATTATTGTCTCTTGTACTTGTCTTGCTTATTTATATATGACTTGTCTGACTCTGTGGACAGGTGATCTAGTCTCTGGGAGTGCTGGAGTTTATAGTTCCCAAAGGGGGCACAACTTCTATGTTCACCCCCATTATAATGATGTCCTCCGGATCTGTACGGTATTTAATATCTCTTATGGAGACGTTACGCTCTTATAAAATCATGTTCTGGAATGTGAGAGGGCTTAATGACAAATTTAAAAGGTTCTTAATTTTAAGTTTAATTTTCTCTCCACGTACAACCCGCAAATTATACTTTTACAAGAAACTAATTTACTCTGTTCCAAAATACGAGCTCTTACACGGCCATGGGTCAGGTATGGCTATCATGCCTCTTACTCCAGTTACCCCTGTGGGGTCTCGTTGCTGGTCCACAAGTCTTTACAATTAGAGGTTACATAGGTTAAGACAGATCCTAGGGGAAGATTTATTGTGCTATTATGTCAGATCTACATTACGTCCTTTATAATTTGTTAATGCCTTTAATCCCCCTCCAGCCGCTATTCAATTGCTCACTGACATTATGTTGCTGGTGACTGAGTTTGTGCTGTGCTCTGTATTGGATAAACTGGGGGGAGTCCCGGGGTCTAGTTCCCCTTTAGATAATTGGGCTGCAACTTATCATCTGTAGCAAATTTGGCAAACTTGTTACCCTCATTCCTTAGCATATTCATGCTATTCTCCCACTCGTAGGTCCTTTTCTAGAATCTAACCTGGGATCGACTAATAGCAATCTGGTGTGGGATGCCTTCAAAGCATATGTCAGGGGGTGGTCATAGGAGCAATATCTTCACATAGAAAGGGATGAGCTAAACAACGTATATTATTTTGACCAGCCTGAGGAAGAAATCAATACGATTTTGAAACGCGTCGCTGTTTACCATTTCTTATAATAAACACATATTTATCCCTACTTGGATTTACATAGTTTCCTCCTGAGGATTCCCCTCTTTCCTACCAAATGTTCGCTCTCTAAATGAGAAATACTTTGTGAGAATAGATACCTGGGACAGCGCTGACAACGAAGGATATCCGATTTTTATTCTTTCGCTGGACTAGAATTCCTCTGGGTACATTACAACCACCTACTGAGCAGGGTGGGCTGGCCCCCCCGAACCTATATCTCTACTTCCTTGATAGTCAACTGGTATATGTTTGGTGGTGATTTACCCATAGACACTTTAATCCCTGTACTGAACTGGAAGTCTCCCTCCTTGGTTCCTATAAAGCCCTTGAGAATTCTATCTATAGACAGGCCCCCCAGGATACACACTTACAATTCCGATGCAGACTACCCTGAAGGTCTGGCAGAGATAAATGCTGCTCTTTAACTCAGAGGAGCAGTCCTGGTCGTCTAGGACACGGCTCTGGTATAACCCGCTTTTACCACAGTTACGAATACTTCCTAATCCTGGTGAGTGGGCAACTCTGGGTATATTGACTTTGAAGGATGTGGTGGTGGAAGATAAGGTAGCTACCCTTACACAATTTAGGACTAAACCCCTAATCCCGACACATCTCAGGTTCCGGTATTTCCAGCTCAGACACGCTCTTTGGTCACAATTTGCAGAATATAATGTTCGATTACGTACATCACCGGTGGAGAATTGGGTGGCACAGGAGACGTTGGCTAAACCATTATATGTGCTTTATAGACAGCTGATGACAGTTTCTTCCAATAAACTTGATAGAGCCCTGGACCGACGGTCTCAGACTCTTTCCTCTTTATCTACTGACGATCATTAGGAAATGCTATCCACTCTAACAGGCCCCTTAATATTTGCAAGAGACCGCCTTACACACCTTCCAAATTATTTAGGATGGGTCGTATACCTACTCCTGTCAGTTCATGTTTCCAGGGAGCTGATGGCTCCTACCTTCATATGTTCATGAAATGTCCAATTATTAATACTTTCTGGACTGAGGTACTTGAGTTTAAAGAGGCTCTGTCATCAGATTATAAGTGCCCTATCTCCTACATAATCTGATCGGTGCCGGAATGTAGATAACAACAGTGGTTTTTATTTTGAAAAACAATCATTTTTGAGCAAGTTATGAACAATTTTAGATTTATGCTAATTACTTTCTTAATAGACAACTGGGCGTTTTTTTAACTTTTTACTAACTGGGCGTTGTAAAGAGAAGTGTATGACGCTGACCAATCAGCGTCATACACTTCTCATCGTTCAAGCCCAGCTTGTTTCACTGCGAGATCACGCTGTGTGTGTGTGTGCGCAGTGAAAGAAGCTAGGCTGGAACGATGAGAAGTGTATGACGCTGATTGGTCACTGATTGGTCACTCATTGGTCAGCGTCATACACTTCTCTTTACAACGCCCAGTTGATAAAAAGTAAAAAAAAGCCCAGTTGTCTATTAAGAAAGTAATTAGCATAAATCTAAAATTGTTCATAATTTGCTCAAAATTGATCATTTTTTAAAATAAAAACCACTGCTGTGATCTACATTACGGCGCCGATCAGATTATGTAGGAGAGAAGGCACTTATAATATGATGACAGAGCCTCTTTAAAGTCAGACTCCCTCGTATACTTAAACCCAGAATTTGTCTTTTCTTACTGGTGGAAGAACTTGTACCTACTGTGGTGGTTAGGTCTCTTATGATGCTCCTCTTATTTTATGCCAATAAAACGATACTCCTGCTGCAATAGAAACATCCTAAGGTTCCTACATTGTCAGCATGGATTACGTTAGTAAACTCTACCCTGCCTCTTTTTAAGCTCATTTATGAAGCGCGTAGATGCCCTGATAAATTTATCCAAGTATGGAGCTCGTGGATAGCCAAACCCAATACTAGCTTAAAGACCTGACATGGAGTGGGTTAAATTGGCCTGAAGTTACTGACGTCTCTGTTTGATCCGCCATTCCTCCACTGAAATTCTCCCTTTGACTGATCCTATCCAGATTTTATTTTATATCTACTGCTGATAAAGAAAGGCTGTTTGTTAGAGTTTTAGTTTTTTTTATATTAACCCCTTCCCTCTTTAGCCACTTTTGACCTGCCTGACAGCCTCATTTTTAAAATCTGACATGTGTCACTTTATGTTGTAATAACGTCGGAATGCTTTCACCTATCCAAGAGATTCTGAGATTGTTTTCTCGTGACACATTGCACTTTAAGTTACTGGCAAAATTTGCTCGATATGTTCAGTATTTAATTGTGAAAAACAGCAAAATGTAGTGAAAAATTGCAAAAATTAGCATTTTTATCAACTTAAATGTATCTGCTTGTAAGGCAGGCAGCTATACCACACAAAATGGTTGCTAATTAACATCCCCCATATGTCTACTTTAGATTGGCATCGTTTTTTGAACATCCTTTTATTTTTCTATGACATCACAAGGCTTAGAACTTTAGCAGCAATTTCATACATTTTCAAGAAAATTTCAAAAGGCTATTTTTACAGGGGCCAGTTCAGTTGTGAAGTGGCTTTGAGGGCCTTATATATTAGAAACCCCCAAAAAGTCACCCCATTTTAAAAACTTCACCCCTCAAAGGTGAAATTTACAAATTTAATATTTTTTTGCAGAAATAAATTTTTAATACAATTTTTTTTATAACACAGAAGGTTTTACCAGAGAAATGCAACTCAATATTTGTTGCCCAGTTTCTGCAGTTTTAGGAAATATCCCACATGTGGCTGTAGCGTGCTACTGGACTGAAGCACTGGCCTCAGAAGCAAAGGAGCACCTAGAGGATTTTGGGGCCTTATTTTTGTTAGAATATATTTTAAGCACCATGTCAGGTTTGAAGGGCTCTTGCGGTGCCAAAACAGTCAAAATCCCCCAAAAGTGACCCCATCTGGGAAACTACACACCTCAAGGAAATTATCTAGAGGTATAGTGAGCATTTTGACCCCACAGGTTTTTTACAGAAATTATTGGAAGTAGGCCGTGAAAATTAAAATCGACATTTTTTCAAAGAAAATGTAGGTTTAGCGATTTTTTTCTCATTTCCACAAGGACTAAAGGAGAAAAAGCACCGCAAAATTTGTAAAGCAATTTCTCCCGAGTAAAACAATACCCCACATCTGGTCATAAACAGCTGTTTGGAGACACGGCAGGGCTTAGAAGGCGAAAGAGCGCTATTTGGCTTTTGGAGCTCAAATTTAGCAGGAATGGTTTGCGGAGGCCATGTCACATTTACAAAGCCCCTGAGGGGACAAAACAGTGGAAACCCCCCACAAGTGACCCCATTTCGGAAACTACACCCATTGAGGAAATTATCTAGGGGTATAGTGAGCGTTTTGACCCCACAGGTTTTTTGCATAAATTATTGGAAGTAGGCCCTGAAAATGACAATCTAAATTTTTTCTAAGAAAATGTAGGTTTAGCTAATTTTTTCTCATTTCCACAAGGACTGAAGGAGAAAAAGCACCATAAAATTTGTAAAGCAATTTCTCACGAGTACAACAATACCCCACATGTGGTAATAAATGGATGTTTGGACACACGGCAGGGCTTAGAAGGGATGGAGTGCCATTTGGCTTTTGGAGTTCACATTTAGCAGGAATGGTTTGCAGAGGCCATGTCACATTTACGAAGCCCCTGAGGGGACAAAACAGTGAAAACACCCCCACAAGTGACCCCATTTTGGAGACTACACCCACTGAGGAAATTATCTAGGGGTATAGTGAGCGATTTGACCCCACAGTTTTTTTGCAGAAATTATTGGAAGTAGGCCCTGAAAATAAAAATCTACATTTTTTCAAAGAAAATGTAGGTTTAGCTAATTTTTTCTCATTTCCACAAGGACTGAAGGAGAAAAAGCACCATAAAATTTGTAAAGCAATTTCTCCCGAGTAAAACAGTACCCCACATGTGGTAATAACCGGCTGTTTGAACACACGGCAGGGCTTAGAAGGGAAAGAGCGCTATTTGGCTTTTGGAGATCACATTTA
This sequence comes from Rhinoderma darwinii, assembly GCF_050947455.1. Lineage (NCBI taxonomy): Eukaryota > Metazoa > Chordata > Amphibia > Anura > Rhinodermatidae > Rhinoderma > Rhinoderma darwinii. The sequence continues at coordinate 70,182,441 of NC_134688.1, forward strand.
GCAGGAATGGTTGGCGGAGGCCTGGTCACATTTGCAAAGCCCCTGAGGGGACAAAACAATGAAAGCACCCAAAAAGGGACTCCATTTAGGAAACTACACCTCTTGAGGAATTCATCTAGGGGTGTAGTAAGCATTTTGACCCCACAGATGTTTCATAGAATTTATTAGAATTGGGCAGTGAAAATAAAAACAATCCTTTGTCTTCAATAAGACGTAGCTTTAGCGCAAATGTTTTCATTTCTCAACAAATAAAGGAAAAAAAGAACCCAACATTTGTAAAGCAATTTCTCCCGAGTACGGCAATACCCCATATGTGGTCATAAACTGCTGTTTGGGCAAACGGCAGGGCTCAGAAGGGAAGGACCGCCATTTGGAGTGCAGATGTTGCTGGATTGGTTTCTGGGTGCCTGTGGGCCCAAAACAGTGGAAACCCCCCAGAAGTGACCCAATTTGGGAAACTACACCCCTCAATGCATTTACCTAGGGGTGTAGTAAGCATTTTAACCCTGCAGGTGTTTTGTAGAAATTAGTGTGAACTCGATGTTGCAGAGTGAAAATGGGATTTTTTCCATAGATATGCCAATATGTGGTACCCGGCTTGTACCACCATAACAAGGCAGCTCTCTAATTATTATGCTGGGTTTCCTGGTTTTAGAAACACCATACATGGGGCACTAATCTTTTGCAATGTTATTCGACCAGGCTCAGGAGTGAAAGCGTACCATGTAAAATTGAGGCCTAATTTGGCGATTTACAAAGTATTGGTTCACAACTGCAGAGTCTCAGATGTGAAATAATAAAAAGAAACCCCTGAGAAGTGACCCCATTTCGAAGCTACACCTCTCAAGGCATTTATTAAGGGGTGTAGTGAGCATTTCACCCCACAGGTCTTTTCCATAAATGAATGCACTGCGGATGGTGCAAATTAAACATTTATATTTTTCCCTAGATATGCCATTTTCAGTGGCAAATATGTCGTGCCCAGCTTATGACGCTGGAGACACACACCCCAAAAATTGTAAAAAGGATTCTCCCGGGTATGACGATGCCATATATGTGGAAGGAAACTGCTGTTTGGGCACGCTGTAGGGTTCAGATGGGAGGGAACGCCATATGGCTTTTGGAGAGCTGATTTTGCTTGGTAGTAGATTTGTTTGAGTATTGCTGGTGTTTTCATTTATAATGTGGGGGTACATGTAAGCCGGGCGGAGTATATAAGGGGCATAGTCAGTTGGTATAATAATAGGGTAAAAAAAAACAATAAAATGATCCAAAGATGTGTGTTACGCTGTGAAGCATTCCTTTCTCCACAGGCCGGTGTCACACTGATATATGGCGTCCTTTCTTATCCCCCTTTTGGTCCACACTCGGCACCTTTGCAGTTTGGGGAATTTTGCTGGGAAAGTGTTGTCCTGGTATAATACGGGCACCGTCGCTTCCAGCAGATATGTTTGGGCCCTCCCTTTCCTGGTTCCCTAATTTTAGGTCCTTGATAAATCGCCTCTTCAAACAGAAGAAATGTTCCCCTCGGGCACAAACATTTGGTGTATGCAGTGGCGGATTATCATTAGGGCGTTTCGGGCGGTCGCCCGGGGCCCAAGGCTGCCAGGGGGCCCAAGGCTCCCAGGCGGCCTATGACCGCCCGAACCCCCTCATGCCCAGTGGCGTCGCTAGCACCGGAGGGAGCCCCGGTGCCAGGACCGCACCTGTCAGGCGAGGGGAGCTTCGCTTCTACTTAGCAGCCGTGGTCTGTGCTGCTTTAGAAGCTCCCCCTCCAGCCCCCCTTCCCTGCTCTAAACATCTCTCCTCTGCTGCTAGCTGTCGGGACATGGGGGAGGGGAGACTGTCGGCGGGCTCTGTGTCGTGCTGTGAGCAGAAGAGCTGTGGTGAAGACATAAAAGGTAAGTGCATTTGTGTTTAATGTCCATATTCATGTGTGTTTAATATCCATATTCATGTATGTTTAATGTCCATATTCATGTGTTTACAAGGTGTACTTTGTGTATAATGTGCATACTCGTGTATAATGTGCCTACTTTGTGTATAATGTGCATACTCTTGTGTACTTTGTGTACTATGCATACTTTGTCTATAATGTGCCTACTTTGTGTACTTTGTGCATAATGTGTGTACTTTGTGTACTGTGCGTACTTTGTGCATAATGTGCGTACTTTGTACTGTGCGTACTTTGTGCATAATGTGTGTACTGTGCGTACTTTGTGCATAATGTGCGTACTTTGTGCATAATGTGCGTACTTTGTGCATAATGTGGTACTTTGTGTACTGTGCATACTTTGTGCATAATGTGCCTACTTTGTGCATAATGTGCGTACTTTGTGCATAATGTGCCTACTTTGTGTACTTTGTGCATAATGTGCGTACTTTGTGCATAATGTCCTTACTTTGTGCATAATGTGCGTACTTTGTGCATAATGTGGTACTTTGTGCATAATGTGCCTACTTTATGCATAATGTGGTACTTTGTGTACTGTGCGTACTTTGTGCATAATGTGTGTACTGTGCGTACTTTGTGCGTACTTTGTGCATAATGTGCGTACTTTGTGCATAATGTGGTACTTTGTGCATAATGTGGTACTTTGTGTACTGTGCGTACTTTGTGCATAATGTGGTACTTTGTGCATAATGTGGTACTTTGTGTACTGTGCGTACTTTGTGCATAATGTGGTACTTTGTGTACTGTGCGTACTTTGTGCATAATGTGTGTACTGTGCGTACTTTGTGCGTACTTTGTGCATAATGTGCGTACTTTGTGCATAATGTGGTACTTTGTGTACTGTGCGTACTTTGTGCATAATGTGCCTACTTTGTGCATAATGTGCGTACTTTGTGCATAATGTGCGTACTTTGTGCATAATGTGCCTACTTTGTGTACTAGTGTTTAGGTAGTGTTAGCAATAGTTACGGCGCGGCAGGGTGGTGGTGGAGAAGGGGGGCCCAAGTTTGGGTAACAGCCCAGGGCCCATGGTCTTCTTAATCCGCCACTGGGTGTATGGGTACGACAATTTGCGGGAAGTCAATGCTTTCCATGACGTACCCATACGGCAAATGTCGGGAAGGGGTTAATATGTGGAAAAATGTATCCGTGTGTTCTTTGTTTCTAATTGACCTTATACATTTGGTACTGTTGTATTGCTTCCTATGTGAATCACTCAGGTTATTATATTTTTGTACTTGTGCCATTGTTTTGATATGAGGTCCTCATAAAATTACTTTAAAAAAAAAAAAGAGATGAACAAATCTCATCCACAGGCTGCGTAAATGATAAGTGGAAAAACTGTTCAGAAATTTACCTGCAGTGCGTTTTTTAATTCACAGAAAGTCAATTGTATTTGCGTAATCGCTGCTTTTTTGTTGCAGGTTTTCCTCATTGAATTCTATAGGGAGGTGAAATCTGCAACAAATAGCAGACGTTGCAATTTTTGTGGCAGAAAATCTCATACTTACCCAGAATTTTGTGCTTCTTCGTCTGGGCCGGCCTCCTGGGATGACGTTTCATCCCATGTGACCACTGCATCCAATCATAGGCTGCAGCGGTCACATGGGATGAAACGTCACCTAAGGAGGCCGAGCCATGGCTATGTAAGTATGAAACTCTTTGTTTTTTTGTTTGTTTTTTTAAGGTCCAGTTTTCCGCAGCGGACATTCCGGTTGAAAAACTGCACCACAACTTGGTACAATTTGGTACGGTTTCTCAGCCAAAATACCCTGCGGCGCCCAGAACGGATACGCTGTGTGCTTTTACACAGCGTATCTGCCCTGTGCGATTATATCTTAATAGTACAGACTGTTACACACGCGACGATACCAATTATGTTTACTGTTTTCTTTTTGACATTACTTTAGGGGAAAATGTTAAGTGTTTTATTTTTACTTTTAATATTTTTTGGTACATTATTAAAACATTTATTTGACAGTTTTTTTTGCCTTTTTTTGAACAAGCAATCATTTACTCAATAGTACAGTACACGGCAATACCTATGTTTTACAGTATATTGTGCTATTTACTGGCTCCTATTAAGCCCTGCTTCTGACAGGGTATAATAGTGGCAGAAAAAAGGCAGACCTGAGGGGACTTCATTAGTTCCCTAGGCTGCCATGACAACCATTGGCACGCCCGATCGCGACATGGAGGGGAGGGAGCACTGGGCTATCGGAGAGGGCTACCGTGATCGGATGCATAGCTGACACCCGCTCCATACTTCTCCCCACTTGCCATGACATACGGTGTCACTATGGTCCAGCAAAGGGTTAAGGACCAAAATGAGTTTTTAATTAATTTCCTCTCAGCATGTTGGCAATCATGCCTTTTCTATTTTTATCATGACGCAAGCTGTATGGGGCCTTCTTTTTGTATGACTACTTATTTGACAATTTATTCATACATTTCTAGGAGGAATAACAGAGGAAACGGCACAACGCAGAGTTCTAAGAATAGATTCTCCAGAATTGTGATTTTCTGGAGAACACCATTATTGACTAACAAAGACGTCAAGAGAGTTGACAGATCCTCTTCAAATTTTGACATGTTTATCAAGCAAAATTATCAGCAATAAGTCAAATTGTGTTTTTGATCTGAATAATTTCAGGAATTTCAACTGCGTTGCCTATGCTTAACTTTGCCATGTTTAACCTAGGTATTGGTAAGTCAAACATGCATGCAGTGCCAAGTATTGAGACATTGCCTGCCCTTCAAGTCAGTCCAGATTGTGTTTCCAAGGTACAAATCTTTGTCTTGCAAAAGGCCCATATGGCTTCCAGGCATAAAACTTGTAAAAACTATCCATACATCTGTATAATAAAATAAAAGAATGTCTTTGGAATATTGAGTTATTTGTTTGGCTCTTGAGACATGGTTAGTTATGTTAAGTATGGAAGCTATTGTTCTGGCAGGACACTCTTTAATCAAAGTTGTTTAGATTTCAGGATGAAGATTTAATAAAATAGGTGAGACTGCCAGATATTGAAATTTGATTCATCACTCCACAGAACATGTTTCCACTGCTCCAGAGTCCAGTGGTGGTGTGCTTTACACCACTCCAGCTGATGTTTGGCATTGCGCATAATGATCTTAGTCTTCTGTACAGCTGCTCGATCATGGAAACTGAGTCCCAAGACTCCCAGACTCTTTTACTGATGTCACTTTCAGAGGCAGTTCGGAACTCTTTAGTTAGTGATGTAACAGAGGGTAGGCGATTTTTATGCACCGCACGCTTCAGCACCTGGTGGCTCGCTCTGTGAGTTTGCATGGTCTAACACTACTTGGCTGAGCTATTGCTACTCCAAGGTGCTTCCACTTCAGAATAGTAGCAGAGGTGACTGGGGCAGATCTTGCAGATCTGACATTTCACATACTGACTAGTTACAAAGGTGGCATCCAATGTCAGAGCCATGTGTAAAGTCACTGAGTTTCAGTACAACCGATACAAATAGCAATCTAATATATATTTGGCAAGGACGTGGTGTCCGAGGCACAGTTAGCACCAACCACAGCCCGACCTGCAAAAAGCCTGTGAGGAATGAGATGTGACTGCTGTCTGTTGTTTGTGCCTCTATTTGTCTGTGTGTGTCTGTGTTTGTGTGTGTATAAGTTCCAGTATATATGTGTGTGTATTTGTGTTTCTAAGTGCCTATATATGTATCTGTACAGTGGTGTAACTATATGGGTCGCAACGGTCGCAGTAGCGACCGGGCCCCCAAGGCTGGGGGGGCACGTTGCCACACAGCACTGACTGCAGTTCCAACTGTATTTGCGTCCTCAGGACACAAATACAGTTCAGTGCATTGCTGGAGCCTTGCTCCAGCATTCACTGTGCCGCGAGCAGCTCGGCGCAGGCAGGCGCGATGTAGTGACGGCATCGCGCCTGTCTGCACCAAGTCACTCACAGCACAGACCGGAGGAGAAGGATTCTTCACCCATCGTGGGAACTCTGATAGGTAAGTAATTATGTTATTATTTTTCTATTAGGTACATACATATGGGGGCATTATACTGAGTATAGGAGGGGGGGGGGGGGGGGCTCATATGGCAGCTGTTACGAAGGGTCTGTAGACCCACTGGGCCATACTGTCTTGGCGGTAAGGCAGCTGGCCAACAGGGTGCAGGTGAATGTCTATAGTTCGTATAGGTACCTGTGGCAGCTCAGACAGCAGCAGGGCAGGCTCGGCTAGGACAAGGCAGCAGGTAGACGTCAGGCGAGGTGAAGCAGGTCAGACGTGGATATAGCACGACACGACTTTGGCACATCACAGTGCTCGACAAGGATGGTATGGAATGCTAGGAACAGGAACTGGAACAGGTACAGGAACAGGAACTGGGGCAGGTACAGGAAACAGGAAACACACTAGGAGGCCATCACATAGACAAACTATAGGGAACACAACAACGCTCAGGCATAGAAGCAGGGGGCTGGACCGCTCTTATAGTCCAGGGTACTCACGGGTCAAAGTTCATCAGAATGTTCGGTGTGCGCTGCCCCTTTAAGTGCGGGATCCGGCTGAGGTGAGTGGACGCGAGCGCTGGCGTCTCCTGAGGAGGAGACTGGGGCCAGCGCTTGCCGACTCGTGGCTGCGGCTGTCAGGGGAAGGTTGGAGCTGACGGCCCGCAGCCACGACATTACAGTAGCTGCTGAGGGGGCATTTTACTATATGGGGGGTATTATATGGTATAGGAAAGTTAAGGGGGCATTATACTGCATGGGACATCTATGGGGGGCATTATATTGTATGGGCCAGCTATAGGGAGCATTATACTGTATGGGGGCATTATACTGTATGGGACAGCTAAGGGAAGCATTATACTGTATTGGGGGCATTATAGTGTATGGGACAGCTATGGGGGTCATTATACTGTATGGGGGCATTATACTGTATGGGACAGCGATGGTGGGCTTTATACTGTAGGTGGGCATTATACTGTATGTGGCAGCTTTGGGGGCATTATACTGTGTGGGGCATTATACTGTATGGGACAGCTATGTTGGGCATTATACTGTGTTGGGCATTATACTGTATGGGACAGCTATGGGGGCCTTATACTGTATAGGACATTATAGTGTATGGGTCAGCTATGGGGGGCATTATACTGTATGGGGAGCATTATACAGTATGGTGCAGCTATGGGGGCATTATACTGTATGTGGCAGCTATGGAGGGCATTATACTGTATGGGAGGCATTATACTTTATGGGACGGCTAAGAGGAGCATTATACTGTATGGGACAGCTATGAGGGGCATTGTACTGTATGGGGGCATTATACTGTATGTGGCAGCTATGGAGGGCTTTATACTGTATGGGGGCATTATACTGTATGTGGCAGCTATGGTGGTTTTATACTGTGTGGGGCATTATACTGTATGGGACAGCTATGGTGGGCATTATACTATGTGGGGCATTATACTGTATGGGACAGCTATGATGGCCACTATACTGTGTGGGGCATTATAACGTATAGGATGCTATGGGGGCATTATACTGTATAGGATAATATAGTGTATGGGGCAGCTATGGGGGGCATTATACTTTATGGGGATATTTTACTGTATGGGGCAGCTATGGGGGCATTATACTTTATGGGACATTATAGTGTATTGTGCAGCTATGGGGGCATTATACTATATGTGTCAGCTATGGGGGCATTATACTGTATGAGGCATTATATTGTATGGAGTGAGTTATACTGTATGGGGGCCTTATACTGTGTGTGGGCTGCTATGGGGGGCATTATACTGTGTGGGGCAGCTATGGGGCATTATACTGTGCAGTCAGCTATGGGGAGCATTATACTGTGGAGGCATTCATGGGGTCTGTCGGGAAAGGCGGCTGGGCATAGGCGTGTGCAGGGGTCTGGTGATGTTGGGAAAGGATAGGGGGGCCCAAGCTGAATTCTTGCACCAGGGCCCATGAGCCTTTAGCTACGCCCCTGTATCTGTATGTGTATATATTTTTGTGTGTGCATCTGCTACATTATCTGTGCTCATAGTTATCACTGTGTTATCTGTGGTGTTACATAGTATTGCAGGTAAAACTACTACATTATCTGTACTCAGAGAGTTATCACTGTGTATTATCTGTGGTGTTACATAGGACTGCAGGTAACGCTACTACATTATCTGTTCTCAAAATTATCAATGTTATCTGTGGTGTTACATAGGACTACAGGTGACATCTACCACATTATCTGTACTCAGAGTTATCACTGTGTGTAGGACTGGGCGATTTTGCAAAAAAATAAAATCTAGATTTTTGTCAACTCTATGGACGATTTTTTACTTGATTCACGATTTTCTTTTTTTTAGGAGTATTTAAGGAATTAGATTTACTGCCTGAAGTGAACGATTAAAATACCTCAGTCGTGCACGGGCCGGGAGGTTATGTAAAGCACACAACTGTGCGATCCGGCAATATTGTGGAACAACAATTTGAAATACCAATAATCCCTGATGATGCTCCATAAACACTGGTGGTGCAGAAACGCGTAGGATTAGCGCGGTATAGCACAATAAACATTGAGTGAATATATGTCAGCAAATTTATAACAAGGTGTATGCTACTTATCACCAGAGGCTTGGTCTCTATTGCTGACCATATCACTGTACTTGGCTTTAAGAGCCGGACTAGCGCGGTGTAGCGCATGGTGTAGCGTGGTACAGCGCAACTATCATTCAATTATTTCGGTTCAGCGAATATAATATAATAGGAGAGACTGGTCTAGGGGTTAATACTACCTATTGCCTTATAGGCCGTGTCTCTTCTGCTGACCTTATAGTTGAGCCTGGTATATTTGGCTTTAAGGGCCCATTTTAATGTTTACTAATTAAAATTGATTTTAATCGTTCACTTCAGGCAGTAAACTTATAATTTAATAGAACGAAAACAAGTCTATCAAGTTGGTACTAATTTATACTATATTTAAGGAATTACTGTACATGCAATTCCCTTAGCTTCAAAAAATACCAAGACACAATTATTTTACATAAGAGGCATAGTTATCCAATAATATATATTGATTATCAGGATTGTCCCTTAGCTGCTACGTGTGATCACGCTCACTTATAAAAGGGACAATGCTGGTAATCGTCATATATATGTTGGCTCAGAGAATAAAAAGAGCAACTATGAGTGCAGAGGAACAATGAGAAACCAATTCCCAAAACAAGGCGTTAAGAAGGCAAAACCCTGAAGTAAGACAAGCCTGTAATCAACAACGTCGTTCTCAAAGAGCACAATTATAATACTTATCATTACTTCTGCTAGCAAACCCGTGTAACGGGTTTTCTATACTAGTATTTGTATAGGGTTAGTGAATGGCTGTGTGCTTGATTTTATGCACTCATTTGCAATGGCTGTGGCTGAAGCAACTGAACGTAATAATTACGACAGATGTCCACATACGTTTGGCCATATAGCGTACCTTGGGTTGGGCCACTGATGCCCACCCAGAAGGGCCCTTTCACTCTCATTCTGCCCAAAGATGTCAAATAACCACAGCCTCCCTTGCAGTCCATCTGAAGACATTCTCTACTTCTCCTGGTGGCATGTAGGCACCCTGGGTCCCTAATACCCCTCTCCTAGTCAAGTCATTTCAACTGTGCAAGACGGATAGTCTGACCCCTCTCTGTTACCACACACTACGCCTCTGAATTGTAGCAGGCAGGTTAAAGATATGTAGAGGTGTCGAAAGTGAGGAACTTTATATATTATAGATCATGAAGAAGGATCCTCCTAGTACTAAGTTATCTTAAAGAGGCTATGTCACCACATTATAACTGCCCTATATTGTACATGATGTGATTGGCGCTGTAATGTAGATTACAGTGGTCCTAGTAATAAAGAGGCTCTGTCACCACATTATAAGTGGCCTATATTGTACATGATGTGATCGGCGCTCTAGTGTAGATTACAGTGGTCCTAGTAATAAAGAGGCTCTGTCACCACATTATAAGTGGCCTATATTGTACATGATGTGATCGGCGCTCTAGTGTAGATTACAGTGGTCCTAGTAATAAAGAGGCTCTGTCACCAGATTATAAGTGGCCTATATTGTACATCATGTGATCGGCGCTCTAGTGTAGATTACAGTGGTCCTAGTAATAAAGAGGCTATGTCACCACATTATAACTGCCCTATATTGTACATGATGTGATTGGCGCTGTAATGTAGATTACAGCAGTGTTTTTTTTATTTAGAAAAACGATCATTTTTGAGTTATGACCTATATTAGCTTTATGCTAATGAGTTTCCCTATAGCTGGCCCATACAGTATAATGCCCCCCATAGATGTCCCATGCAGTATAATGCCCCCTTAGCTTTCCTATACCATATAATACCCCCCATATAGTAAAATGCCCCCTCAGCAGCTACTGTAATGTCCGTGGCTGCGGGCCGTCAGCTCCAACCTTCCCCTGACAGCCGCAGCCACGAGTCGGCAAGCGCTGGCCCCAGTCGCCTCCTCAGGAGACGCCAGCGCTCGCGTCCACTCACCTCAGCCGGATCCCGCACTTAAAGGGGCAGCGCGCACCGGACATTCTCATGAACTTTGACTTAAAGAGGCTCTGTCACCACATTATAATGGGCCTATATTGTACATGATGTGATTGGCGCTGTAATGTAGATTACAGCAGTGTTTTTTTTTATTTAGAAAAATTATCATTTTTGACCTATATTAGCTTTATGTTAATGAGATGCCTTGTTCCCCTTTCCTGTTTCCCGTGCTGTTCCTTAGTATCAAGTCGGCCACGTCCTGTGTCATCTGCCACGTCCGGAGGAATCCGCCACGTCCTGTGTCACCTGCCACGTCCGGAGGAATCCGCCACGCCTTGTGTCATCTGCCACGTCTGGAGGAATCCGCCACGTCCTGTGTCATCTGCCACGTCCGGAGGAATTCGCCACGTCCTGGGTCATCTGCCATGTCCGGAGGAATCCGCCACGTCCTGTGTCATCTGCTTAGTCTGGAGGAATCCGCCACGTCCTGTGTCATCTGCCACGTCCGGAGGAATCCGCCACGTCCTGTGTCATCTGCCTAGTCCGGAGGAATCCGCCACGTCCTGTGTCATCTGCCACGTCCGGAGGAATCCGCCACGTCCTGTGTCATCTGCCATGTCCGGAGGAATCCGCCACATCCTGTGTCATCTACCTCGTCCGGAGGAATCCGCCACGTTCTGTGTCATCTGCACGTCCGGAGGAATCCACCACGTCTGGCGCAACTTGCGGCTCCTGTATCATCCGCCACGTTTGGCGCTATCTGCTGCACCCATCTCCATCTGTGCGAGAGCTGCGGCCACCGTCTGGACTATCCAGGTACCCTTGTGCGGGACATTGTATTTCTGGGGTGTCCTGTTGTTTGGCCAGCTGCCTCCCCGCTACGGTGGTACGGCCTAGTGGGTCCACTACCCGCTTCGTGACATAGCTATATCACTATGTGCAGCCTCATACACACACTATAACATTACTGCAGTGTCCTGACAATGAATATACATTACCTCCGACCTTCTACTTGATTCCGAAAATACCGAAAAAGGCCATACTTACAAATGGACACAGCCAGGTCTGAAACGCTGATGAAGGCGAGTGAGCAGGTGCTTTAAATAATAATAGCCACTCCCACTAGTCTTGAGGGGAGTGGTATGTGGTGCATGGGATGTGTAGTAAGAAATAATAAATGAATAGTGTATGTGCAAGTGTAATAATGTGAGTGAAATATAGGGGGCAGTAATGAGTGAAGTGCCTAAAAAATAAATGAATAATGGGATGCAAGTGTGTGAAACATGGAGGAATAGTGTGTAAGTCATGAGGCGCAACGTGACTAGCCAGGTAGAAGCCTATTTGTGACGCCTTGATAATTCATAGAGCGGGCTACCCTGCTTGCTAGGCCAAACAACAACACACCATGCTCTCCCAGCATCAAAGACCTGGCTGTGTCCAAAAGAAGCGAATATAAGTAATAATGAAAAATACCTGGGGTATTAGTGATCATTTTGGCCAAAAGGACGCAAGCTCGCAATCCACGACAAGGATCCCCAGACTTGCGAGTCCCTAACTGGAGCGAAAAGCTCCTGATGTACAGACAAAACAGATAAAAACAAGGACATTTATTCAAAAACACCGAAAAAGGCCATACTTACAAATGGACACAGCCAGGTCTGAAACGCTGATGAAGGCGAGTGAGCAGGTGCTTTAAATAATAATAGCCACTCCCACTAGTCTTGAGGGGAGTGGTATGTGGTGCATGGGATGTGTAGTAAGAAATAATAAATGAATAGTGTATGTGCAAGTGTAATAATGTGAGTGAAATATAGGGGGCAGTAATGAGTGAAGTGCCTAAAAAATAAATGAATAATGGGATGCAAGTGTGTGAAACATGGAGGAATAGTGTGTAAGTCATGAGGCGCAACGTGACTAGCCAGGTAGAAGCCTATTTGTGACGCCTTGATAATTCATAGAGCGGGCTACCCTGCTTGCTAGGCCAAACAACAACACACCATGCTCTCCCAGCATCAAAGACCTGGCTGTGTCCAAAAGAAGCGAATATAAGTAATAATGAAAAATACCTGGGGTATTAGTGATCATTTTGGCCAAAAGGACGCAAGCTCGCAATCCACGACAAGGATCCCCAGACTTGCGAGTCCCTAACTGGAGCGAAAAGCTCCTGATGTACAGACAAAACAGATAAAAACAAGGACATTTATTCAAAAACACCGAAAAAGGCCATACTTACAAATGGACACAGCCAGGTCTGAAACGCTGATGAAGGCGAGTGAGCAGGTGCTTTAAATAATAATAGCCACTCCCACTAGTCTTGAGGGGAGTGGTATGTGGTGCATGGGATGTGTAGTAAGAAATAATAAATGAATAGTGTATGTGCAAGTGTAATAATGTGAGTGAAATATAGGGGGCAGTAATGAGTGAAGTGCCTAAAAAATAAATGAATAATGGGATGCAAGTGTGTGAAACATGGAGGAATAGTGTGTAAGTCATGAGGCGCAACGTGACTAGCCAGGTAGAAGCCTATTTGTGACGCCTTGATAATTCATAGAGCGGGCTACCCTGCTTGCTAGGCCAAACAACAACACACCATGCTCTCCCAGCATCAAAGACCTGGCTGTGTCCAAAAGAAGCGAATATAAGTAATAATGAAAAATACCTGGGGTATTAGTGATCATTTTGGCCAAAAGGACGCAAGCTCGCAATCCACGACAAGGATCCCCAGACTTGCGAGTCCCTAACTGGAGCGAAAAGCTCCTGATGTACAGACAAAACAGATAAAAACAAGGACATTTATTCAAAAACACCGAAAAAGGCCATACTTACAAATGGACACAGCCAGGTCTGAAACGCTGATGAAGGCGAGTGAGCAGGTGCTTTAAATAATAATAGCCACTCCCACTAGTCTTGAGGGGAGTGGTATGTGGTGCATGGGATGTGTAGTAAGAAATAATAAATGAATAGTGTATGTGCAAGTGTAATAATGTGAGTGGAATATAGGGGGCAGTAATGAGTGAAGTGCCTAAAAAATAAATGAATAATGGGATGCAAGTGTGTGAAACATGGAGGAATAGTGTGTAAGTCATGAGGCGCAACGTGACTAGCCAGGTAGAAGCCTATTTGTGACGCCTTGATAATTCATAGAGCGGGCTACCCTGCTTGCTAGGCCAAACAACAACACACCATGCTCTCCCAGCATCAAAGACCTGGCTGTGTCCAAAAGAAGCGAATATAAGTAATAATGAAAAATACCTGGGGTATTAGTGATCATTTTGGCCAAAAGGACGCAAGCTCGCAATCCACGACAAGGATCCCCAGACTTGCGAGTCCCTAACTGGAGCGAAAAGCTCCTGATGTACAGACAAAACAGATAAAAACAAGGACATTTATTCAAAAACACCGAAAAAGGCCATACTTACAAATGGACACAGCCAGGTCTGAAACGCTGATGAAGGCGAGTGAGCAGGTGCTTTAAATAATAATAGCCACTCCCACTAGTCTTGAGGGGAGTGGTATGTGGTGCATGGGATGTGTAGTAAGAAATAATAAATGAATAGTGTATGTGCAAGTGTAATAATGTGAGTGAAATATAGGGGGCAGTAATGAGTGAAGTGCCTAAAAAATAAATGAATAATGGGATGCAAGTGTGTGAAACATGGAGGAATAGTGTGTAAGTCATGAGGCGCAACGTGACTAGCCAGGTAGAAGCCTATTTGTGACGCCTTGATAATTCATAGAGCGGGCTACCCTGCTTGCTAGGCCAAACAACAACACACCATGCTCTCCCAGCATCAAAGACCTGGCTGTGTCCAAAAGAAGCGAATATAAGTAATAATGAAAAATACCTGGGGTATTAGTGATCATTTTGGCCAAAAGGACGCAAGCTCGCAATCCACGACAAGGATCCCCAGACTTGCGAGTCCCTAACTGGAGCGAAAAGCTCCTGATGTACAGACAAAACAGATAAAAACAAGGACATTTATTCAAAAACACCGAAAAAGGCCATACTTACAAATGGACACAGCCAGGTCTGAAACGCTGATGAAGGCGAGTGAGCAGGTGCTTTAAATAATAATAGCCACTCCCACTAGTCTTGAGGGGAGTGGTATGTGGTGCATGGGATGTGTAGTAAGAAATAATAAATGAATAGTGTATGTGCAAGTGTAATAATGTGAGTGAAATATAGGGGGCAGTAATGAGTGAAGTGCCTAAAAAATAAATGAATAATGGGATGCAAGTGTGTGAAACATGGAGGAATAGTGTGTAAGTCATGAGGCGCAACGTGACTAGCCAGGTAGAAGCCTATTTGTGACGCCTTGATAATTCATAGAGCGGGCTACCCTGCTTGCTAGGCCAAACAACAACACACCATGCTCTCCCAGCATCAAAGACCTGGCTGTGTCCAAAAGAAGCGAATATAAGTAATAATGAAAAATACCTGGGGTATTAGTGATCATTTTGGCCAAAAGGACGCAAGCTCGCAATCCACGACAAGGATCCCCAGACTTGCGAGTCCCTAACTGGAGCGAAAAGCTCCTGATGTACAGACAAAACAGATAAAAACAAGGACATTTATTCAAAAACACCGAAAAAGGCCATACTTACAAATGGACACAGCCAGGTCTGAAACGCTGATGAAGGCGAGTGAGCAGGTGCTTTAAATAATAATAGCCACTCCCACTAGTCTTGAGGGGAGTGGTATGTGGTGCATGGGATGTGTAGTAAGAAATAATAAATGAATAGTGTATGTGCAAGTGTAATAATGTGAGTGAAATATAGGGGGCAGTAATGAGTGAAGTGCCTAAAAAATAAATGAATAATGGGATGCAAGTGTGTGAAACATGGAGGAATAGTGTGTAAGTCATGAGGCGCAACGTGACTAGCCAGGTAGAAGCCTATTTGTGACGCCTTGATAATTCATAGAGCGGGCTACCCTGCTTGCTAGGCCAAACAACAACACACCATGCTCTCCCAGCATCAAAGACCTGGCTGTGTCCAAAAGAAGCGAATATAAGTAATAATGAAAAATACCTGGGGTATTAGTGATCATTTTGGCCAAAAGGACGCAAGCTCGCAATCCACGACAAGGATCCCCAGACTTGCGAGTCCCTAACTGGAGCGAAAAGCTCCTGATGTACAGACAAAACAGATAAAAACAAGGACATTTATTCAAAAACACCGAAAAAGGCCATACTTACAAATGGACACAGCCAGGTCTGAAACGCTGATGAAGGCGAGTGAGCAGGTGCTTTAAATAATAATAGCCACTCCCACTAGTCTTGAGGGGAGTGGTATGTGGTGCATGGGATGTGTAGTAAGAAATAATAAATGAATAGTGTATGTGCAAGTGTAATAATGTGAGTGAAATATAGGGGGCAGTAATGAGTGAAGTGCCTAAAAAATAAATGAATAATGGGATGCAAGTGTGTGAAACATGGAGGAATAGTGTGTAAGTCATGAGGCGCAACGTGACTAGCCAGGTAGAAGCCTATTTGTGACGCCTTGATAATTCATAGAGCGGGCTACCCTGCTTGCTAGGCCAAACAACAACACACCATGCTCTCCCAGCATCAAAGACCTGGCTGTGTCCAAAAGAAGCGAATATAAGTAATAATGAAAAATACCTGGGGTATTAGTGATCATTTTGGCCAAAAGGACGCAAGCTCGCAATCCACGACAAGGATCCCCAGACTTGCGAGTCCCTAACTGGAGCGAAAAGCTCCTGATGTACAGACAAAACAGATAAAAACAAGGACATTTATTCAAAAACACCGAAAAAGGCCATACTTACAAATGGACACAGCCAGGTCTTATTTCTTACTACACATCCCATGCACCACATACCACTCCCCTCAAGACTAGTGGGAGTGGCTATTATTATTTAAAGCACCTGCTCACTCGCCTTCATCAGCGTTTCAGACCTGGCTGTGTCCATTTGTAAGTATGGCCTTTTTCGGTGTTTTTGAATAAATGTCCTTGTTTTTATCTGTTTTGTCTGTACATCAGGAGCTTTTCGCTCCAGTTAGGGACTCGCAAGTCTGGGGATCCTTGTCGTGGATTGCGAGCTTGCGTCCTTTTGGCCAAAATGATCACTAATACCCCAGGTATTTTTCATTATTACTTATATTCGCTTCTTTTGGACACAGCCAGGTCTTTGATGCTGGGAGAGCATGGTGTGTTGTTGTTTGGCCTAGCAAGCAGGGTAGCCCGCTCTATGAATTATCAAGGCGTCACAAATAGGCTTCTACCTGGCTAGTCACGTTGCGCCTCATGACTTACACACTATTCCTCCATGTTTCACACACTTGCATCCCATTATTCATTTATTTTTTAGGCACTTCACTCATTACTGCCCCCTATATTTCACTCACATTATTACACTTGCACATACACTATTCATTTATTATTTCTTACTACACATCCCATGCACCACATACCACTCCCCTCAAGACTAGTGGGAGTGGCTATTATTATTTAAAGCACCTGCTCACTCGCCTTCATCAGCGTTTCAGACCTGGCTGTGTCCATTTGTAAGTATGGCCTTTTTCGGTGTTTTTGAATAAATGTCCTTGTTTTTATCTGTTTTGTCTGTACATCAGGAGCTTTTCGCTCCAGTTAGGGACTCGCAAGTCTGGGGATCCTTGTCGTGGATTGCGAGCTTGCGTCCTTTTGGCCAAAATGATCACTAATACCCCAGGTATTTTTCATTATTACTTATATTCGCTTCTTTTGGACACAGCCAGGTCTTTGATGCTGGGAGAGCATGGTGTGTTGTTGTTTGGCCTAGCAAGCAGGGTAGCCCGCTCTATGAATTATCAAGGCGTCACAAATAGGCTTCTACCTGGCTAGTCACGTTGCGCCTCATGACTTACACACTATTCCTCCATGTTTCACACACTTGCATCCCATTATTCATTTATTTTTTAGGCACTTCACTCATTACTGCCCCCTATATTTCACTCACATTATTACACTTGCACATACACTATTCATTTATTATTTCTTACTACACATCCCATGCACCACATACCACTCCCCTCAAGACTAGTGGGAGTGGCTATTATTATTTAAAGCACCTGCTCACTCGCCTTCATCAGCGTTTCAGACCTGGCTGTGTCCATTTGTAAGTATGGCCTTTTTCGGTGTTTTTGAATAAATGTCCTTGTTTTTATCTGTTTTGTCTGTACATCAGGAGCTTTTCGCTCCAGTTAGGGACTCGCAAGTCTGGGGATCCTTGTCGTGGATTGCGAGCTTGCGTCCTTTTGGCCAAAATGATCACTAATACCCCAGGTATTTTTCATTATTACTTATATTCGCTTCTTTTGGACACAGCCAGGTCTTTGATGCTGGGAGAGCATGGTGTGTTGTTGTTTGGCCTAGCAAGCAGGGTAGCCCGCTCTATGAATTATCAAGGCGTCACAAATAGGCTTCTACCTGGCTAGTCACGTTGCGCCTCATGACTTACACACTATTCCTCCATGTTTCACACACTTGCATCCCATTATTCATTTATTTTTTAGGCACTTCACTCATTACTGCCCCCTATATTTCACTCACATTATTACACTTGCACATACACTATTCATTTATTATTTCTTACTACACATCCCATGCACCACATACCACTCCCCTCAAGACTAGTGGGAGTGGCTATTATTATTTAAAGCACCTGCTCACTCGCCTTCATCAGCGTTTCAGACCTGGCTGTGTCCATTTGTAAGTATGGCCTTTTTCGGTGTTTTTGAATAAATGTCCTTGTTTTTATCTGTTTTGTCTGTACATCAGGAGCTTTTCGCTCCAGTTAGGGACTCGCAAGTCTGGGGATCCTTGTCGTGGATTGCGAGCTTGCGTCCTTTTGGCCAAAATGATCACTAATACCCCAGGTATTTTTCATTATTACTTATATTCGCTTCTTTTGGACACAGCCAGGTCTTTGATGCTGGGAGAGCATGGTGTGTTGTTGTTTGGCCTAGCAAGCAGGGTAGCCCGCTCTATGAATTATCAAGGCGTCACAAATAGGCTTCTACCTGGCTAGTCACGTTGCGCCTCATGACTTACACACTATTCCTCCATGTTTCACACACTTGCATCCCATTATTCATTTATTTTTTAGGCACTTCACTCATTACTGCCCCCTATATTTCACTCACATTATTACACTTGCACATACACTATTCATTTATTATTTCTTACTACACATCCCATGCACCACATACCACTCCCCTCAAGACTAGTGGGAGTGGCTATTATTATTTAAAGCACCTGCTCACTCGCCTTCATCAGCGTTTCAGACCTGGCTGTGTCCATTTGTAAGTATGGCCTTTTTCGGTGTTTTTGAATAAATGTCCTTGTTTTTATCTGTTTTGTCTGTACATCAGGAGCTTTTCGCTCCAGTTAGGGACTCGCAAGTCTGGGGATCCTTGTCGTGGATTGCGAGCTTGCGTCCTTTTGGCCAAAATGATCACTAATACCCCAGGTATTTTTCATTATTACTTATATTCGCTTCTTTTGGACACAGCCAGGTCTTTGATGCTGGGAGAGCATGGTGTGTTGTTGTTTGGCCTAGCAAGCAGGGTAGCCCGCTCTATGAATTATCAAGGCGTCACAAATAGGCTTCTACCTGGCTAGTCACGTTGCGCCTCATGACTTACACACTATTCCTCCATGTTTCACACACTTGCATCCCATTATTCATTTATTTTTTAGGCACTTCACTCATTACTGCCCCCTATATTTCACTCACATTATTACACTTGCACATACACTATTCATTTATTATTTCTTACTACACATCCCATGCACCACATACCACTCCCCTCAAGACTAGTGGGAGTGGCTATTATTATTTAAAGCACCTGCTCACTCGCCTTCATCAGCGTTTCAGACCTGGCTGTGTCCATTTGTAAGTATGGCCTTTTTCGGTGTTTTTGAATAAATGTCCTTGTTTTTATCTGTTTTGTCTGTACATCAGGAGCTTTTCGCTCCAGTTAGGGACTCGCAAGTCTGGGGATCCTTGTCGTGGATTGCGAGCTTGCGTCCTTTTGGCCAAAATGATCACTAATACCCCAGGTATTTTTCATTATTACTTATATTCGCTTCTTTTGGACACAGCCAGGTCTTTGATGCTGGGAGAGCATGGTGTGTTGTTGTTTGGCCTAGCAAGCAGGGTAGCCCGCTCTATGAATTATCAAGGCGTCACAAATAGGCTTCTACCTGGCTAGTCACGTTGCGCCTCATGACTTACACACTATTCCTCCATGTTTCACACACTTGCATCCCATTATTCATTTATTTTTTAGGCACTTCACTCATTACTGCCCCCTATATTTCACTCACATTATTACACTTGCACATACACTATTCATTTATTATTTCTTACTACACATCCCATGCACCACATACCACTCCCCTCAAGACTAGTGGGAGTGGCTATTATTATTTAAAGCACCTGCTCACTCGCCTTCATCAGCGTTTCAGACCTGGCTGTGTCCATTTGTAAGTATGGCCTTTTTCGGTGTTTTTGAATAAATGTCCTTGTTTTTATCTGTTTTGTCTGTACATCAGGAGCTTTTCGCTCCAGTTAGGGACTCGCAAGTCTGGGGATCCTTGTCGTGGATTGCGAGCTTGCGTCCTTTTGGCCAAAATGATCACTAATACCCCAGGTATTTTTCATTATTACTTATATTCGCTTCTTTTGGACACAGCCAGGTCTTTGATGCTGGGAGAGCATGGTGTGTTGTTGTTTGGCCTAGCAAGCAGGGTAGCCCGCTCTATGAATTATCAAGGCGTCACAAATAGGCTTCTACCTGGCTAGTCACGTTGCGCCTCATGACTTACACACTATTCCTCCATGTTTCACACACTTGCATCCCATTATTCATTTATTTTTTAGGCACTTCACTCATTACTGCCCCCTATATTTCACTCACATTATTACACTTGCACATACACTATTCATTTATTATTTCTTACTACACATCCCATGCACCACATACCACTCCCCTCAAGACTAGTGGGAGTGGCTATTATTATTTAAAGCACCTGCTCACTCGCCTTCATCAGCGTTTCAGACCTGGCTGTGTCCATTTGTAAGTATGGCCTTTTTCGGTGTTTTTGAATAAATGTCCTTGTTTTTATCTGTTTTGATTCCGAAAATACATAAAAGTATTAGTGATCTACAGGGGGAGCCATCGTTTCGGGCAACTGAGGTATGTGCAAAATAGTTTGTCAATTTATTGACTACTATTTGAAACCCCTTCTTTTATCAAGGATACTACTGCGGCACTTAATCATTTGGAGGGCATGACTTTAGATACCAATATGATGACCGAAACAGCAGACAATATATTAAATAAAGGGTATTTTTTATAATGATATTTTATGAATTTTGGTTTTTATAACTCCTATTGGGTCGATTGTCAATTTATCATATGTAAATGGAGATGAAACCACGTTTACATTTTTTGGACTGTATTTAAGTGTATTTATATAAATATATGAATGGCCCATACAATAAATATAGCGAAAACCTGTTCCATGTAAAAACCCCTCAAAAGTGGGCACTCCCTCCGTCTGGAGAAAAGTAGGTTCAAGCTCCAGAGGCGACAAGCCTTCTTTACTGTGAGAACTGTGAATCTATGGGATAGCCGACCGCAGGAGCCGGTCACAGCAGGGACAGTAGATGGCTTTAAAAAAGGGTTAGATAATTTCCTAGAACGAAAAAATATCAGCTCCTATGTCAATGTGTAGAATTTTTGTTTCATCCGTTCCCTTTCCCATTCCTTGGTTGAATTGATGGACATGTGTCTTTTTTCAACCGTACTATGTAACTATGTAAGTATGTAACTCTGGGCAATATAGTTGAACCTGCCTTCTGCCCCAGCGCCTGAGCAATGTTAGTTCTAACCCAGAGTTAGTCTGCGAAGGTTTCGTATCCAGTTCCCTGAAACCTGCGTCTGTGACTATCCAGTATCGGTTTCCGATCCTGTATCCGTGTCCAGTGCCGTTCAGCGTCCGATAATCCAGCACAAGATAGCTTCCGATAATCCAGCACAAGCCAGCTTCCGATAATCCAGCACAAACCAGTTTCCAGTAGTCCGGCACCAGCCTGTCATCAAGGTACCATTGACCAGTGGCTATCATATATTTTTTTATCCGGCCAGCAGCTACTTACTTAGTAACCCAGTGGGTCCACATTCCACGTAGGCGTGACATTTACTGTCTATAACCATAGCCGCAAAACAAATAATAATAGATTTGGCATATGCATCACCACACAATTTAAGACTGAATTCTGGTTCAATTTGCTTAACGTTGTTAACTTTCAATTCATATCTACAACAGCGGTAATGTGATATGAAAATATCTGTGATTTGTTTGATGTTCTGCTAATGCAACTGTAGTTTGTCGCTTACATTTATAACTGAAATAAATGGTAAACTTCAGTAAGAGGTAGATACAAATTATGTTTATATACCCCCTAAAATCTAGCCAAGGACCCTTCAGACGGGCATGCACCCAGATTAAGAACCTCCCTCTTACATTATAGAAATATCGCCCTTTTTTGTTTATGTTTTAGCATAGCTGTGTATACCGCACCATTTATAGGTTACTATATATATATATATAGTAAATCCTTTCAAAATACGAGACAGCACACCTTGATAGTGAAAAAAGTGGATTCATTTACCACATGCGACGTTTCAGCCCTACTCCATGGGGCCTTTCTCAATATATATATATATAATGTGACAGACCATGTGGAGAGGTTGTGGATGGGGGTCTATATTTTCCCAAGATTTCTGTCTTCTGCTCTCTGAAAACAACCAGGGAATAATTTCAGCAGATAATGTGGTTCTCACTCTACAATAGGTTTTATCTAAAACCTGGAAAAGGGCCTTGTTGTTGGAATGGGGAGAAATGGGTGGGTCCCCACTCCATCCACACAGTCCTGGTCTTGGGCTGTCTAGCTATTAATCAGGGGTCAGGTGTGATAGCCCTTTAAAAAGACTGCAGTTCAGTCACACGCTCTCTCAGCCTTGGGAGAGGAGCTTGTGAGAGCAAAACCGACTGCATTCATAACAGGTTGTATGGTCTGCATGGTTTATGGTGCCAGGTATTAGGCCTGCACTGTGTTAGTTAGGATACCTACTGTATAGTTAGTGCCGGACAGGCATAGAGTTTTCTTTTATTTGTTTTTCTTTTTATTCATGTACAAGCTGTAAATAAAACTGGCTGAGGCCAGTAGTACCACATCTTTGCTGTGCAGACTGAAATTTACTGGCGTGTTTGATCCCGAGTGCCCGTCTACCCCAGGAGACGACTTTCCCGCTACCTAATTCCCTTACAATATATATATATATATATATATATATATATATAACCTTGTATCACTTTACAAATTAACAGCACACTTCAGTAAATGCATAGAACAAATGTCCTTACATTACACAGTAAATTAATTAATTTTCTCCAGTGACATCATACAGAATATAAGTGACTTTATGGTGTTAAAATGTGATCATCAATCATTTCACGCTGCAATGTAAATATGAACTGTAACAACATGCGAGGGCTGTTGACATTGAAAACCCATTTCTGCACTTTACTGGCATTTTGGAAAATAAGTGATCTCTTTGTTTAATTCCTTTACAAAAAAAAAAAAATTGTGAACAGGCTGTGGAGTAAATTTTACAGTGAAAACAGAATTACCTTTTAGTTTTTGTCAAATTTTCCCATAGTCCAATGTGTCAATGAATGACTTGTTCTATTGTTTTGTTTCTTTGGAAAGAATACATACTGATATTTCACTGGATAATTATTCCAAAATAATAGAAAAATATTTAAGGGAATGTATCATGTTTGTATATCCTGTCTGTTTTTATGTAGTACATTTTTACTTCTTTTGTGGTTTTTATTATTAACTTGTAGGGAAAATATGAAAAATGTCTAATTTTGCATATCTCCCAGTGTTGGAAATCAGAGGAAGCCAAAGTGACAAAAGCACTTATAATTTCCAATATGGTGGTCACCTGATCATTTAAGTAAAAAAATAAAATCGTTTGTACCACAATAAAATTTACAGTTTGAAAACTTGAAACATATTTTCAATTAAAAACAAAGTTACTGTATTTTTCAACTGATTACTTCACTGTCCCAAAATTGCCTTTATCCTCCTTGGAACTCAAGAATCCTCCTGAAAATTGGCTTCTCCAACTAGTAAAACAGTTATATGCTGTAACGTCCACAGCCACGGACCGTCATTCTTACCTCTGCCCCCTGCCGGCTGTTGCCATGGACGAGTTAGCGCCGCTCACCATTTCCCTCCTGAGAGACGCCGGCACTCACTTCCGCATCGCTGCACTGGTTCCCATAGGGTGCGCGTGCACGCTCGCTTCCGGCCTTAAAGGGCCAGTGCACACACATGAGTAAGATCTGTAATTAGCCCATGATCACCCTGGACTATAAAAAGGGCTCTGCCCTTTCACTCATTGCCTGAACGTTGTTGTGTTTACCCATGTTAGGCTTAGCAAATGGTCCCTTAGTGTTATCCTGTTCCTGTTGTTCCCATGCCCTGCTACCTGCGTCCTGTATCCCGTGCTGTATTTGTTCCTGTGTCTTAGACTTTTGTCTTAGACTTTTGGAGTCGTGTTGTGCCACCTGTCACGCTTGCTGATCTACACCATGTCCGGTTTCTGCAAGTTTATCTGTGCCAAGCCTCTATTACTGTCTGGACTATTAAAGGTACTCTTGTACTAGGACTGTTGTTTGCCTAGCAGCTACTCCGCTACGGCGGTGCGGCCTAGTGGGTCCACATACCCAGGGATCGTGACAGTACGCTCAGGCCATGGACCCAGCTGGTCAATCAAAGACCACGACGAGGTCACAAGCCATGCAGGCAGACCTGCTAGACCTTCAATCCCCACAAGACCAACTCCTCCTGGCAGTGAACTCCATAGGTGGAACGGCGCAAAATAAAAAATTCTCTTCAAAACTGTCCATCCCGGTGACCATAGTGTCCGGCGAGAAGACGCACCGGATCTCTGCCTATCTGGACTCTGGGTCCGCAGCAAACTTCATCCGAGAAGACCTAGTGGATCTTCTCCTATTACCCACAGTCCCTCTGGAGACATCTTTGGCTGTTGCCTCGGTGAATGGACTGCCTCTGCCCGACCCGATTGTATCTGAAACCAAGCCGCTGAAGTTCCAAGTTGGAGCCCTTCATACTAAAATCCAAATAGCTATTTACATCCACACTTTTAAAATGGGTACTAGTGGAAAAATGGTTCCCATTATTTTTAATCGTTATGTCTAAAAAGTCAATAGTAGTGGCTGAATATGTGTGCGTAAATGTAAGGCCAAAAGTATTTTTGTTTAGAAAATCTATAAAAGCATTAGCAACAGATGTGTCTCCCCTCCAGATAAAAAACAGGTTGTCAATATAACGTTTATAGTAGACAATATTGTTTGTAAACATATGATCTTTCAGAATATAAGATTCCTCAAAGGACCCCATATAAAGGTTTGCATATGAGGGTGCAAACCGCGTCCCCATTGCGCAACCCTTAGTCTGTTTGTAAAATTTGTCCTCAAAAGTAAAAACATTATGTGTTAGAATAAAATCGATGCAATCGATAATAAAATTGAGCTGCTTATTTGAAAAATGGGAGTCTGATGAGAGAAACGAAGAAACAGCCTCCATAACCTGTGTATGCGGAATATTTGTGTATAAAGAAGACACATCTGCAGTAAGAAAACTCAAGTCAGATAAATTATACAAAGATTGTAGCTCTAAAAGTTCCCTAATTAGCTGTGTTGAGTCTTTAAGATAGGAGGGTAATTTTAAAACAAACGGTTGGAGGTGAATATCAATAAAATGAGATAAATTGTTAGTCAAGGACCCTATTCCCGAAATAATGGGTCGACCCGGGGGGTAGAACAGATTTTTGTGTATCTTTGGCAAATGATACTTAAAGGGGGTTGCAGGGAAAGGGACAGTAAGGAAAAAATTTTCTTTTTTGCATAACAAATCATCATTAAAAGCAGACTCAATAAGGGATTTATATTCAATTTCATATTTCGGGATGGGATTAAAAGTTAATTTCTCATAAAATAATGTATCGGAAAGTAATCTTAATGCTTCATTGACATAATCTACTCTATCTTGTACCACAATGCCCCCCCCCTTTATCCGCGGAGCGTATTACTATATTAAGGTTCTTTTGTAAATTTTTTAACGCTTTACGTTGAAAATTGGATAGGTTGTCTGAAAATGGGGTGGGTTGCTCTATCGTCTTAAAGTCATTACTTATCAAGTTTGAAAAAGTTTCTATTGCAGGGCCACGGTGGTGGAGAGGATAAAAGCAAGACTTGGGCTGTACGTTAGTCCTCACGGGCATAGAAATGTCCAATGGAAGAAGAGCCGTAGGGGCCACAGAGGGGGAGATGGCAAAATGACGTAGTAACGTTACTTTCTGTAAAAACCTATTGAGGTCCATAAATAATTCAAACTCGTCTGGAGACGAGGTAGGGCAAAAGGACAATCCCTTTGAAAGTAGGCTTAATTCATTAGTATTAAATTTATATTTGGACAGATTAAATATTTTTATTGTGTTAGCCTGTGTTTTCTCTTTGGTGATAGGGGTAGGGTCCTTGTAATGACTTCTACCCCCTCTGCAACCTCTAGATCTATTTCTAGTTTTCTTTTTGATGGTAATTTGTGTATTTTTTGAAAGTAAGTACTGATGTTCTGGGATTTGGGACTTTTGAGTAGGAATTGGGTAGTGGGAGTGATGGGGGGCATGGTTGGCTGGATGGGAGGGCATAAAAAAGGACTTAGAGGGGTGGTTTGGTCAGGGAAGGAAAAGAGCTCATCCAGAATAGGAGCAATATTACAAGGGACATACCTAATAGGATCAGAGGGAAGGGGAGTTAATTCAAATGAAGAAGAGGGATTTGTAGAACAAATAGTGAGGTCCATGGAATTATTAAAAATTGATAAATCCGATATAGAACCAGGGGGTGTATCTGGTAACAGATTGACTAGTCTCAGATGTGCATCCAAGTCGTGAGACTTAAATGCAAACTGAGGAATTATGCCTAGAGGCATTGGACAGGTACATGCTTAGCCTGGGTAACAGGAGCAATTGGGCTAGAGGTAGGTAAGATTTTATTATTTTTTAGAGTCCTATTGGAAATATGATCAATATTTGGTACAGAAAAGCCACGTTTAGATTTGTCCAAAGTAGATATGGGCAAAATGAAATTATCCTGATGAGGTAATTCCATAAGGGATTTTGTTTGGGGTTTTATTTGTTTTTTTTTTAAAAATAAAGTAGTGGATGTAGTTCCTTTAGATATTTTTGGAGAGTTAATTGGAGGAAAATATTTGGTGGTCGTGGAACGTACAGAGGACCAATCACCAAGTACATTATTTATATAATCTTGCCTGTCCCTTGCCAATTTACGCATTTTTTTGGAAATAAAGTTTTTTTCAAATACCTTCAAATGATCTAATGTTGAGAGTTCAAGTTTAGTGAAATCAGGATGTTGAAGGAAGGGTTCAAATTGGCCAATCAGACCCTCAATAGTGGTTGCAAGAGCTAAACATAATTCAGACCTTTTATAAACCAAACGGTCAATAAAGCCTAAAGTACAGTGTTCAATGTAGTTAGACCAATTGGTACTAAAATCTTAGCGTCACTCTTCCTATTGGCCTACCCAGATGTCAATCTTCTAACATGGAGGCTTGGTTCTCAGATAGATCTCCCATTGGTTCTCACACAGGTGAATCCTGTGTGACGTACATCTTGGGCTTTAAAAGGAGTAACTTTTTACACGCGCGCTCACTAGCCCCGTTTTGATCCCCTGAGGACGCTGTGTTAACAGCGAAACATGTCGGGGGGTGCTCATTGACACCTTTAATGATAAAACAATAAAAGTTATATTTTAACACTATCTGTTAGTGGTTGGGAAATTTGGTTTTCAGTGTGCCTTTGGCACATTTGTTCTTTCTTGTATTTGATATTTGCCTGCCAACCACTAGGGTCTTTTCCTTATTTGCAGTACATATATACAACACTAGAACCAAGTTCAGTACATATATACAATACCAGAACAAATACAGATGAATTTAGTGCAACCACTGACGTATAGGTTTGTACGGCGTAAAACTACAGCTCCCAGCATGGCCCGAACAATGGTAAGGATATGCTGGGAGATTCTGTTTCACCAAAAAAATTCATACCATCCATCATCTCGCTGCAGATGACTTGACGTTACATATTTATGTACTGAGCTTGGTTCTGGTATTGTATATATGTACTGAGCTTGGTTCTGGTATTGTATATATGTACTGAGCTTAGTTCTAGTGCTGTATTTATGTACTGAGGTTGGTTCTGGTGCTGTATTTATGTACTGAGGTTGATTCTGGTGCCTTATATATGTATGGGCTTGGTTCTAGTGCTGTATTTATGTACTGAGCTTGGTTGTGGTACTGTGTATATGTATGAGCTTGGTTGTGGCACTGTATATATGTCAGAGCTTGGTTCTAGTGCTGTTTTTATGTCCAGCGCATGGTTGTGGTACTGTATATATGTCAGAGCTTGGTTCTGGAGCTGTAATTATATAGAATATATTTATAATAACAAAATTTCAGGGCAAATGGAATTGTTCTCAATTCATTGTATATTTTATGGGAACCTGTCTGGTAGTTTTAACCCCTTGAACCGCCACCATGTGGTAATACATGACCTGACAATATTTCCAAACACTCCCTGGTGTGTTTTTTTCAGATGCAGCAAAATCTTTAAAATCCACTTTTAAAATGGCGCACACTATATGCTAATTACTCATAAAAGTGTCAGGGGGCGGTGCCGCTTTCTTGAAGAGTCACATAGTCCTGCTTCCAAACCCACCTTTCCATGTTTGTTTGACATCTCGCTGGCTGATACAATTTTCTTTGATATGCCTTTGCCCTGTGGCACTATACACAAGGGGGGGCTGTGTGGCACTATACACAAGGGGGCTGTGTGGCACTATACACAAGGGGGGCTGTGTGGCACTATACACAAGGGGGAGCTGTGTGGCACTATACACATGGGGGAACTGTATGGCACTATTTACAAGCAGGAGGGCTGTGGCTCTATCTACAGGGGGCTGTGTGTGGCGCAATCTACAGGGGGGGGGGGGTGTGGCACTATATACAAATTGGGTGTGAGACTGTCTATAGGCGGGGCTATATAGCACTATCTACAGGGGGGCTGTATGGCACCGCTCATACTTGCGTAAGTCATTGTTATGGCGACGCATCCCTCCATCGCATTCCGGTTCGGCCTCCTGGGATGACGTATCATCCCATGTGACTACCGCTGCAGCCTGTAACTGGCTGCAGCTGTCATATGGGATGAAACATCATCCCAGGAGGCCAGACTGCAGGAAGAAGGAGGGCGTTCTGGGTAAGTATGATGTTTATTTATTTTCCATAGTTACGTTCTTTGTAAATAGACCGCAAAAGTCGCAACACTGGGCTTCCTGTTGCGGGTTTTGCAACCCCATTAAATTCAATGGGGAAAACCTGCAAAGGAAAATCAACAAAAACACAGCATAAATTGACATGCTGCGGAATTAGGCCTCATGCACACGACCGTAGCCATGTGCACGGCCGTGATTTTCGGGTCGGCCGGCCACGGAGTGTCAGCCGCAGGCCGTCCGCAAATCACAGGACGTGCACATGGCCGCGGCCATTATTTTCAATGAGCCCGGACCGCAGAACACGGCCGTAATAAGCCATATCCGTTTTTTCTGCAGTCCGGGCTCCTGGGCCATGCACGGACCGTGGAAACCACGGTCGTGTGCATGGCCCCATAGGAATAAATGGGGCCAAAAGTCTCCCATGGATTTTCGGGGGAATTACGGCTGCAAAAGCACGTTCGTGTGCATGGGGACTAAAATTCCACATCGCAGGTCAATTTATTAACGTTTACGCTGCATTTTTTTTTTCTGCAGCATGGGCATGAGATTTTCTGAATCTCATCCACATTGCTGCAACTGTAAATTCCGCACAAAATTCTATTGTGGAAACTCCGCAGCGTTCACGCTATGTGGGAACCCGGCCTAAGGGTATGTTCACACACACAATTAAAAACGGCTGAAAATTACGGAGCTGTTTTCAAGGTAAAGCAGAAGCAGAAAAGCTTTTTTGTTTTTTTTTTTTAAAGTTGTTTAAAGCTTTTTTTCAATTGACCCTATCAAAAACAGCTTAAAAAACGGTCAAGAAGTGACATGCTCCTTGTTTTAATGCTGTCTTTTTACGTGCCATTTTTTTAAAAGAGTGGCGTAATAAAACGCCCCGTCTGAATTGAACGCCGCTTTTCCTATTGATTTCAATGGGATTCTGTTTGTCGACGTTTCACAAGGTGCATTTGAAGGCGTTTACACCGCAAATTACGCCTGAAAACACTGTGTGTGAACATACTTAAAAGTCCAAAGTGCTAATTTTTTTGAGCATCACCCTCAGTGATGTCTATTACTTCTGACAAACCTGATCACATGCGGTCAGATACTTTTCTGCATAAAATCAAAGTTTACAGCACAAAAAGTATCTCTGTTTTATGTTTACATGTTAGAAAACATAATACTTTATAAAATCCGGCATGAGCCCAACAAATAAATGAGGGTGAATGGTTACAATTAGGTTGCAACATATATTTCGTTTTGTGGATGGCTCCTAGGGGCTTCAATCTGGTATCGCATTGCATAACACACAGGCATTTTGTCATCCGCTGGAGTCCTATTATATTAAAGGAATGCTGGCTGATTATTAACAAGTCCCGTGGCCCCGTTTGTGATGTTCAGAGACATGCCACCACTATATAATGCTCACAGCATATGACAGCAAACACCATACGACAAAGCTATACATGGCAGATCTAGTGAAGGGCTGGAGTCACGAATGCAAATCTTTTCTCCGCCCCCAAAACTCATGTACGCTGAAGACAATTTCACGTCATAGCGAATTCAAATCTCTGCAAAGTTATAATTCTTACACACAATGTAAACACTTAACTATTCACCCCTTTAGTATTTTAATATTTAGAAGAAGCATAGTTGATAGGAACTACAGCTTGGAGCGGGTAGATCCATGTTAGGCCTCATGCACACAAACATAAGGGTTTTCACTGTCCGAAAATACGGATCCGATGGCTACGGATACACATCCGTAGTTGTCTGTAATTTCGGACAAGAATAGGACAGATTCTATATTTTGCAGATCATTTCTATGGCCGGACACACATCCATAAATATACGGAAAGGTCTCCATGCCAATGGAAATGAATGGGTTTCGCAATTTCATCCGTAATTTCGGATTCCATAATTACGGATGAAAATCACAGTTGTGTGCATGAGGCCTTAGCTTTGGACACTGCAAGTTTTCCCATTCTTCTTTACAAAACAGTTCAAGCTCTTTCAAGTTGCCTGGAGACTGTAATATCAATAGCTATTAAAGTCCAGGTGAACATGGGATTATAGGCTCAAATATAACAATCATATACAGTCCATTAAATAAAGACACATAAAACATAGGTTGACTTATAAAGGCTGCAGTGCTTTATTATGGGTTACATAAACACAGAACCAATAACAATAGCTCAGCTATTTAATGACCACAATAAAGTAATACATAAAATCAACGTCCAACAGGTCTAAGAGCTAAAGGTGAAGGATGTACACTACCGTTCAAAAGTTTGGGGTCACCAAGACAACTTTGTGTTTTCCATGAAAACTCACACTTATATTTATCAAATGAGTTAAAAAATGACTAGAAAATATAGTCAAGACATTGACAAGGTTAGAAATAATGATTTTTATTTGAAATAATTATTTTCTCCTTCAAACTTTGCTTTCGTCAAAGAATGCTCCATTTGCAGCAATTACAGCATTGCAGACCTTTGGCATTATAGCTCTTAATTTGTTGAGGTAATCGGGAGAAATTTCACCCCATGCTTCCAGAAGCACCTCCCACAAGTTGGATTGGCTTGATGGGCACTTCTTGCATACCATACGGTCAAGCTGCTCCCACAACAGCTCTATGGGGTTGAGATCTGGTGACTGCGCTGGCCACTCCATTACAGATAAAATACCAGCTGCCTGCTTCTTCCCTAAATAGTTCTTGCATAATTTGGAGGTGTGCTTTGGGTCATTGTCCTGTTGTAGGATGAAATTGACTCCAATCAAACGCTGTCCACAGGGTATGGCATGGCGTTGCAAAATGGAGTGATAGCCTTCCTTATTCAAAATCCCTTTTACCTTGTACAAATCTCCCACTTTACCAGCACCAAAGCAACCCCAGACCATCACATTACCTCCACCATGCTTGACAGAGGGTGTCAGGCACTCTTCCAGCATCTTTTCAGTTGTTCTGCGTCTCACAAATGTTCTTCTGTGTGATCCAAACACCTCAAACTTCGATTCGTCTGTCCATAACACTTTTTTCCAATCTTCCTCTGTCCAATGTCTGTGTGCTTTTGCCCATATTAATCTTTTCCTTTTATTAGCCAGTCTCAGATATGGCTTTTTCTTTGCCACTCTGCCCTGAAGGCCAGCATCCCGGAGTTGCCTCTTCACTGTAGACGTTGACACTGGCGTTTTGCGGGTACTATTTAATGAAGCTGCCAGTTGAGGACCTGTGAGGCGTCTATTTCTCAAACTAGAGACTCTAATGTACTTGTCTTGTTGCTCAGTTTTGCAGCGGGGCCTCCCACTTCTCTTTCTACTCTGGTTAGAGCCTGTGTGTGCTGTCCTCTAAAGGGAGTAGTACACACCGTTGTAGGAAATCTTCAGTTTCTTGGCAGTTTCTCGCATGGAATAGCCTTCATTTCTAAGAACAAGAATAGACTGTCGAGTTTCACATGAAAGCTCTCTTTTTCTAGCCATTTTGAGAGTTTAATCGAACCCACAAATGTAATGCTCCAGATTCTCAACTAGCTCAAAGGAAGGTCAGTTTTATAGCTCCTCTAAACAGCAAAACTGTTTACAGCGGTGCTAACATAATTGCACAAGGGTTTTCAAGTGTTTTCTAATCATCCATTAGCCTTCTAACACAGTTAGCAAACACAATGTACCATTAGAACACTGGAGTGATGGTTGCTGGAAATGGGCCTCTATACACCTATGTAGATATTGCATTAAAAAACAGACGTTTGCAGCTAGAATAGTCATTTAGCACATTAACAATGTATAGAGTGTATTTCTGATTAATTTAATGTTATCTTCATTGAAAAAAACTGTGCTTTTCTTTAAAAATAAGAAAATTTCTAAGTGACCCTAAACTTTTGAACGGTAGTGTATCTAATGTTATTAACATTATTCCCAAATAACTCCCCATTAGTGGCTGAGAAACTGGATGTATTGACAGGCAATAATGCTTCGGAATACATTGTTTTTCAAAGCATTATAGAAGCGATCAAAAGATCACTACTTCAAGTCACCTACTTGGAAAAAAAAAGTGTCAAATTGAGTTTAAAAAATGGCATTAAAAAAGTAAAAAGTACCCCCTTTTTAAAAAAAATAAAAATAAAATAATCAAACATATATAGCATTTGTAAAAAAGATGTTTTATGGTAAAGAAAAATACATATTCGGTACCGCTGTAAATGTAACGGGCAGTAGAATAAAGAAAGCGTTTTACAACACGGCGCATGGTGTGAAACTCCCCTGGAAAAACACTGAAGGATTTGCTGTCCTTCCCTCCCCAATTTTTATTTTATTTAGGCTTCCTTCACACACAAATGTTCTAGCACCAAAAAAATGCTTCTAAACACGCTAGCGGTTTTCAAATGAAACATGCACTTTTTAATGGCGTTATTAGTGGTATTTTTTTGTGACGTTTTTTAATCTGGTGTTATTTTGTATATGCTTTATTTCTGCCGTTTTTGAAGTCCTATCATGAAGCCTATGGGAAAAACGGCCAAATAAAACGCCAAACCCAGAGCATGCTGCGTTTGGAAAAAAATGCCATTGACCACAAAATTGCCTCAAAAACGCCACAAGCCAAAACGCAGTTGTATGTTGTGCATTTAATGTTATACTATAGACTTTATTGTAACATCTGGCTGCACTTAAAACTGCAGGAACTGGAGTATTTAAACTAGGGCTGAGGAGGGAGGTCAATGTAGAAATAAAAGGGGTAGCCAGGTTAGAGAGGGGTCAGACTATATTGGTGGGGGGAGAAACAGAATGTGGGGAGAGGACTAGACAACAAGATAAGGAGATCCTTTCGTTACAAAACATCAGTGTAAATAAAAAGGCCCAAATAATGTCAAATCACATTTCTGATAATAAAAGTGAAAAACTGACAGGCAAGTTAAAGTGTATGTTCACAAATGCCAGAAGTCTAGCAAGCAAAATGGGGGAGCTGGAGGCCTTGATACTGGAAGAAAATATAGATATAGTTGGTGTTGCTGAAACATGGCTGGACTCTTCACATGACTGGGCTGTAAATCTACAGGGTTTTACACTTTTTCGGAAAGACAGGACAAATAGGAAAGGTGGTGGTGTATGTCTGTATGTGAGAAGTGATATGAAGGCGAGTGTGAAAGAGACAATAGTGGGTGAATACTGTGAGGAGGTTGAAACCTTGTGGGTGGAACTAGAAAGGGAGGTAAACACTGAAAAAATTACTTTTGGTGTAATCTATAGACCCACCCCCCAATATAACTGAGGAGATGGAAGTTCAGCTATATAAACAGATGGAGCGGGCTGCACAGGCGGGTACTGTAGTGATAATGGGAGATTTTAATTTCCGGGATATTAATTGGTGTCATGGTTCAGCTTCAACTGCAAAGGGGAGACATTTCCTCAACCTGTTGCAGGAAAATTTTATGGGCCAGTTTGTGGAAGACCCGACTAGAGGTGAAGCTTTGTTGGATCTGGTCATTTCTAATAATGCAGATCTTGTTGGGAATGTCAATGTTCGTGAAAACCTCGGTAACAGTGATCATAATATAGTTACATTTTACCTATACTGTAAAAAACAAACACAGGCTGGGAGGGCAAAAACATTTAATTTTAAGAAAGCCAATTTCCCCAGGATGAGGGCTGCAATTCAGGATATGGACTGGGAAGAACTAATGTCAAATAATGGGACAAATGATAAATGGGAGATTTTCAAATCTACTTTGAGTTATTATAGTGCAAAATTTATTCCTATAGGTAACAAGTATAAACGACTCAAATTAAACCCCACATGGCTTACACCTTCTGTGAAAGGGGCAATACATGACAAAAAAATGGCATTTAAAAAATACAAATCTGAGGGTACATCTGCAGCCTTTGTAAAATATAAAGATCTTAATAAAATCTGTAAAAAGGTATTAAAATTAGCAAAAATACAAAATGAAAGGCAGGTGGCCAAGGATAGTAAAACAAATCCCAAAACATTCTTCAAGTATATAAATGCTAAAAAGCCAAGGTCTGAACATGTAGGACCCCTAGATAATGGTAATGGGGAGTTGATCACAGGGGATCAAGAGAAGGCAGAGTTACTAAATGGGTTCTTTAGCTCTGTATATACAACTGAAGAAAGAGCAGCTGATGTAGCCGGTGCCAGTGCTGTTAATATATCAGTTGATATACTGAATTGGATGAAGGTAGATATGGTCCAAGCTAAATTAAATTAAATAAATGTGCACAAGGCCCCGGGACCAGATGGGATACACCCTAGAATTCTTAAAGAGCTTAGTTCAGTTATTTCTGTCCCCCTTTTCATAATATTCAGAGACTCTCTAGTGACTGGTATAGTGCCAAAGGACTGGCGCAGCGCAAATGTGGTGCCGATTTTCAAAAAGGGCTCTAGGTCTTCCCCGGGTAATTATAGACCAGTGAGCTTAACATCCATCGTGGGGAAATTGTTTGAGGGACTATATACAGGATTATGTGACGACAAAATAGTATTATAAGTGACAGCCAGCACGGTTTTACTAAGGACAGAAGTTGTCAAACTAACCTAATCTGTTTTTATGAAGAGGTGAGCAGAAGCCTAGACAGAGGGGCCGCTGTGGATTTTGTGTTTTTGGACTTTGCAAAGGCATTTGACACTGTCCCCCATAGACGCCTAATGGGTAAATTAAGGACTATAGGTTTAGAAAATATAGTTTGTAATTGGATTGAGAATTGGCTCAAGGACCGTATCCAGAGAGTTGTGGTCAATGATTCCTACTCTGAATGGTCCCCGGTAATAAGTGGTGTACCCCAGGGTTCAGTGCTGGGACCACTATTATTCAACTTATTTATTAATGATATAGAAGATGGGATTAATAGCACTATTTCTATTTTTGCAGATGACACCAAGCTATGTAATATAGTTCAGTCTATGGAAGATGTTCATGAATTTCAGGCAGATTTAAACAAACTAAGTGTTTGGGCGTCCACTTGGCAGATGAAGTTTAATGTAGATAAATGTAAAGTTATGCATCTGGGTACCAACAACCTGCATGCATCATATGTCCTAGGGGGAGCTACACTGGCGGATTCACTTGTTGAGAAGGATCTGGGTGTACTTGTAAATCATAAACTCAATAACAGCATGCAGTGTCAATCAGCTGCTTCAAAGGCCAGCAGGATATTGTCGTGTATTAAGAGGCATGGACTCACGGGACAGGGATGTAATATTGCCACTTTACAAAGCATTAGTGAGGCCTCATCTAGAATATGCAGTTCAGTTCTGGGCTCCAGTTCATAGAAAGGATGCCCTGGAGTTGGAAAAAATACAAAGAAGAGCAACGAAGCTAATTAGGGGCATGGAGAATTTAAGTTATGAGGAAAGATTAAAATAATTAAACCTATTTAGCCTTGAAAAAAGACGACTAAGGGGGACATGATTAACTTATATAAATATATTAATGGCACAGACAAAAAATATGGTGAAATCCTGTTCCATATAAAACCCCCTCAAAAAACAAGGGGGCACTCCCTCCGTCTGGAGAAAAAAAGGTTCAACCTGCAGAGGCGACAAGCCTTCTTTACAGTGAGAACTGTGAATCTATGGAATAGCCTACCGCAGGAGCTGGTCACAGCAGGGACAGTAGATGGCTTTAAAAAAGGGTTTGATAATTTCCTAGAACAAAAAAGTATTAACTCCTATGTGTAGAAATTTTTCCTTCCCTTTTCCCGTCCCTTGGTTGAACTTGATGGACATGTGTCTTTTTTTCAGCCGTACTAACTATGTAACTATGTAATGATCAGGACGGAGGATAGCAGGAGCAGAGTCAAATGTCCGGAGGATAGCACAGCAGAGTCACGTGACCGGATGACAGCGGCAATAAACAGACAGGCTATAAATGAGTAAGTGAAACAAACTTGAATGAACATGTCCATAGCACATCATTTCTGAAAAGCGGATGACTCCATTAAAAAGTAACTGTATTTTCTAAAAACGTTTGATATGTCATAGAAACATATCAGAAGTTTTGGTCTGGGGACTCCTGGGTTCTGAGACTCCCACCGTTGCTTAAACGAAGGTGCAGACAAAGGACGCTTAGCTAAGCGCTCTGCATCTGTGGCTGTGATCAGCGCTTCTTGCTAGGATGAAGACGACTCACATAGAGCGTCCAGGCGAGCCGTCTTCAGCCTTAGAAGGAACGCCAATCACAGCCAAACGTGACCCCCACCAATCAAAACTTCTAATATGTCTCTACAACATTTTAAAAGTTTTTGGAAAGTACAGTTACTCTGTCAGCAACTTTTCAAATTATCTAAATGAAACATTTCCTATTGCTTTGTGTCTATGGCTCCAATACAGGTGTAACGTCTATGGCTGCGGCCCATCTTTCTGACTTACCTTCTGACGGCCACGGCCATGGACGTGTGAGTTCTCGGCGGCATCTTAATTCTGAGAGATGCCGGCACTCACTTCCTGGTTCAGAGACTGTCTCCCGCAGGGCGCCCGCACGTGCACGGCCTTAAAGGGCCAGTGCGCGCACAATTGCAGGAAATCTGCAATCATCCCAGAATGCTGCTGGACTATAAAAAGGGCTCTGCCCTCTTGATCATTGCCTGGGCGTTGTTGTGTACCTAAAGTTTGTCTTGCAAATGGTCTCCTAGTATTTTCAGGTTCCCAGTGTTACCCGTTCATGCTGCCTGTATCCCGTGCTGCCGTGCCTCTATGCCGTCTAGATTTGAAGTCGAGTTGTGTTTTCCGCTGCATCTACTGTGTCACACCCCGCCGGGTGTCTGTCTACTGCCGAGGCCTCATCTTCAGCCTGAATCACCGCTACTGCCTACATTGCCTGAGGTACCATTTCTGGACTATAGACTTTGTATTGTACCCGTTTGGCCAGCTGCTATCCCGCTACGTGGTACGGCCAAGTGGGTCCACACCCCGTGCCGTGACAACAGGCCTATAAGTTTCCATGGTAACAGACACCAAACAAACTCTGTGTAGTCTGATCCTGCAATCATATTGCATTCTATAAGTCCTCTAATTCTTGCTAACTGACATTTGGTAGAGCAGTAGGAGACAGAAGGCAATATGACTTCAGAACAGACTACATATGGTTTGTTTGTTGTATTGGAACTCTACGTTTTTATGTTGCTTAGCCTTTAACTGTAAATTGCTAATAAATAACACAAAATACTAACTGTATATACAGCAGAACACCTATATAAGAAATCACACATGAACCATTATTAGCGAAAAATAGACTATTTTATTGAAAGACAAAATCATTAAAAATAAGTACATTCGCAGTAATATTACCCATAGAAAAAGGCTAAACCCCCGGAAGAAGATACGTGCAAAACACATGTTGGGGTTGATTCCCCCCCCCCCCGTAGTTCTGGTCTGTATGCCTCCTTAATTGTACCTTTCTGCTGTCTGTTTTTTTTTATATTACCTCGCTTTGGATGGTTCCTATCCATATTCACTGTATTACTTATGTACCAGTCTTTGCATGCACTATTTGCACTTTACTATAGAGGCTGTGGGACCCGACCTATGTGGGGATCCTTTTTCTATGGGTAATGTTACTGCCAATTTACCGTATTATTCGGACTATAAGACGCAGTTTTTAGCAAGAATAAGTCTTGCTAAAAAGTCACTGCATCTTATAGTCTGCAGTCAAGGGACCCGGCGTCACCGGGCGCCATGACCGCTTCATTATTTAAACCCTTGCCGACCCATGATGTGCCGGCACATCATGGAGCTGGAGGGGGGTGATGTATGGAGCAGGCTCATGCGCTGAGCCTGCTCCATACACTGCAGGTGTCAGCTTCTGACACACTGCTATAATGGCTAGGAACAGCAATTTTGCTGTTCCTGGCAGTTTAAAGGGGTTGTGCCATAAAACACAGGATAGGGGATACATGTTTGATCGATAAGGAGAACGGGTACTGAAAGTTACCAGGAGCGCTGCATGAGAAGCTGTGACTTCCGCGTTCTGTGTCCGGCAGCTTCATAGAGGTCAATGGGATTCTTCTGCGCGAGCGGCTCTCCATTGATCTCTATGGAGCTGCAGAACAGATAAGCCGGACACAAAACCCGGAAGTCTAGGCTTCTCATGTAGCGCTCTGGGTGACTTTCTCTCCCCTGTTCTCCTTATTGCTGGGGGTCCCAGCGGTTGGACCCCAGCGATTTCACATGTAGCCCCTATTCTGTGGATAGGGGATACATGTGTTTTATGGCAAACCCCTTTAACTAGTTAAAAATCTGTGGTCAATAGCGACCGTAGCATTTATAGGGGTTTTTCTATGAAGGACATTTATGACATATCCACAGGATATTCCAAGAAAGATAGTAGAACAACAGCACACGTCTCCAGATAATCAACGTGGTTTTATTGTCAGAACATCCACGACAAACAGGCTTGTGGATGTTCTGACAATAAAACCACTTTGATTATCTGGAGACGTGTGGTGCTGTTCTACTATCTTTCTTGGAATTTTACAGCATGCCGGAGTGGGTTTGCCTGGCTTGACAGCGTGCACCGCACCAGACTCCGGATTTGTGCTGCTTCAAAATCCTTTACTTTGCTTCATATCCACAGGATATGTCATAAATGTCAGATAAATGCGAGTTCCACCTCTGGGACCCACACCTATGTCTAGAACGGGGCCCCCTAAACCCTGTTCTAGCTTTCTGTGCTCTCCCGGCCACTTGATTACATGTGGAGTTACTGAAACAGCGTACCTCCTGAGCTACGCTGTTTCCGTAACTCCACATGTAACCAAGTGGCCGCTGGTTCAAGTCCCCTAGGGGAACTAATAAAATGTGAAAAAAAACAAAAACATTTTCTCATTTTTTTTCCCCAAGCACAATGTAAAAAATAAAATTTCCTCCAACAAAATAAGCCCTCACACCTCTCAATCGATATAAAAAAGGTTTTGGCTCTCAAAATGTGGTGAAACAGAATAAATTATTTTTTAACAAATAATTTTTTTCCTATTTTCTGTTGTCTAAAACCTGGGTGCGTCTTATGGTCAGGTGCGTCTTATAGTCCAAAAAATACGGTACTTATTTTTAATGGTTTTGTCTTTCAATAAAATATTGTCTATTTTTCGCTAATAATGGTTCATGCGTGATTTCTTATATAGGTGTTCATATTCGTATGAAATGAAAGTTAAAGTTTATGTTCACAAATACCAGAAGTCTAGCAAGCAAAATGGGGGAGCTTGAGGCCTTGGTACTGGTGGAACATATAGATATAGTTAGTGTTGCTGAAACATGGCTAGACTTCTCATGACTAAGCTTTAAATCTACAGGATTTTACACTGTTTCGAAAGGACAGGACAAATCGGAAAGGAGGCGGTGTATGTCTGTATGTGAGAAGTGATATGAAGGCGAGTGTGAAAGAGCCAATAGTGGGTGAAGATTGTGAGGCGGTTGAAACTTTGTGGGTGGAATTACAAAGGAAGGTAAACACTGAAAAAAATAATTTTGGTGTAATCTATAGACCCCTAATATAACTGAGGAGATGGAATGTCAGCTATATAAACAGATGAAGTGGGCTGCACAGGCGGATACAGTAGTCATAATGGGAGATTTTAAGTGCCGGGATATTAATTGGCGTCATGGTTCGGCTTCAACTGCAAAGGGGAGACATTTCCTCAACCTGTTGCAGGAAAATTTTATGGGCCAGTTTGTGGAAGACCCGACTAGAGGTGAAGCCCTGTTGGATCTGGTAATTTCTAATAATGCAGAGCTTGTTGGGAATGTCAATGTTTGTGAAAACCTCGGTAACAGTGATCATAATATAGTTACATTTTACCAATACTGTAAAAAACAAACACAGGCTGGGAGGGCAAAAACACTCAATTTTAAGAAAGCAAATATCCCCAGGATGAGGGCTGCAATTCAGGACATAGACTGGGAACAACTAATGTCAAATAATGGTACAAATGATAAATGGGAGATCTTAAAATCCACTTTGTATAATTATAGTACAAAATTTATTCCTATAGGTAACAAGTATAATTGAATAATATTAAACCCCACATGGCTTACACCTTCTGTAAAAAGGGCAATACATGACAAAAACAGGGCATTTGAAAAAAATAAATATCTGAGGGTACAGCTGTAGCCTTTGTAAATTATAAAGAGCTTAATAAAATCTGTAAAAGGTAATAAAATCAGCAAAAATACTAAATGAAAGGCAGGTGACCAAGGATAGTAAAACAAATCCCCAAAAATTATTCAAGTATACAAATGTAAAAAAGCCAAGATCTGAACATGTAGGACCCCTAAACAGTGGTAATGGGGAGATGGTCACAGGGGATCAACAGAAGGCAGAGTTAGAGCAGAAGAAAGAACAGCGGATGTAGCCGGTGCCAATGCTGTTAATACATCAACTAATATACTGAATTGGCTGAATGTAGATGTGGTCCAAGCTAAGTAAAATAAATGTGCACAAGGCCCCAGGACCAGTTGGGTTACACCCTTGAGTTCTTAAAGAACTTAGTTCAGTTATTTCTGTCCCCCTCTTCATAACATTCAGAGATTCTCTAGTGACTGGTATAGCGCCAAGGGATCTCGGTCGTCCCTGGGTAATTATAGACCAGTAAGCTTAAAATCCATAGTGGGAAAAATATTTGAGGGGCTATTGAGGGACTATATGCAGGAGTATGTGACAAAAAATAGTGTTATAAGTGACAGTCAGCACAGATTTACTAAGGACAGACGTTGTCAACCAGATTTGTTTTTATAAAGAAGTGAATAGAAGCCTAGACAGAGGGTCCGCTGTGGATATAGTGTTTTTGGACTTTGCAAAGTCATTTGACACTGTCCCACATAGACACCTAATGGGTAAATTAAGGACTATAGGTTTAGAAAGTATAGTTTGTAATTGGATTGCAAAATAGCTCAGAGATCCAGAGAGTTGTGGTCAATGATTCCTACTCTGAATGGTCTCTGGCTATAGGGGCTCTGTGCTGGGAACACTATTATTTAACCTATTTATTAATGATATAGAGGATGGGATTAATAGCACTATTTATATTTTTGCAGATAATACCAAGCTATGGAGTATTGTTCGGTCTATGGAAGATGTTCGTAAATTGGAAGCTGATTTGGACCCACTAAGTGTTTGGGCATCCACTTGGCAAATGAGGTTTAATGTAGATAAATGTAAAGTTATGAATCTGGGTACCAACAATCTGCATGCATCAGTGGAGTAACTACCGCGGTAGCGGCTGCTACGGGGCCTGCGGCTTGAGGTGGCCCATGCCGACATGCCCCCCCATATGCCTACTGGCGCCACTAGCAGCCATTATGGCTGCTACAGTGGTAGCGCCGCTAATACGGGCCCACACCGCCGAGCCTCTAATATTTATGGGCCGGGCGACAGAGGAACTCTCATGCCCGTAGGCGCTGCTAGCACCGCAGGGGGCCTCGGTGCTAGCGACAGCCACCCCGTCTTGCAGTAATTGTACCTGCGTGCACGCAGGTACAAATACATGCATTAGCGCTGAATGGCCCGGCATATTCCTTACCCGACCATTCAGCGGCTTACAATGACGCTGATTGGCGGGGAAAAATGACTTGCCCGCCAATCGACGCCTTTCAATGACACTAGGCCGCTTCCGTGCTTCAAAGGCGCTGATTGACGGGGCAAGTTATTCTGCCCTGCCAATAGGCGTCGCTAGCACCGGAGGGGGCCCCGGTGCTAGCAACAACCAAATACATGCATTTGCGCTCAATGGCCGGGCAATGACGTTGATTGGCTAGCGTCATCGCGCCGCTTCCATGCTTGAAAGGTGCTGATTGACGGGGCAAGTCATTCTGCCCCGCCAATCAGCGTCATTGGACGATGCTCGTTCAGCTCCAGCAGACCTGCCAACGCGTGGGAACGGGATCATGTGAGTATGTAAAGTTTTTGTTTTTTTTCTCATAAAACTGTGAGTGGCATTATATATAGTGGGGGCTCTATCTACAGGGGGGGGTCGTCTATATGTGGGCCACTATATACGGGGGGTGGTCTATATGTGGGGCACTAGCTACAGGGGCAGTCTGTATGTGGGGATGTGAGGCACAATCTACAGGGGTGTTCTATATGTGGGGATGTGGGCCACTATATACAGGAGGGTCTATATGTGGGCCACTATCTAGGGGGGGGGTGGGTCTATATGTGGGGCACTAGCTACAGGGGCGGTCTGTATGTGGGGATGTAGGGCACTAGCTACAGGGGCGGTCTGTATGTGGGGATGTGGGGCACTAGCTACCGGGGCGGTCTGTATGTGGGGATGTGAGCCACTATATACAGGGGGGTCTATATGTGGGCCACTATCTACAGGGGGGTCTGTATGTGGGGCACTAGCTACAGGGGCGGCCTGTATGTGGGGATGTGGGGCACAATCTACAGGGGTGGTCTATATGTGGGGATGTGGGCCACTATATACAGGGGGGTCTATATGTGGGCCACTATCTAAAGGGGGTCTATATGTGGGGATGTGGGCCACTATATACAGGGTGGTCTATATGTGGGCCACTATCTACAGGGGGGGTCTATATGTGGGGCACTATCTACAGGGGGGGTCTATATGTGGGGCACTATATGTGAGACACTATACAGGGGTGGTCTATATGTAGAGAACTATCTATAGGGGAGCTATTTTTTAGGGTACTTTCTATATGTGGGGTGGGCTATATGTGGGACACTATATACAGGGGTGGGTTACCTGTGGGGCACTAGCAACAGGGTGGCTATATGTAGGGCACAGTCTACAGGGGTGGGCTATATGTGGGACACTATATACAGGGGGACCTATATGTCAGACACTATCTACAGAGGTGGGCTATACGTGGAGCACTATCTATATGGGAAGCTATATGTAGGGCAGCACGGTGGCTCAGTGGTTAGCACTATTGTCTTGCAGCTCTGGAGTCCATATGTGGGATACTAACTACAGAGGGTTGTATGTGGGATACTATCTACAGGGGCTTCTATGTAGGTCACTATCTACAGGGGGCTATGGGGGCAATGTCTACAGGGGGCACGGTGTGTGTGTATGTGACAGTGTATGGTACTATTATAATCAGGGACACAGTGTATGGCGCTATAAGGGTATGTTCACACGCACTGTTTTCAGACGTAATTCTGGCGTTTTACGCCTCGAATTACGCCTGAAAAAACGGCACCATTACGCCTACAAACATCTACCATGGGTTTTACGGTGTTCTGTTCCCACGAGGTGTTATTTTAAGCGTCGTTGTCAAAATACGGCACGTAAAATGACGCCCGCGAAAAAGAAGTGCATGTCACTTCTTGGGACATTTTTGGAGCCGTTTTTCATTGACTACATTGAAAAACAGCTCCAATAACGTCTGTAAAATACGCTGCGAAAAACGCGAGTTGCTACAAAAACGTCTGAAAATCAGGAGCTGTTTTCGTCTGAAAACAGCTCCGTATTTTCAGACGTATTTTGCCAAGCCGTGTGAACATACCCTTATAGTTAGAG
This sequence comes from Rhinoderma darwinii, assembly GCF_050947455.1. Taxonomy (NCBI): domain Eukaryota; kingdom Metazoa; phylum Chordata; class Amphibia; order Anura; family Rhinodermatidae; genus Rhinoderma; species Rhinoderma darwinii. Next base: position 70,226,888 of record NC_134688.1, read on the forward strand.
GTGCAGTGTATGGCGCTTTATTATATTTAGAGCTGTTGAGAATTTTAACTTTGTTTATAGGTGCAGAAATGTTTTAAAAGTGAGAAGTTGAAGACATCTGAGTGGAAAACTGCAGAAATGGGTCATGGCCGGTAGAAATCCATCATCGATGTTTGGACTGGAGGGAGAAGAAAAGAACTAGAATCTGAGACGTCACCGGTGAGTCACTTAATGTAAATGTTTGTTCTGCCTCTAATCAGTATTGTAGTCACTGTATTATCTGCAGCGAGATGATGGTGGTATGATTAGGATATGATTTTTTTTTCATGAAACATCTCCCAGCATATCCTCACCATTATTCGGGCCATGCTGGGAGCTGTAGTTTTACGCCGTACAAACCTATACTGCAGGGGTTGCACTAAATTGAGCTGTATTTGTTCTGGTCTTGTATATATGTACTGAGCTTGGTTTTGTTGCTGTATGTAAGTACTGAGCTTTGTTTTGGTGCTGTATATACACGTATGAGCTAGGTTCTGGTGCTGTATATATGTACTGAGCTTGGTTGTAGTGCTGTATATATGTACTGAGCTTGGTTGTAGTGCTGTATTTATGTAATGAGGTTGGTTCTGGTGCTGTATTTATGTACTGAGGTTTGTTCTGGTGCTGTGTATATGTATGGGGTTGGTTCTAGTGCTGTATTTATGTACTGAGCTTGGTTGTGGTACAGTATATATGTCAGAGCTTGGTTCTGGAGCTGTAATTATATAGGATATATTTATAATAACAAAATTGCAGGGCAGATGGAATTGTTCTCAATTCATTGTATATTTAATGGGAATCTGTCAGGTAGTTTTAACCCCTTGAACCGCCACCATGCAGTGGTACATGACCTGACAATATTTCCAAACATTCCGTTGTATGTTTTTTTCAAATGCAGCAAAATCCTTAAAATCCACTTTTAAAACGGCGCACATTATATGCTAATTACTCATTACAGGGTCATGTAGCGGTGCCACTATCCTGAAGAGTCACATAGTCCTGCCTCTAAACCCACCTTTCCATGTTTGAGTGACATCTCCTTGACTGATACAACTTTCTCGGATGCGCCATTGCCTTGTGGCACTATACACAAGGGGGGGGGGGGCTGTGTGGCACTATACACAAGGGGGGGGGGGGGCTGTGTGGCACTATACACAAGGGGGGCTGTGTGGCACTATACACATGGGGGGGCTGTGTGGCACTATACACATGGGGGAGCTGTGTGGCACTATACACATGGGGGAGCTGTGTGGCACTATACACATGGGGGAGCTGTGTGGCACTATACACATGGGGGAGCTGTGTGGCACTATACACATGGGGGAGCTGTGTGGCACTATACACATGGGGGAGCTGTGTGGCACTATACACATGGGGGAGCTGTGTGGCACTATAAACAAGGGGGAGCTGTGTGGCACTATTTAGAAGGGAAGGGCTGTGGCTCTATCTACAAGGGGCTGAGTGTGGCATAATCTACAGGGATCTGTGTGTGGCGCTTTCTACTAAGGGGCGGTTGTCCTGCACTTTCTACTAAGGGGGGGGGGGCTGTGTGGCACTGTATACAAGGGAGGGGGCTATGTGGCACTATATACAGTGGGAGCTGTATAGCGCTATATACAGTGGGGGCTTTATGGCAATATTTACAGGGGGCTGTATGGCACTATCTACAAGGGGGAGGAGGGGGTGCTATCTACAAATGGGGTGTCACACTGTCTATAGGTGGGGCTATATAGCACTGTCTACAGGTGGGCTGTATGGCACATTCTACAGGGGGCACGATTTATAAGGGGGGGCTGCTTCTGGCACCCGGGGGTGGGGCGGTCAAGAGTTTGCTATGGGGTCCAGTCTTTCTTAGTTATGCCCCTGACTGCTACGCCCGAGGTGCCGATGCAGGTGGATCGCCTAAAATTGTCTGTACAAGAGAAACAGCGCAGGTGCACCTCTGCACTCTGTCTATATTGCGGCCTCGCTGGCCATGTCGTGCGCCTGTGTCTACAAAAGCCAAAAAACCACAACGCCTAGGTTTGGTTGGAGAGACAACCCTGTGCGCTACTGCATTTAATCGTGAACTCTCTTCCAAACTGTTTGTTCCGGTGACCACCGTCGCTAGTGAGAAGCCCCATCCGGTCTCTGCCTACCTGGACTCTGGCTCTGCAGCTAATTTCATCTGTCAAGACCTTGTGGATCTTCTCCAGTTGCCCACTGTTCATCTGGAAAGGCCGTTGATCGTGGCCTCGGTAGATAGACTGCCTTTGTCTGATCCAGTTTTGTCCGTGACAAGCCATTGAGACTTCAAGTGGGAGCTCTTCACAATGAGCTCATCTCCCTGTTTGTTCTGCCCAAGGCCGTCAAGCCCGTGCTGCTGGGTTTTCCTTGGCTCCGTTTGCACGCCCCAGTCCTGGATTGGAACTCTGGAGAGGTTCTCCAGTGGGGTCCCAAGTGTCTCGACCGCTGTCTGAGTCATATCCATCCACCGCAGCCTTCTCCGCATCAGTCATTGGCAGGGTTGCCTCCTTGTTACTCTCAGTTCTCTGATGTCTTCGACAAGAAGGAAGCAGAGACCTTGCCGCCACATCGAACATATGATTGTCCGATCCACTTAGTTCCTGATTCATCTCCTCCTCGCGGTAGAGTATACCCTCTCTCCCTGCCAGAGACTCAGTCTATGTCGACCTACATCAAGGAGAATCTGGAGAGGGGCTTCATTCGTAAGTCCTCATCCCCGGCCGGAGCTGGGTTTTTATTTGTCAAGAAGAAGGATGGATCCCTCCGCCCCTGCATTGACTACCGGGGAATAAATCGGATCACAGTGTAGAACAGGTACCCACTGCCTTTGATTTCGGATCTGTTCGATCGCATACGGGGGGCAATTTTTTTTTTCGAAACTGGACTTGTGGGGGGCCTACAACCTGATTCGGATTAGTCAGGGTGACGAGTGGAAGATCGCATTTAATACTCGTGATGGGCACTATGAATACCTAGTGATGCCCTTCGGCCTGTGTAACGCCCCTGCGGTGTTTCAAGAATTTGTCAATTACATTTTTCGTGATTTCCTCTATAGCTGTGTTGCGGTGTATCTCTGACATTTTGATTTTTTCCCCAGATTCGGTAACTCATGTCATGTCATGTCCGCAAGGTGTTGTTTCGTCTACGGGAGAATCATCTTCATGCCAAGCTGGAGAAGTGCATATTTGAAAAAGATCTCTTCCCTTCCTGGGCTACATCATCTACGATCAGTGCCTCAAGATGGACCCTGAGAAGGTAAAGGCTGTCCTGGAGTGGCCACGCCCCCAAGGCTTAAGGGCCATACAACGCTTCCTGGTATTCGCCAACTTCTACCGGCTGTTCATCCCCAACTTCTCGTCATTGACAGCCCCCATCTCTTCCCTCAAAAAAAAAAGGCTATGAATGCCAAAGTGCGGACTCCGGAGGCAGAAGTTGCATTTGAGACCTTGAATAAAGCCTTCACGTCAGCCTCTATTCTTCACCACCGTGATGTATCCCTACAGTTTTCTTTAGGGGTGGACGCTTCTTCTGTTGGTGCTGGCGCACTTTTGTTCCATAGAGGTTTTAAAGGCAAGACTGTGGTATGTGTCGACTATTCCAAACTGTTTTCTTTCGCAGAGCGCAACTACTCGATTGGGGAATCGGGAGTTACTGGCCATAAAGCTGGCCCTGCAGGAGTGGAGACACCTACTGGAGGGCACACTCCACCCTAGCCTTGTCTTCACGGATCACAAGAATCTGACCTATTTACAGACGGCTCAATGGTTGAATCCTTGTCAACCAGGTGGTCGTTGTTCTTTGCTTGGTTCCAGTTCGAACTCCACTACCGACGAGAATGTGAGGGCCGATGCCTTGTCTAGGTCATTTGAAACAGAGGACACTGTGGAGTCCCCACAGAATATTGTTGATCCTTCCTGCATCTTCTCTGTGAACCCTCTGCAAGTTAGAGACATTCCTCCAGGAAGAACTTTTGTACCTCTGGCAGACAGAGGAAGAATCCTTCACTGGGGTCACAGTTCCAAGCTGGCAGGTCACGCGGGTACTCGTAAGACCCAAGACCTAATTGCCCATCAGTTCTGGTGGCCCACGCTCTCCAAAGACGTCATGGACTTCTTCTCCTCATGTACGGTATGTGCAGCAAATAAAGTTGCCCACTTCAGACCAGCTGGTCTGCTCCAACTACTGCCTGTGCCCAAGGTCCCCTGGCAGCAGGTTGCAATGGACGGATCTCCCTCTCTCTGCGGGTTGCAGTGTGATCTGGGTGGTGGTGGATCTATTCTCTGAAATGGCTCATTTATGTTCCCCTGACTGGCCTGCCTTTTGCTGCTCAACTGGCTGACCTCTTCATACAACACATCTTCCGTCTGCACGGCTTGCCTCTGCGTATTGTCTCAGATCGAGGGGTCCAGTTCACTTCGAAGTTTTGGAGAGCACTCTGCCGTCTCCTTGGTGTAAAGTTGGACTTCTCTTCGGCCTATCATCCCCAGTCCAATGGGCAAGTCGAGAGGATTAACCAAATTATGGAGAACTATCTGCAGCACTTTGTCTCCAGATGGCATGATGACTGGGTGCAGCTGCTCCCGTGGGCAGAATTCTCCTATAATAGCCATACTAGTGAATCCACCACCTCCAGCCCGTTCTTCATAGTCTATGGCCAACATCCTCGAATACCTCTTCCTATCCCTACTATGTCCCAGGCGCCTGCAGCTGACTCTACCTTCAGAGACTTTCTGCAGATATGGCAACAGACACGATCTTCTATTCTGCTGGCGGTGGACCACATGAAGAGAAAGGCAGACACTAGAAGACGAGAAGCTCCCCAATTTCTTACAGGTACTAAGGTCTGGCTGTCTTCCAGGAATATCTGGCAAAGGGTGCCGTCTTGCAAGTTTGCTCTCAGGTTCCTCGGCCCCTCGAGATTCTGCTACAGATCAATCCTGTGTCATACAAGCTTCGACTGCCTCCTACCCTCAAGATCCCTAACTCCTTACATGTCTCCTACAGGGAGATGCCGGCACTCACTTCCGGGTACTTGGACTGGTTCCCGCAGGGCGTGCGTGCCCACGCTTGCACGGCCTTAAAGGGCCAGTACGCGTCCAGCTGTCATCGCTCAATAATTAGCCCAAATGGCTGCTGGACTATAAAGAGGGGCTCCACCTACTTGATCCTTGCCAGAGCATTGTTGTATACCTAAGTTTGTCTTGCAAATGGTCTCTCAGTGTTTTCCAGCTCCCAGTGTTACCCGTTCCTGCTGCCTGTACCCTGTATCCGGTGCTATCGTTTCTACTGTGACAGTCAAGTCGTGTCTTCTGCTGCATCCACGTGCCACCTGCTGTGAAAGTCAAGTCGTGCCTTCCGCTACTGTCTACATTGCCTCAGGTACCCGCTCTGGACTATAGACATTGTTTTGTACCTTGTTGGCCAGCTGCTACCCCGCTACGCGGTATGTTCCAGTGGATCCCCCCTGCGCCGTGACAATATACAGCACCACAACCATGCTCAGTACATGTATACATCCCCAGTGCCAAGCTCAGTACATGTATACATCCCCAGAACCAAGCTCATTACATATATACAGCACTAGAACCAAGCCCAGTACATGTATACATCCCCAGAACCAAGCTCCTTATATATATACAGCACCAAAACTAATCCCATACGTATATACAGCTCAGTACTTAAATACAGCATCTGAACCAAGATCAGTACATATATACAACACTAGAACCAAGCTCAGTACATATATACAATACCAGAACAAATACAGATGAATTTAGTGCAACCACTGACGTATAGGTTTGTACGGCGTAAAACTACAGCTCCCAGCATGGCCCCAACAATGGTAAGGATATGCTGGGAGATGCTGTTTCACAAAAAAAATTCATACCATCCATCATCTCGCTGCAGATAACTTGAGGTTACATATTTATGTACTGAGCTTGGTTCTGGTATTGTATATATGTACTGAGCTTGGTTCTGGTATTGTATATATGTACTGAGCTTAGTTCTAGTGCTGTATTTATGTACTGAGGTTGGTTCTGGTGCTGTATTTATGTACTGAGGTTGGTTCTGGTGCCTTATATATGTATGGGCTTGGTTCTAGTGCTGTATTTATGTACTGAGCTTGGTTGTGGTACTGTGTATATGTATGAGCTTGGTTGTGGCACTGTATATATGTCAGAGCTTGGTTCTAGTGCTGTTTTTATGTCCAGCGCATGGTTGTGGTACTGTATATATGTCAGAGCTTGGTTCTGGAGCTGTAATTATATAGAATATATTTATAATAACACAATTTCAGGGCAAATGGAATTGTTCTCAATTCATTGTATATTTCATGGGAACCTGTCTGGTAGTTTTTTTTTTTTTATATCTTTTTTATTATCAGTTTTCACATTTTCTTACAAACATTTCACGTAACAGTTACATCATGAGTGCGCAGCACTCTACTGTCATGGAATTAACTTTGAATTAAATTCAACATAACACATAAACATATAAACACATGAACATGGCATAATTGTCTATCTTCAGACGGACCGAAAGCATGACTTCCCCCACCCCCGACACGACCTAGGTCATCAATAAGTTTCTACTCATCCTTTTTCCCCCAGCTGATTCAGAGTTGCAACCCCCCTAAAGTGCCTGCCAAGAGCTGTGTACAATACCACTTTGTGTACTGGAAGGGCCTAACAATTTCCGCTATTTCGGCTGCTGTACATTGCGATTCTATGAATGTTTGCCACTTATCAAATAGCTTCTTGGTTCCCGTTTCCTTCCGCCTTTCCACCTCCACCCTCTCAAGAATCAATAACTGTTTCAGCCGCGACACAATCATTTCTAAACCCGGCATGTCTGCCTCTAGCCATTTACTCAGGAGGCATCTCAAGGCTACCAGTAGAATCGTGTGCACCAGCACGGGAGGTGATCTCACTCCTCGAGCACCCTCTTCCTCCGGCGGCCGTGCCTGATGGAATAGTAGCGCTTGCGGCGTCATTGAGAGATTCATTTTCCAATGGTCCTCAATATACTTCTGTACCATCCCCCAAAATCGTTTCGTGTGTACACACCCCATGCCACAAATTCGTCAGTGGTGTATTGCACTTGGGACAACTTGTAATGCGGTCAGGGAAAGATTGTGAAGGCAGAATATTAAAGCCATATATAGCTGCATGCATCAACTTAAAATAGGTTTCCCTCCAGCTCTCATTTATCACACTCTTCCGTACCGTCTCCCAACCCCCCAGTATGATCTCTCCTATACCAGGATCCTGAGTCCACCGTTCCCAGCTTTTAAAACTAATCCTTGATTGCGGCCGAATAAAACCATCTCTCAATGCTCCATACAGCCCCGAAATGGTCGCCCGCCCAGTTGTTGGACCTATGACCTCATCCAGAGTGTGCGAGGTAGCTTCCTTACTCACATCCCTGAGCCTGGAGGTGCAGAATGCTCGTACCTGAAGTACTTGCAAAAAATTGACCCTCCCTGCTATGTGTCTGAGTTTAGTGGTGATTTCCTCCCCAGTTAACCACCTCTTTTCCTCTGTGTGCATAAGATCCCCTGCATTGCCCATGCCTACCCTCCCCCATGAGGCAATTCCGTCCCCCTTGTCTATTCCCGGTAAGAACTCTGGATGTCCGCTTAACGGCATATATTTCGAGACCAGGTGAGGTAGCCCAAACTGTTTGCGTACCACTTTCCAAGCTAGAACTGTATCTCTCAATACAATGGAGGTTTTGAGACGGCACGGAAGAGAAGCAACTCTACAATGTAACAAAGCTTTTAGGTTCCAGGGTGAGGCATACTCCCCTTCCAGATCCAAGTTGGAATAATTGCTTGTCTCATGAAGCCAATCTACTACATGGCGAAAAAGACAGACCACGTTATAACCCCTGACATTCGGAAAGTTCACACCCCCTTCTTGTTTACCCATCATGAGCTTGGTAAGTGCTATGCGCGGCCTTTTTCCTGCCCATATAAATTTAGTGAATGAAGCCGTCAGTTTCGAGACATCCACATGCTTCAATAATAGAGGAAGTGTTTGAAAGGGGTATAGCAATCTGGGGAAACTAACCATCTTAATCAGATGGCATCTTCCCAGGAGGGACAACGGCAATTGGCCCCATCTAGTGAGTTCCGGTTGTATTTTTTTAATTAACGGGGGATAATTTAGGCCATACAGAGTGTCTGGTGCCCTCCCTATTTTGATACCCAGATAAGTAATGCAGTGCTCAACCGGTGATATCCCGCAACCCAATGATTGCCAAAAGGTCTTAGGCAATGGCCTGCCCAACTCCAGCAGTTCGCTCTTAGCTATGTTGACTTTATATCCCGAGCATTGCCCAAATTCCTGTAAAAATTGAAAAACCTTCCCTAAATGCTCTTGAGGATTTGACATAAAAAGTATGACATCATCAGCGAACAGGGCTAATTTCACTGCACAAGACCCTACTTGAATGCCTCTGAACATATCCGATTCCTCCAGGTATCTAGCTATAGGTTCCAATGCCAGATTGAATAACAGGGGTGATAGGGGGCAACCCTGTCGTGTTCCTTTATGTAATTGGAAGGGATCTGATAGGAACCCTGAGGAGTGAACACGTGCTTGCGGGCTATTGTAGACTCCCTTCAGGAAGACCCGGAAGTCTCCCTGAATGTTCATTTTGTCTAGCACCATCCCCAGCCATTCCCATTGTATGTTATCAAAGGCTTTCTCTGCGTCTAGCGCTAAAAGTGCCGGCCTGGTACCTGGCTGGGGATCGTGCCTGACTGTTTCTAGCACCGTCAACACCTTGCGTAGATTTGTCACTGCTGCCCTGCCCTTTACAAAGCCTACTTGGGACTTTCCCACCAGTATGGGTAGATACATAGCCAGCCGATTGGCCAAAATTTTTGTGAGTAATTTCTGATCTTGGTCTATCAGCGAAATGGGATGGTACGACCCCGGGTCAAGAGGATTCTTCCCCTTCTTGGGTAGCACCTTTATATGCGCTACTTTAGCCTCTGCTGGTAAAGCCCCCGTGCCCAGTAAAATATTATTGTATGCCACCAAGGTAGGGCTGATTTCTTCTCTCAGAGATTTAAAAAACTCCCCTGTGAATCCATCCGGACCCGGGGCCTTTCCGTTAGATAAGGTCTTAATGGCGCTCCAGACTTCCTCTAATGTTATCTCTGCGCTCAAGTGACCATTTTGCTCCTGGGTGAGCCCTGGCAACTTCACCTTCTCCAAAAATTCCCTCCCTTTTTGGAGATCTATGGGTGTTTCTGAGTAAAGGGCTTGGTAGTACTTACTTAATATGGTATTGATTTTTTTTGGGTCTGAGGTAGAAGTCCCATTTGACTCGCTAAGTGTTGATATGTGCGATGGTGCATACCTCCCTTTTGCTAATCGCGCTAATAATTTGCCCGCTTTGTCTGGTAGTTTTAACCCCTTGAACCGCCACCATGTGGTAATACATGACCTGACAATATTTCCAAACATTCCCTGGTGTGTTTTTTTCAGATGCAGCAAAATCTTTAAAATCCACTTTTAAAACAGCGCACACTATATGCTAATTACTCATAAAAGTGTCAGGGGGCGGTGCCGCTTTCTTGAAGAGTCACATAGTCCTGCCTCCAAACCCACCTTTCCATGTTTGTTTGACATCTCGCTGGCTGATACAATTTTCTCGGATGTGCCATTGCCTTGTGGCACTATACACAAGGGGGGGCTGTGTGGCACTATACACAAGTGGGGGCTGTGTGGCACTATACACAAGTGGGGGCTGTGTGGCACTATACACAAGGGGGGCTGTGTGGCACTATACACAAGGGGGGGGCTGTGTGGCACTATACACAAGGGGGGGCTGTGTGGCACTATACACAAGGGGGGGGCTGTGTGGCACTATACACAAGGGGGGGGCTGTGTGGCTCTATACACAAGGGGGAGCTGTGTGGCACTATATTCATGGGGGAACTGTATGGCACTATTTACAAGCAGGAGGGCTGTGGCTCTATGTACAGGGGGCTGTGTATGGCGCAATCTACAGGGGGGTGTGGCACTATATACAAATGGGGTGTGAGACTGTCTATTGGCGGGGACTATCTACAGGGGGGCTGTATGGCACATTCTACAGGGGGCACTATCTAAGGTTGGCTGCTTGTGGCAAGAGTTTGCCATGGGGCCCAGTCTTTTCTAGTTATGCCCCTGGCATGCATCATATATCCTAGCGGGAGCTATACTGGGGGAGTCACTTGTTGAGAAGGATCTGGGTGTACTTGTAGATCATAAACTAAATAACAGCATGCAATGTCAATCAGCTGCTTCAAATTGTCAGCAAGATATTGTGTATTAAAAGAGGCATGGACTCACGGGACAGGGATATAATATTACCACTTTACAAAGCATTAGTGCGGCCTCATCTAGAATACGCAGTTCAGTTCTGGGCTCCAGTTCATAGAAAGGATGCCCTGGAGTTGGAAAAGATACAAAGAAGAGCATTAAAGATTAAAAGAAATAAACCTATTTATCCTTGAAAAGAGACGACTAAGGGGGGGACATGATTAACTTCTATAAATATATGAATGGCCCATACAAGAAATACAATGAAAACCTGTTCCATGTAAAACCCCCTAATAAAACATGGGGACACTCTTTCCGTCTGGAGAAAAAAAAAGGTTCAATCTGCAGAGGCAACAAGTCTTCTTTACTGTGTCTACTGCAGGAGCTGGTCACAGCAGGGACAGTAGATGGCTTTAAAAAAGGCTTAGATCGTTTCCTGGAATAAAAAAAATATCAGCTACTATGTGAATGTGTAGTATTTTTGTTTCATCACTTCCCTTTTTCCCATCCCTGGGTTGAACTTGATGGACGTGTGTCTTTTTTCAAACGTACTATGTAACTATGTAACTTTGGGGCAGATTTATTAATACTGTCTTAAATTTAAGACCGCTAGACTAGATGTGCCAAATTTATCACAGTGGCTCATGCTAATTTTGGTGTTTTTCACAATTAAATACTGAATGTATTGATCAAATTTTGCCATAAATGGACAGAGACTTCAGGGGCTTATCCTGGAGTGGAATCCTCGGTCACAGCGTCGGCAACGCTGTGGCCGGGGATTCCGCTTCAGGAGTTGCCTCTGATGTCACTGTCCATATATGGACAGAGACATCAAGCGCTCCGTCACAGGGGGATAATGCTTCTTCAGGGGGCAAGAGTGGCGCTATCTACGGGAAGGGGGGGGGGGGGCGCTATCTACAAGGGGGCTTTGTTTGGCCCTACCTACAGGGGAGGTGTGGCACTACCTACAAGTGGTCTGTGTGGCCCTACCTACAAGGGGGCTGTGTGGCCCAACCTACAAGGGGGCTGTGTGGCCCTACCTACAAGGGGGCTGTGTGGCCCTACCTACAATGGGGCTGTGTGGCCCTACCTACAAGGGGGCTGTGTGGCACTGCCTACAAGGGGGCTGTGTGGCACTGCCTACAAGGGGGCTGTGTGGCACTACCTACAAGGGGCTATGTGGCACTACCTACAAGGGGGTATTCAGTGAGTGGCAAGTTGATGGTAATTTTATTGTGAGTGGCGGGCTGATGGTCTTCAAGTGGTTTCAACCTCTGACCTCCAATTTAAATTAATAGGCAGAAAATACCAGTGGCACTTGTTTGGAGTGCTTTTTTGCCTGCGTTTTTTGCATTACAAAAAGAGTGTACCATAAGAGTGTAGTGCTTGTTTTTAGGCGTTTTCTGTCTTACTCAAAACAATTTTTGGTAGGAGTGTCCTGAGGAAATAGTTTTTTCCTTGGGGTGCCTTGAGTCCGCAATGGTTGGGAAACTCTGTTCTAGGCTACAGGATCATGCCGGCCTGCACAAGGATACCGTTGTGGAGCAGCTCAGTTCGACGTAGGAACGGGGCCTAGGTGAGTACAATTTTGTTTTTTTAGTTTTGGGACACTGTCTACATGTGGGAGGTGGGGGGCTGTATGGCACGACCTACAAGGGCGGGGGGTTTGGGGGGGATGTATGGCACTGTCTACAGGGAGGCTTTATGACACAATCTACAGGGGGGCACGTTCTACAAGGGGGAAGGCTGTGTGTGGCGGGAGGGGAACATTCTACTTTGTGGAGGCCACTAAGCGGACATTATACAGTGTAGGGGCACTTCAGGAGGCAATATACTGCGTGTGGCACTTAGGGGTCATAATACTGTGTGGGCACAATTAGAGGACAAAATACTGTGTCCTTGAATGGGTTATAATATATTATTATTATACTGTATGGGGGCACTAAAGGAGCATTCTACTGTGTGGGGGCACTATATAGAGCATTATACCTTGGGGGGGGCATTATACTTTTTTATGGGGCATCTTTTTAATGATTGGGTTGGGCGCCATCTATCCTAAGGCCGGCCCTGTATATATGTGTGTGTGTGTGTGTGTGTGTGTATGTGTGTATATATATATATATATATATATATATATATATAATGTGTGTATGCGCTGTTGTAGCTCTGTAACAATTGGTCTTCTCTCTCTGTCAGCCTGGATCGCTGTGAGGGTAGAGTGAAGAGGGCAATAAGGCTATATTTACACAACATGAAAAAAAAGGGCAGTTAACAATGGATCAACTGTCGGTTTTTCATGGGTGTTTTGCATCAATGTGTCTCAAAATTTGAATCCATTTCCCAGCCGACTAATCATTTAACCACCATTTGCCATCCATTTTTCATGGCCGTTCAAAAAAAAAAAAAAAAGTTTTTTTTTTTGTCCTAGCCACCTGAAAATACCAATGTGCCCATGTAGATAGTGCTGCAACACCCCTGTAGATAGTGCCAGTGCCCAAGGTAGATAGTGCCACAGTGCCTACATAGTGCCACAGTGCCCACATAGTGCCACAGTGTCCATGTAGAAAGTGCCACACCCCCTGTATATAGCACCCCCTTTAGATAGAACCACACCCACTGTAGATAGTGCCACTCCCTGCAGATAGCACCACCCCCTGGAAATAGCACTACCTCCTGTATATAGCACCATCACCCTGTAGATAGCATCATCCCCCCTGTAGATAGTATCATCCCCCTGTGGATAGCAGCACCACCACCTGCAGATAACGCCACCCCCCAGCAAATAACGCCATCCTCCATGTAGATAGCACCATCCCCTCTGTAGTTAGCACCACCCCCTTTAGTTAGTGCCACACCTGCAGATTGCACCACCCCCATAAGAAAGCAACACTTCCCCCCTGTAGATAGCACCATGCCCTTTGTAGATAGCTCCAGACCACCCATCCCTGTAGATAGTGCCACCTAAGCTCCCCCTAGGAGCGGGTTCCCCAGTCAGGGCGCTCTGGCCGGGTATTCCACTTGTAGAGGGAGCCCCTGATGTCTGTCCATATATGGACAGTTACGTCAGGGGCTTCTTCTAGGAGCGGAGTCCCCGGCCAGAGTATTGCAGATTCTCTGGCCGAGGATTCCGCTCCTAGAGGGAGCCGCTGGCGTCACCGGTCCATACATGGACAGAGACGTCAGTGGATCCATCTAGGAGAAGAATCCCCGGCCAGAGCGATCTGACTGGGGATTCCGCTCGTAGAGGGAGCCCCTGACGTCTCTTTCCAAATAGAGGGGTTGGTGCTATCTACAGGGGGGGATGGAGAGACATCTAGGGCTCCCTCTAGGGGGGTAACCCCGGTTAGAGCGCTCTGGCTGGAGATTCCGCTCCTAGAGGGAGCTTAGGTGGCGCTTTCTAAGGAGGGTGCTCGGGCTATACACTCAGCCTATATGTCAGGAAGAGTACTTGACATATAGGCCAATGAGCTAGCAGACTTTAAAGCCAAATGTATTCAAAAATAGTGTCCCGTTGGCATCCGCTTGACCAGTATTTTTAATATAACTGGAACCTGGCATGCCCATGCATTACACAGACAACCGATTGATTTTAATGGGCACCATGTAACGCTTTATTTCCCCTTTGGTAGCACTGCAGAGGCTTTAAACTATTGCTGCTAGGTCCGGCTACTCTGTGATCACATTGTTTTCGGGGACCATTCTAACAGAACGGAGATTTTCATATAGAATAACTTGTGTACTTGTGTGTATAGAAGTACATAAATGCAAAAAATAGGTAAAGTCAAACAGGCAGTGGCATTTTTGCAGTGGTGCAGTTTTCCTTACAATTAATATCCATTGGGGGAAAAAATCCTCAAAAACACCACCCGCAAAATAAAATACCTCCAGGTTAAGAAAAATGCCAAAGAAATGGCACAAACTAAAAAACAATGGCCCACATTTATCAAAAGTAACTAAAGTAAATTAAAGCTCAACTACTTCATCGACATTTGTTGCAACTGATTAAGGCCAGGATCACACTAAGGCTGGATTCACACGAGCACATTACGTCCATAATGGAAGTAACGTATTTCGGCCGCTAATCCCAGACCGAACACAGTGCAGGGAGCCGGGCTTCTAGCATCCTAGTTATGTACGATGCTAGGAGTCCCTGCCGTGCTGCAGGACAACTGTCCCGTACTGTAATCATGTTTTCAGTACGGGACAGTAGTACCACGGAGAGGCAGCGACTCCTAGCATCGTACATAACTATGATGCTAGGGGCCCGTCTCCCTGCTCTGTGTTCGGTCCGGGACTTGCGGCCGAAATACGTTCTGTCCATTACGGACGTAACATGCTCGTGTGAACCCAGCCTAACAGTTTTGCTGCAGTTTTAATGGCAGCTTTTGGCTCAGTTTTATGAGCAAAACTAAGAAGTAGACACAAAAGAAAGGAGATGCATTAGTCTTTTTATATATATATATATATATATATATATATATATATATATACACCTTTCCTTCCTTTTGGATCCACTCCTGGTTTTGACAAAAAAAAAATTGTGTGTGATCCTTTGCCTCATGATTGCATATACCCCTTTGATAAATCTCACAACATTCATCATTGCCATTAACTTTCGTACTGGCTAAAATCACACAAGTTTTTCTACTTTGTGGAGCAGAGATGCAACTTTTTTTTTTCTCTCATTTGAGACTTTTTCTTTTGAGACTAAAAAGTAGCATTTTATAAATGTGTCTAAATCCTGGCCAAACAGTATTTAGGGCCCGCTTTTCACTCCACTTTTACAAACTGACGTGTATGGCGCAAATTGCTATAAATTCTGGCACAAATGGTACATAAATATGTTCCACAGCACAAGTAAAATGCACCAGAAAAAAAATCACTACTAATACATGTGGGCCATTGTGTGCTGAGAACTTCATATTTATCAGCAAATACCTGGCCACAGTATTTACGGTCAATAAATACTGCACGGACTGTCCGCGGAGTGTCATCCGCATTTGCGGACCTATCTTACAGTAATAATTTTAGGAGCACGGTCCGTAAATACAAAAAATAGGACATACCCTATTTTTTACGGCTCATTTCTATGGCCCTGACACAGACTTGTAAATATTCATGAAGGTGTCTGGGGCCGATGGCAATTAATGTGTCAGTAATTTATCCACAATTACGGATTCGTAATTGTGGATAAAACTACAGATGTGTACATGGGGCCTTAGGCCGGATTCACACGAGCGTGTTCGGTCCGTGATATACGGTCTGTATGTTGGCCGCATTCCCGGACTGAACACACTGCAGGGAGCCGGGCTCCTAGCATCAAGAGTTTTTTTTATAAGTTTTTACGGCCAGTTTTGGAGCTGTTTTTCTATTGACCCAATGAAAATGGCTCCAAAAACGGCTCAATAAGTGATATGCACTTCTTTTTTATGGGTCGTTTTTTTACATGCCATTTTTACAAACGGCGTGTAAGAAACGCCCCGTGGGAATGAATCGCTGTTTTTCCCATTGTAATCGATGGGCAGATGTTTGGAGGAGTTCAGCCTCTGTATTTTTAGCCATTTTCCGGGGCGTTTACAGCCTGAAAAACGGCTGAAACTAGGTTGTGTGAACATACCCTTAGGCTCACACCTATTGTCATGTGATGATCATGTTAAAACTGCGGTTAACTGCGACGGTTGTGTGGCCACAATGTTATCATATGAGGGAAGAGTCGCACAACAATTACAAGATTCTTGAAGTCTTGCGATTGTCTAAACTACAGTGTTCTAAATGCCAAATTCAAGACCTAAAATGTGACTAGTTCAAGGGCCCCACAGAATGGCACTGATAATGATTGTTCCTCTAGAAGCCCCATTCAGTCTAGGAGCTGTAGGCTTTCCTAAATTGACACACTTGAACCAGGGAGATCCTTGCAACATATCATAGTAAGGTCAGTAAACACGCAGTGATCCGACTTGGAACCCGCAGTAAATTCCGTCCGAAAACCGCACCACGTTTTTTTGGATAGTTTCCGCTGCGGAAGGCAGCGGTAAACACCGCTCATACTTGCGTAGGTCCAGGGGCGTAACTAGGAAAGACTGGGCCCCATAGCAAACTTTTGACTGGGGCCCCCCCTCTGCTGGGTATCACACAACCCCCCCCTTGTAGATAGTGCCTCCCTATAGATTCCACCACACAGCGCCCCACTATAGATAGCACCATACACAGCCCCCTGTAGATAACGCCATACAGACCCCCTGTAGATAACACCATACAGCCCCCTCTGTAGATAACACCATATAAGCCCCCCCCAAAAAAACAAAAATGGCCTATAGTTTGTCCTACAAAAGACATGCATCCCCTATCCACAGGATAGGGGATACATGTGCGATCGCTGGCATTG
This sequence comes from Rhinoderma darwinii, assembly GCF_050947455.1. Classification (NCBI taxonomy): domain Eukaryota; kingdom Metazoa; phylum Chordata; class Amphibia; order Anura; family Rhinodermatidae; genus Rhinoderma; species Rhinoderma darwinii. The sequence goes on from NC_134688.1 coordinate 70,243,616, forward strand.
ATAAGGAGAACGGGGGACCGAAAGTCCCCCGAAGTTCTCCATGACTAACCTCGGACTTCTGGCGTCTGCGCAGTTCAATAAAATAAAAGGAGCGCTGGTCACGCATGCGCACAAGCGCGACCGGCGCTCCATTCATTTCTACGGAGCTGCCGACACAGACCCCGGAAGTCCGAGGTTTGTCATGGAGAACTTAGGGGGGACTTTCGGTCCCCCGTTCTCCTCATCGCTGGGTGTCCCAGCGATCCCACATGTATCCCCTATCCTGTGGATAGGGGATGCATGTCTTTTGTAGGAACAACCCCTTCAGTGGCGTCGCGCTGTAGCAGCCATAGCGGCTGCTAGCGGAGCCTGCGGCCATGGTGGGGGCCGTGCTGGCGGGTGCCACGGGCCCCCTCATGCTGCAGGCCCCGTAGAAGTCGCTACGGCTGCTATAGCGGTAGTTACGCCACTGCGTATAGGTTTGTACGGTGTAAAACTACAGCTCCCAGCATGGCCGGAACAATGGTAAGGATATGCTGGGAGATGCGGTTTCACAAAAAAAAATCATACCACCATCATCTCGCTGCAGATCATACAGTGACTACAATACTGATTAGAGGCAGATTAATTTACATTAAGTGACTCACCGGTGACATCTCAGATTCTAGTTCTTTTCTTCTCCCTCCGGTTCAGACATCTATGATGGATTTCTCCCGGCCATGACCCATTTCTGCAGTTTTCCGTTTAGATGTCTTCAGCTTCTCAGTTTTAAAACATTTCTGCACCTATAAACAAAGTTAAAATTCTCAACACATCTAAATATAACTGTCTCACACACACACACACACACACACACACACACACACACACACACACACACACACACACACACACACACACACCGTGCCCCCTGTAGATAGTGCCTACATATGGACTCCAGAGCTGAAAGGCAATAGTGCTAACCACTGAGCCACCGTGCTGCCCTACATATAGCTTCCCCTATAGTTAGTGCTCCACGTATAGCCCACCTCTGTAGATAGTGTCTCACATATAGCTCCCCCTGTATATAGTGTCCCACATATAGCCCACCCCTGTAGACTGTGCACTACATATAGCCACCCTGTTGCTAGTGCCCCACAGGTATCCCACCCCTGTATATAGTGTCCCACACATAGCCCACCCCTATAGAAAGAACCCTAAAAAATAGCTCCCCTATAGATAGTGCTCTACATATAGCCCACCCTTGTATAGTGTCTCACATATACTGCCCCACATATAGACCCCCCTGTAGATAGTGGCCCACATCCCCACATACAGACCTCCCCTGTAGCTAGTGCCCCACATATAGACCCCCCTGTATATAGTGGCCCACATATAGACCCCGCTGTATATAATGGCCCACATATAGAGCCCCCTGTATATGATGGCCCACATATAGAGCCCCCTGTATATAGTGGCCCACACCCCCACATATAGACTCCCCTGTAGCTACTGCCCCACATATAGACCCCCCTATATATGATAGGCCCCACATAAAGACGACCAACCCCCCCCCCATTATAGATAATGCCATTCACATTTTTGAAGAAAAAAATAAATAAATTGCCATACTCACATGATCCCGTTCCCACGCTGTTCACTGGCGATGCAGACATGCTCTCTTCTGAGCATGTCTGCAGGAGCTGAACGAGCGTCCTTCAATGACGCTGATTGGCGGGGCAGAATGACTTGCCCCGCCAATCAGCACCTTCCAAGCATGGAAGCGGCGCGATGATGTCATCGCGCCGCTAGCCAATCAGTGTCATTGTAAGGCACTGGATGGTCAGGCACGGAACATGCCCGGCCATTCAGTGCTAACACATGTATTTGGCTGCCGCTAGCACTGGGGCCCCTTCCGGTGCTAGCGACACCTACAGGCATGATGAGAGGGCCTGTGTAAGGCTCGGCGGCGCGGGCCCCACAGTAGCGGCGCTACTGCTGTAGCAGCCATAACGGCTGCTAGCGGCGCCACCGGGCATTTGGGTGGGCGTGTCGGCTGGCGGCACGGGCCCCCTCAAGCCCCGGGCCCCGTAGCAGCCGCTACTGCTGCTACCGCGGTAGTTACGCCACTGCGTAGGTCATTGTTATGGCGACGCGTCCCTCCATCGCATTCCGGTTCGGCCTCCTGGGATAACGTATCATCCCATGTGACTACCGCTGCAGCCTGTAACTGGCTGCAGCTGTCATATGGGATGAAACATCATCCCAGGAGGCCAGACTGCAGGAAGAAGGAGGGCGTTCTGGGTAAGTATGATGTTTATTTATTTTCCATAGTTACGTTTTTTGTGAATAGACCGCAAAAGTCGCAACACTGGGCTTCCTGTTGCGGGTTTTGCAACCCCATTAAATTCAATGGGGAAAACCTGCAAAGGAAAATCAACAAAAACACAGCATAAATTGACATGCTGCGGAATTAGGCCTCATGCACACGACCGTAGCCATGTGCACGGCCGTGATTTTCGGGTCGGCCGGCCACGGAGTGCAGCCACAAGCTGTCCGCAAATCACAGGACGTGCACATGGGCGCGGCCATTATTTTCAATGAGCCCGGACCGCAGAACACGGCCGTAATAAGCCATGTCCGTTTTTTCTGCAGTCCGGGCTCCTGGGCCATACACGGACCATGGAAACCACGGTCGTGTGCATGGCCCCATAGGAATAAATGGGGCCAAAAGTCTCCCATGGATTTTCGGGGGAATTACGGCTGCAAAAGCACGTTCGTGTGCATGGGGACTAAAATTCCACATCGCAGGTCAATTTATTAACGTTTACGCTGCATTTTTTTTTCTGCAGCGTGGGCATGAGATTTTCTGAATCTCATCCACATTGCTGCAACTGTAAATTCCGCACAGAATTCCATTGTGGAAACTCCGCAGCGTTCACGCTATGTGGGAACACGGCCTAAGGGTATGTTCACACACACAATTAAGAACGGCTGAAAATTACGGAGCTGTTTTCAAGGTTAGGGTATGTGCACACACACTAATTACGTCCGTAATTGACGGATGTATTTCGGCCGCAGGTACCGGACCGAACACAGTGCAGGGAGCCGGGCTCCTAGCATCATACTTACTGTATGTACGATGCTAGGAGTCCCTGCCTCTCTGCAGGACAACTGTCCCGTACTGAAAACATGATTACAGTACGGGACAGTTATCCTGCAGCAAGGCAGGGACTCCTAGCATCGTACATAAGTATGATGCTAGGAGCCCGGCTCCCTGCACTGTGTTCGGTCCGGTACTTGCGGCCGAAATACGTCCGTCAATTACGGACATAATTAGTGTGTGTGCACATACCCTCAGGGTATGTTCACACGCTGATCCAAAAACGTCTGAAAATACGGAGCTGTTTTCAAGGGAAAACAGCACCTGATTTTCAGATGTTTTTTGAGCAACTCACGTTTTTCGCGCCGTTTTCGCATCGTTTCTGCGCCGTTTTTTCGGCCGTTTTTGGAGCTGTTTTCAATAGAGTCTATGAGAAAACGGCTCCAAAAACGTCCCAAGAAGTGTCCTGCACTTCTTTTGACGAGGCTGTAATTTTACGCGTCGTCTTTTGACAGCTGTCAAACGACGACGCGTAAATTACAAGTCGTCGGCACAGTACGTCGGCAAACCCATTCAAATGAATGGGCAGATGTTTGCCGACGTATTGGAGCCGTATTTTCAGGCGTAAATCGAGGCATAATACTTCTCGTTTACGCCTGAAAATAGGTCGTGTGAACCCAGCCTAAAGCAGAAGCAGAAAAGCTTTTTTGTTTTTTTTTTTAAAGTTGTTTTAGGAGCTTTTTTTCAATTGACCCTATCAAAAACAGCTTCAAAAACGGTCAAGAAGTGACATGCGCCTTGTTTTTATGCTGTGTCTTTTTACGTGTAGTTTTTTAAAAGAGTGGCGTAAAAAAACGCCCCGTCTGAATTGAACGCCGCTTTTCCCATTGATTTCAATGGGATTCTGTTTGTCGACGTTTCACAAGGTGCATTTGGAGGCGTTTACACCACAAAATACGCCTGAAAACACTGCGTGTGAACATACTTAAAAGTCCAAAGTGCTAATTTTTTTGAGCATCACCCTCAGTGATGTCTATTACTTCTGACAAACCTGATCACATGCGGTCAGATACTTTTCTGCATAAAATCAAAGTTTACAGCACAAAAAGTATCTCTGTTTTATGTTTAAATGTTAGAAAACATAATACTTTATAAAATCCGGCATGAGCCCAACAAATAAATGAGGGTGAATGGTTACAATTAGGTTGCAACATATATTTCGTTTTGTGGATGGCTCCTAGGGGCTTCAATCTGGTATCGCATTGCATAACACACAGGCATTTTCTCATCCGCTGGAGTCCTATTATATTAAAGGAATGCTGGCTGATTATTAACAAGTACCGTGGCACCGTTTGTGATGTTCAGAGACATGCCACCACTATATAATGCTCATAGCATATGACAGCAAACACCATACGACAAAGCTATACATGGCAGATCTAGTGAAGGGCTGGAGTCACGAATGCAAATCTTTTCTCCGCCCCCAAAACTCATGTACGCTGAAGACAATTTCACGTCATAGCAAATTCAAATCTCCGCAAAGTTATAATTCTTACACACAATGTAAACACTTAACTATTCACCCCTTTAGTATTTTAATATTTAGAAGAAGCATAGTTGATAGGAACTACAGCTTGGAGCGGGTAGATCCATGTTAGGCCTCATGCACACAAACATAAGGGTTTTCACTGTCTGAAAATACGGATCCGATGGCTACGGATACACATCCGTAGTTGTCTGCAATTTCGGACAAGAATAGGACAGGTTCTATATTTTGAAGATCATTTCTATGGCCGGACACACATCCATAAATATACGGAAAGGTCTCCGTGCCAATGGAAATGAATGGGTTTCGCAATTTCATCCGTAATTGCGGATTCCATAATTACGGATAAAAATCACAGTTGCGTGCATGAGGCCTTAGCTTTGGACACTGCAAGTTTTCCCATTCTTCTTTACAAAACAGTTCAAGCTCTTTCAAGTTGCCTGGAGACTGTAATATCAATAGCTATTAAAGTCCAGGTGAACATGGGATTATAGGCTCAAATATAACAATCATATACAGTCCATTAAATAAAGACACATAAAACATAGGTTGACTTATAAAGGCCGCAGTGCTTTATTATGGGTTACATAAACACAGAACCAATAACAATAGCTCAGCTATTTAATGACCACAATAAAGTAATACATATAATCAACGTCCAACAGGTCTAAGAGCTAAAGGTGACGGATGTACACTACCGTTCAAAAGTTTGGGGTCACCCAGACAACTTTGTGTTTTCCATGAAAACTCACACTTATATTTATCAAATGAGTTGCAAAATGACTAGAAAATATAGTCAAGACATTGACAAGGTTAGAAATAATGATTTTTATTTGAAATAATAATTTTCTCCTTCAAACTTTGCTTTCGTCAAAGAATGCTCCATTTGCAGCAATTACAGCATTGCAGACCTTTGGCATTCTAGCTGTTAATTTGCTGAGGTAATCGGGAGAAATTTCACCCCATGCTTCCAGAAGGCCCTCCCACAAGTTGGATTGTCTTGATGGGCACTTCTTGCGTACCATACGGTCAAGCTGCTCCCACAACAGCTCTATGGGGTTGAGATCTGGTGACTGCGCTGGCCACTCCATTACAGATAGAATACCAGCTGCCTGCTTCTTCCCTAAATAGTTCTTGCATAATTTGGAGGTGTGCTTTGGATCATTGTCCTGTTGTAGGATGAAATTGGCTCCAATCAAGCGCTGTCCACAGGGTATGACATGGCGTTGCAAAATGGTGTGATAGCCTTCCTTATTCAAAATCCCTTTTACCTTGTACAAATCTCCCACTTTACCAGCACCAAAGCAACCCCAGACCATCACATTACCTCCACCATGCTTGACAGATGGCGTCAGGCGCTCTTCCGGTATCTTTTCAGTTGTTCTGCGTCTCACAAATGTTCTTCTGTGTGATCCAAACACCTCAAACTTCGATTCGTCTGTCCATAACACTTTTTTCCAATCTTCCTCTGTCCAATGTCTGTGTGCTTTTGCCCATATTAATCTTTTCCTTTTATTAGCCAGTCTCATATATGGCTTTTTCTTTGCCACTCTGCCCTGAAGGCCAGCATCCCGGAGTCGCCTCTTCACTGTAGATGTTGACACTGGCGTTTTGCTGGTACTATTTAATGAAGATGCCAGTTGAGGACCTGTGAGGCGTCTATTTCTCAAACTAGAGACTCTAATGTACTTGTCTTGTTGCTCAGTTGTGCAGCGGGGTCTCCCACTTCTCTTTCTACTCTGGTTAGAGCCTGTTTGTGCTGTCCTCTGAAGGGAGTAGTACACACCGTTGTAGGAAATCCTCAGTTTCTTGGCAATTTCTCGCATGGAATAGCCTTAATTTCTAAGAACAAGAATAGATTGTCGAGTTTCACATGAAAGCTCTCTTTTTCTAGCCATTTTGAGAGTTTAATCGAACCCACAAATGTAATGCTCTAGATTCTCAACTAGCTCAAAGGAAGGTCAGTTTTATAGCTCCTCTAAACAGCAAAACTGTTTACAGCGGTGCTAACATAATTGCACAAGGGTTTTCAAGTGTTTTTCTAATCATCCATTAGCCTTCTAACACAGTTAGCATACACAATGTACCATTAGAACACTGGAGTGATGGTTGCTGGAAATGGGCCTCTATACACCTATGTAGATATTGCATTAAAAAACAGACGTTTGCAGCTAGAATAGTCATTTAGCACATTAACAATGTATAGAGTGTATTTCTGATTAATTTAATGTTATCTTCACTGAAAAAAACTGTGCTTTTCTTTAAAAAATAAGGAAATTTCTAACTGACCCTAAACTTTTGAACGGTAGTGTATCTAATGTTATTAACATTATTCCCAAATGACTCCCCATTAGTGGCTGAGAAACTGGATGTATTGACAGGCAATAATGCTTCGGAATACATCGTTTTTCAAAGCATTATAGAAGCGATCAAAAGATCACTACTTCAAGTCACCTACTTGGAAAAAAAAAGTGTTAAATTGAGTTTAAAAAATGGCATTAAAAAAGTAAAAAGTACCCCCTTTTTAAAAAAAATAAATAAATAAAAATAATCAAACATATATAGCATTCGTAAAAAAGATGGTTTATGCTAAAGAAGATATATATATTTTCTGTACCACGGTAAATGTAACGGGCAGTAGAATAAAGAAAGCGTTTTACAACACGGCGCATGGTGTGAAACTCCCCCTGGAAAAACACTGAAGGATTTACTGTCCTTCTCTCCCCAATTTTTATTTTATTTAGGCTTCCTTCACACACAAATGTTCTAGCACAAAAAAAAATGCTTCTAAACACGCTAGCGGTTTTCAAATGAAACATGCACTTTTTAATGGCGTTATTAGTGGTATTTTTTTGTGACGTTTTTTCATCTGGTGTTATTTTCTATATGCTTTATTTCTGCCGTTTTTGAAGTCCTATCAAGAAGCCTATGGGAAAAACGGCCAAATAAAACGCCAAACCCAGAGCATGCTGCGTTTGGAAAAAAATGCCACTGACCACAAAATTGCCTCAAAAACGCCACAAGCCAAAACGCAGTTGTGTGTAGTGCATTTAATGTTATACTATAGACTTTATTGTAACATCTGGCTGCACTTAAAACTGCAGGAAAAAACACCATTAAAAACAAAAACGAAAAACACACTAAAACTCCTTAAAGTGCTGTGTGTGAAACCACCCTAAAAGAGGTTAATAAATTCAATGGCATCAAAAAAATACTACAACTCATCCCGAAATACAAGCCATCATATGACTACATCAGTGGAAAAATACAAAAGCTATGGCTCTCGGAATGTGGCAACACAAAAAAAATTACTTTTTCCAAAAAACATGTTTTATTGTGAAAAAGTAAAAAAAAAAAAATAATCTATACATCTCTGGTATCGCTGAATTCGTACCGACCTGTATAATAAAGTTCACCTGTTATTTTTACCGAAAGGTAAACATCAAAAAATATAAAACAACCTTCAAACAATGTCAGAATTGCATTTTTTTTCCACATTCCCTTACAAAAAATATAAACAAAAGCTTATCAATAAATTGTATGAACCCCATATTGGTGCCATTGGAAAAACAAACACTTGTGCCACAAAAAGACAAGCTCTCATATAGCAACGTAAAAATAAAAAAGTTATGGCTCTTTGAATGCGTGGATTAAAGAAAATGAAATGGCCTGGTTGATAAGGGGTTAAATCCCTTAACAACCATATAACAGCCATTAGGGCATGTTCACACGTGGCGGAATTACTGTGGAATTCCGCTGCAGACAGTCCGCAGTGGAATTCTCCAGCGGCCGTTTTTTACATTTGTTTCAATAAATTTTTAGGAAAGTTAGTTCACACGTTGCGGAAAACTCCGCTGCGGACCATGGGCTGCAGTGCAGAATTTTCCCTCCGCAGCATGCACTGTCTGTTGCGGAGAAGCGGAATTTCACTGCGTATTTCAGCCTTTGCAATGCAAAAACTGAAATCTGTGGTAAGTCCGCTGTGATATCTGCAACGTATGAATTACCTGTCAAATATGCAAATGTTTGTGCAGATTCGTTGCGTAATTGCCCCAAATCTGCACCAACATTTGCAGCGGAAAAACTCTGCCACTTCTGGCCGTGCCCTTAGTATCACATGGTGCAATAAACCAGAAAATATATACAATTAAAGATACTTAGCACAACAACCGACCCTGACACCTATTTCAATCACCCAAATTAAGAAATTTTGCTACTGTCTCAAAATAGAAGATCCCATGGAAGACATTTGTCACTAAAGAAGAACCAATAGAAATGAAAACACAGCGAGTTAATTCTATCAGGATTCCCGGGGAAAAGTCTAAAAACAGATTGTATGTCAAGTTTAGGTATCAAGGCAGCATCTTCACCAAGATTCTTTTTAAATTGAAACTATGATGCTTAAATGAAGCAAATGTGACAGAAGTGAATGTCCTATCAACGTCATCATTAAGAAATGACCCTTTAGAATAGAACAAGAGATTGATAATTCTGTAGGAGTTAGGTTAGTTTTTTTGGAACCATGCCAACAGGAGCAGCCTAAGATTAGCTTAAAAAACTGTAGACGTGATGGCATATGTGTTTTTTGAGCAGTGGCTTTCTATTTGCCCCCCTTTCCCATCAACATGTGACTGGTGAAACACCCAGGTAGGAGTTACATGCACAGACTCTCCCATATTGACTACGGAAGCTTGTTTTGCTTTTTTCATGATCTACATGCCATTGTCACCATTGTAAGGCTATCAATCCTTCTGTAAGGCAGAGGATCGGCAAGGACCTGAGGGTCTGCTGCTTGCCAGCACCCATAGCTTCCTGCTGTTCTAAGGGCTGTAGCCTGTGTACAGGAACCCCATTAGACTAGAACAGCTGCCTTTTATAACTTAAACTCTGCCCCCTTGTGAGGCTCACAGCGTCCCAATTCTAATTGCGCCCTCCCTAATCTCTTGGCATACTAATGACTCTTTAAAAATGGTGCCAAGGCTGTGTTTCCCGACACCTGCAATAGACAGGATAAGCCACCATTGCCTAAACAGTATTAAGTAGCAGGAAGCTTTGCTGGCCTGAGGACCTGCAAGGCTCAGAACATGTGACCACAGGTCCTGTGCACATAACAACACATAAAAATGCAGCCTGGCCACTAGGTGGCAGTGTAGCAATGTAAAAATATACATAATAAATAAAATATTAGCAATAGACAGAACTTGACTTGCTGGAACCTGTAGGATTTTTTTTTAACATAAACACATTTCAAGAGACAGCAGCATATCTCTGGGGGAGGGTTTCTCCAAACCATGAAGAAGGAAGGGACCCCTTCCCACACCTAAGGGTATGTTCACACGAGGGCGTCCGTTACGGCTGAAATTCCGGGGATGTTTCAGCCTGAAAACATCCCCGTAATTTCAGCCGTACCGGCATGTGCAGGCGCTTGAACGCCGCGTCAATTACGGGCGTAATTAGCGCTGCTATTCATTGGAGTCAATGAATAACGGCTCTAATTACGGCCAAAGAAGTGACAGGTCACTTCTTTGACGCGGGCGTCTATTTACGCGCCGTCTTTTGACAGCGGCGCGTAAATATACGCCTCGTGTGAACAGACAAACGTCTGCCCATTGCTTTCAATGGGCAGATGTTTGTCAGCGCTATTGAGGCGCTATTTTCGGGCGTAATTCGGGGCAAAAACGCCCGATTTATGTCCGTAAATAGGCCGTGTGAACATACCCTAACACTTACACCTTTCCAATGATGCTGTAACTGGCATACAGCCTGCAATTTGCCCTTCATAATAGAAGTAGAAAGTCATTAATAAATGGCCTTGCATCACAGTGACAGTTCCCTTAAAATTAGATCCTGTATGGTGGTATAATTTTGCACTGAATGGTTCTATTATTTGGAAACTTCCTGGATGGATTATATGGGCACTGGTATGTCAGTATTATTTAAGCACTGTACATTTTACTTTCTCCATGCTTACTAAGTCGACGAGTTCTTCCTGATGTAATATAAGACCTCTGTGTCCTCTGAGCCAATCAAATGTTCCCCTCCCCTCTCACAGCATGCAGTCTCAGATGCCACTTCCCCCTAATGTGTATTCACATGTACTTCTGACTATATTATAACAAAGTTACACTTGATATTTATTCATTGACACAATGAATTTTTTGAGTTTCAAAAAAATCTTTATTGAAGGACTATGCATAGATACAGACAAATAAAAATAATCCAAAATCTGCATAGGTTAGTTTCATTGGCATTTTGATTTATTTATTTCTCCCACACAAATCGCATGTATTTTTTTTTAGTATATTTAAGGATCTTTGTTATACTGTACACTGGGAAATCCAAGGAAAAGAAATCATATCAAATGTTACGAGACGTACTAGGGTACAATGAAGTATTTTGTATTTATATACTGTTTGTATTGATGTTGCGCAGATAAAAAAAGAGAATATACACAATGTAAAGGCTAATCGGTCTTTATATACTGTGTGTGTGTGTATATATATATATATATATATATATATACAGTGGAGGAAATAAGTATTTGATCCCTTGCTGATTTTGTAAGTTTGCCCACTGTCAAAGACATGAACAGTCTAGAATTTTTAGGCTAGGTTAATTTTACCAGTGAGAGATAGATTATATAAAAAAAAATAAAAAAAATAACATTGTCAAAATTATATATATTTATTTGCATTGTGCACAGAGAAATAAGTAACAAGACTTAATACTTGGGGGCAAAACCCTGGTTGGCCCGCACAGCAGTCAGACATTTTTAGTAGTTGATGATGAGGTTTGCACACATGTTAGATGGAATTTTGGCCCACTCCTCTTTGCAGATCATCTGTAAATCATTAAGATTTCGAGGCTGTCGCTTGGCAACTCGGATCTTCAGCTCCCTCCATAAGTTTTCGATGGGATTAAGGTCTGGAGACTGGCTAGGCCACTCCATGACCTTAATGTGCTTCTTTTTGAGCCACTCCTTTGTTGCCTTGGCTGTATGTTTCGGGTAATTGTCGTGCTGGAAGACCCTGGTGGACAGAAGGAGGTTGTCACTCAGGATTTGACAGTACATGGCTCCATCCATTCTCCCATTGATGCGGTGAAGTAGTCCTGTGCCCTTAGCAGAGAAACACCCCCAAAACATAATGTTTCCACCTCCATGCTTGACAGTGGGTACGGTGTTCTTTGGGTCATAGGCAGCATTTCTCTTCCTCCAAAAACGGCGAGTTGAGTTAATGCCAAAGAGCTCAATTTTAGTCTCATCTGACCACAGCACCTTCTCCCAATCACTCTCAGAATCATCCAGATGTTCATTTGCGAACTTCAGACGGGCCTGTACATGTGCCTTCTTGAGCAGGGGGACCTTGCGGGCACTGCAGGATTTTAATCCATTACGGCGTAATGTGTTACCAATGGTTTTCTTGGTGACTGTGGTCCCAGCTGCCTTGAGATCATTAACAAGTTCCCCCCATGTAGTTTTCGGCTGAGCTCTCACCTTCCTCAGGATCAAGGATACCCCACGAGGTGAGATTTTGCATGGAGCCCCAGATCGATGTCGATTGACAGTCATTTTGTAGGTCTTCAATTTTCTTACTATTGTACTAACAGTTGTCTCCTTCTCACCCAGCGTCTTACTTATGGTTTTGTAGCCCATTCCAGCCTTGTGCAGGTCTATGATCTTGTCCCTGACATCCTTAGAAAGCTCTTTGGTCTTGCCCATGTTGTAGAGGTTAGAGTCAGACTGATTAATTGAGTCTGTGGACAGGAGTCTTTTATACAGGTGACCATGTAAGACAGCTGTCTTTAATGCAGGCACCAAGTTGATTTAGAGCATGTAACTGGTCTGGAGGAGGCTGAACTCTTAAAGGGAATGTGTTGCCAGAAAAACATGTTTTTTTTTTTTAAATTAAACATTTAGTGTGTGGGTGATTAAACATTGTTCAAATTTTTTTTTTTTTTTCACGAGTCAGGAAATATTATAAATTAATTCTAATTTATAATATTTCCCATTTCTGGTCACTAGATGGAGCTATTCCCAAAATTGCAGCATTGCAAAATTGGGTAAAAAGCCATCGCTCTAGTGAGCTCTCAGCATCCCCCCCTCCTTTATCCTGGCTAGTGCCGGGATAAACGAGGGGTTTGAACGGTGTAACCTCCTACACTGTGTGTCGCCATTTTTTGAGCTAACACACAGTGTAGTAGGTTTACATACAGTAGTAAACACACACAAACACGAACATACATTGAAATCTCTTACCTGCTCCTGCCGCCGCGGCTCCCTCCGGCCCGTCCGCTCAGTCTGCTGCCGCTGGTCCAAGTGCACAAGTCCGGAAGCCGCGACCGGAAGTAGTAATATTACTGTCCGGCAGCGACTTCCGGTCCACAGGAAAATGGCGCCGGATGGCGCCAATTTCAAATTGGACTGTGTGGGAGCGGCGCATGCGCAGTTCCCACACAGACGCCGTACACAGAAGTGAATGGGACGGGAGCCGTTCGCAGTCCCTATGGGACTGTGGCTGCCATATTCCATGTCTGTATGTGTCGTTAATCGACACATACAGAAATGGAACAAAAAATGGCAGCCCCCATAGGGAAGAAAAAGTGTAAAAATAAGAAAAAGTAAAACACAAACACACTAATAAATATCAACGTTTTTAATAAAGCACTAACATCTTTAACATATAAAAAAATAATTTGTGATGACACTGTTCCTTTAATGGTTGGTAGGGGATCAAATACTTATTTCTCTGTGCACAATGCAAATAAATATATATAATTTTGACAATGTGATTTTCTTTTTTTTTTTTTATATAATCTATCTCTCACTGGTAAAATTAACCTAGCCTAAAAATTCTAGACTGTTCATGTCTTTGACAGTGGGAAAACTTACAAAATCAGCAAGGGATCAAATACTTATTTCCTCCACTGTGTATATATATATATATATATATATATATAAATAATCAAGTCCAGAGTCAACGCAGCCGTCTACCAGGAAATTTTCGAGCACTTCATGCTTCCCTCTACTGACAAGCTTTATGGAGATGCTGATTTCATTTTAAAGCAGGACTTGGGACTTTTGGCAGTGTGGACAGGTGCCAATACCTGGTTTAATAACCACAGTATCACTGCGCTTGATCGGCTAGAAAACTCGCCTGACCTAAACCCCATAGAGAATCTATGGGGTATTGTCAAGAGGAAGATGAGAGATACCAGACCCAACAATGCAGATGAGCTGAAGGTCGCTATCAAAGCAACCTGGGCTTCCATAACACCTCAGCAGTGCCACAGGCTGATCGCCTACATGCCACGCCGCATTGATAACACCTCAGCAGTGCCACAGGCTGATCGCCTCCATGCCACGCCACATTGATAACACCTCAACAGTGCCACAGGCTGATCACCTCCATACCACACCGCATTGATAACACCTCAGCAGTGCCACAGGATGATCGCCCCCATGCCACGCCGCATTGATGCAGTAATTCATTCAAAAGGACCCCCGTCCAAGTATTGAGTGCATATAATGTACATACTTTTCAGTAGGCCAACATTTCGGTATTAAAAATCTTTTTGAAATTGAATTGAATTACTGAAATAAATTAACTTTTTGATGATATTCTAATTCATTGAGAAGGACTAGTATATACACAAATTTGGTAAAAGGTAAAGAATGGTAGAAATGGGGTGCAATATCCTCGTTTAGACTAGGGATGCACGATGCATCGAAACTTCGATACGGTTTCGATACTGTGCTTCCCCAAAAGGTTCGATGCCGTTGTTTCATGTATTTTGATTCTAAGTTATGCTGCCGCACAGCTCAGCGCTCTAATACATGAATGTATGAGAGCGGAGCTGCGTCTGTGTAATACAGTCATTGCCCCGCTCCTGAGTCCTGACAAGTGTACGCGCCATCAGGATGATGCGCTGCACTAATGAGCGGCGGCACTGAAGATCGAACATGGCGGACGTACTGCAAAACACCCCCATGTTCTGTCTTCACTGCCTGTGCCGCCGCTCATTAGTGCAGCGCCGGCCCCATCACCTCATGCTAACCGCGCGCACGGTCAGGCAATGGCTGTATTAGATCACACTGAGTTTTTTGCAGGAGGAAAATTGTGCCTCAAATTTCCGTTTGGAATTATGAGGCAGATTTTGAATTATGAGGCAGGTTTGCCGCGATTTTCGCTTGCGCCCATTGAGTGCCACGGGCAAAAACGCAGCAAAATACGCTTTCTCTTCCTCCCATTGATGTCAATGGGAGGTCAGAGGCATAAACGCCCGAAGATAGGGCATGACGCTTCTTTTTAAAAAACGCTAAACAGTAAAAAACGTTTGCGGTAAAAAAATGTGTAACTGAAATCAATGGGAGGCATTTTCTGAAATTTTTTGGCGCAGTTTCCGCGTCAAAAAATGTGTAAAAAAACTCAGTGTGAACAGCCCCGCTCTATAACGGCGGAGATCAGAGAAATCTCTCATCTCCGCCACTATTCCGCCGAATACTGCGATCAAAGCTGACTGCAGCATTCAGGAGAAAATGAGAAGGGGGGATGCCCCTGGATCGCGTCACTGGGAATTCCTGTGACGCGATCGAGGGCCATACCATATATGGCCGGACAGCCCAGGGTCTATTGAAGGACCCCAGGGCTGTCTGACCATATTTCCTGTTAGGGCATACTTAGGTATGTCCTAAGAACTGCCGTGTACTATACATACACAGGCTAATGTGCTGGCATATATCTTATATATTCCAGTACATTAAAGTTTAAAAATAAAGTAAAAACATAAAGTAATATTCAATTAAATAAAATACACATATTTGGTATTGGCGCGGCCGTAATAACCTGCACAACTATTTTTTTGTGTCGTTTATGATGTTTACGCTGTAAAAAAAATTAAAATAAACACCTCTTTCACTTATTAATGTGAGGCACGAGGTGTGACGAATTTAACCTCCATATGCCTCACATTATAGTAATTAACCCCATCATGTACCTCACATATTAACCCATTATGACTGAGAAACATTATGGGGTTAATTACTATTAATGTGAGGCACATGGAGGTTAAATTCATCATCACACCAGAAAATGGAAGAACCTTTTTTTTTTTATTGCTATTGAAAAGTATCGTTTTGGTATCGAAATTGCGATACTACGCGAAGTATCAGTATCGAAGTCCAAATTCTGGTATCGTGACATCCCTAGTTTGGACATGTGACCAGTGTCCAAAATCTCCGGCAAAAATTCCCAAATAATGAGGCGGCACTCCAATAGTAGTGAAAAAACAAGATTTATTTACCACCTGCGACGTTTCAGCTCTACTCCATGGGGCCTTTCTCAAGCTATACAATCAGTGAGCAGTGTACGTATAAATACACAGGTCCTAATAAAGCATAATTAATTAGTTAAGTGTAGAATCATACAATATATTAGTGTCACTATTTTTTACAAATCCAACTCATGTCGGTGCAGTTTATACAGATATAGTTATAACATTCTTTCAGCCGACATCCATGAATATCTTGCCTCTACTGTATATATGTTTAATAAAGTGACAAGTGCCAATAAATAAGTTTGAGTAGACTATTGTATTGATTCGTCAAAACGACGGAACCCTTGCACAACTGAGACAAACGGAAACCATTGACACCGAATCGTCACCATTGAAATCAATGGTAATGGAAACCTATGGTATTAATTATGTATTATTAGAACCTGTGTATTTATATGTACACTGCTCACTGATTGTATAGCTTGAGAAAGGTCCCATGGAGTAGGGCTGAAACGTCGCAAGTGGTGGATAAATCTTTCTTTTTCATTACTATTGGAGTGCTGCCTCGTATTTTTAGGGAATTATTGCTATATATATATATATATATATATATATATATATATATATATATATATATATATACAAACTCTTTAGCGGCTAGTATGAAGTTGCATACAGTGAATTGTATTTTGGTTAAGCTCTGCTGAAATAAGTTGTTTTTTTTAGTATATTTAAGGTTCTTTGTTATACACTGGGGAATCTAAGGAAAATAAGGGAAATTCTACCACATGTGACCTCCGTCCAAAGTATAACAGTCTGGATTTCCTATGAAAATCTTTTCCAAATATAGTGTCAGGAAATATCAGAAAGGTTAGCAGTTTTAGTGACCCATAAAGTCAGCTGCCGTTGTATTTTGTGATGCATAAAAGTAGCAAATATGAAAATGATTCAACCAGAGTTTTACCCCTTCATAGGACACGCATCAGGACACATTTCTTATGAGTTAACCAGTGATGTTTTATATTATAATCTGAGCAGGTAAGAGGGCATCTACTGTCTAGAAAAAAAAGATATATTTTAATAGTAGCTCAGAAAAGATTTTTCTTGTACTGTAGGGATGGTTTCATGTCTATATTATACAAACTTCCTGCAATTTTGCTGAACAGTTCTATGTGGGGGACCTCCCTTTATGAAGTCCATATGCCCCAATATGCGGCTACACAATCCCCATACGCAGTGGGATGCTCTGTGTGTTCTGATAACTTCCTATTATAGCCAGCAGTACATTTTTCAGCAATTTGTGGTGCACTAGCTCTTCTGTGGGATTGGAACTGACGGGCTAGCCTTTGCTCCTCACGTGCAATAATAAGCCTTTGGTGCCTATGTCCCTGTCGCCAGTTCACCGGTTGTCCTTCCTTGGATCATTTTGACTGGTACTAACCACTGCATACCGGGCACACCTCAGTTTTGGACATCCTCTGACTCAGTTGTCTAGTCATCACAATTTGGCCCTTGTCAGAGTCGATCAGATCCTTACACTAGCCCATTTTTCTTGTTTCCAAAATGGCAACTTCAAGAACTGACTGTTTTGCTGCCTAATATATCTCATCCCTTAACAAACACCATTGTAACAAGATCATCAATGTTATTCACTTGAACTTATTTACTTAATCTGAGGTTTTAATGTGTGATAAGTCATCAGCGGGATATACAAGATTCGATAATCTGACTTCAATAATAATATTCCTCTTCCTAGATTATCTACCTCAAATAGGGAAATGTTGGACATGCCTATTACAAAGGAGGAAATGAGGCACACCTTAGGACATTCATCTTAGTGCAAGTCTCCATCCCTCGAGTGAATTCCTGTTGAGGTGTATTTAAAATATGAAGAGGAAATTTTGCATCATCTCATGGCCATACTCAATGAGTCATAGGAGACATGTTTTTGACCTAAATAAATGATCAGGCGTTAATTGTTCCAATCAAGGAGCAGGATAAAGATCTGTTGAATACAGATTCGGACCGTCAGATCGCTTTGATTATTTGCGACATTAAGTTCTTAGCAAGAGTTTTAGCTACTAGACTGGTGGGGGTTGTATTATCTGTGATTGGAGATGACCAGATGGGCTTTATGCCATCTAAGTCCATGTCCTTTAATATCAGAAGGGTGTTTGTCAATTTGCAGCTGAGTGGTGAGGAAAGTAGAAAACTGGTTATCATCTCTATTGATGCAGTCCTTTAATATCATCGAGTGGCATTATCTATAGCACACCTTGGAAAAATTTGGTTTGGGGACAATTTTATTAGGTGGCCGCAGGTGCTCTGATTTGAGCCCAGAGCGAAGGTTGAGGTGAATGGCAGTATTTTTTTAACCAATTTTTTGTTACGGTGGTGAGTACTTTTGAACGGTCTGTAAAGTTCTTAGGAGTGAGAATAAATTGGTAAAAGTCCTTCTTGCTCCCATTAGGTGATACGCCTGTTGTGCTTCAGGCTAACATGCAGATTTTACCTTCTGGTGGACATTTTAGATATCTGGGAAAAATGTGTCCAGGAATTTAAGGGCGTATGACATCTTAAATACGCAGCCTATAAAATAAAATATTAGAACTAAACTTAAAATATGGAATAAGCTGCCCCCATAATTCATGGCTAGGATAAATTTTGTCAAAATGGTTGTACTTTCACAGGTTCCATTTGTTTTGACCAATTTTCCCATCAAATACTCTCTTTTTAGAACCCTATTAGTAATAATATATAATAATATATGAGTACATATGGCAGGGTAAGCGGGTTAGGCTGAAACAGACGTATTTACCCAAACGATAGGGGAGGGGTAATTCTCCTGAATTTCAAGATGTATTTCTTGGCTGCCCAGTTACAGTAGTTATTAAAGTGGGAGCACCATATATTTAATTTTCATGCTAGTTGATACAAACAATTCAGCAAGGTATTCTGACATATTCCAATTGAATGAATCTTGACAACTAAACCAACATCCATATAGGGGTCTTCCATTATGTAAATGGCTACATAAGGTTTGGTCAAAGACCAGGACCGTGCTGGGTATTGAATCATTTTTTATAATAACCCCTGTATGAGGAAAGTATTATTTGGGTTACCTATGGGATTTTAAAGGGGATCTACTGTATATTGGAGGCAGCATGGCCTACATATGAGCCAAGATCTGTTTAACAATGAAATTACTAAATCATGTCAAATGCTACGAGACGAACTAGGTTATAATAAAGTATTTTGTATTTATATATTGTTTGTATTGATATTGCGCAGATAAAAATGTAAAAAAGAGAATATACATAATGTAAAGTCTAATCATTATATATATATATATATATATATATATATATATATATATATATATATATATATATACACATATATTGTATATACATACATAATTTTTAATGGTTAGTATGAAGTTGCATACAGTGAATTATATTTTGGTTAGGATCTGCTAAAATAAGTTTGTTTGTTAGTTCCATTTCCCACCTCTAGGTGACAGGGTTGCAGTGCTAATAATGAGAGGTGTTGTTCATATGTTAAACATCTGTTGGCACAGACAAATCTGTTATTACCAACAATGATATAATTGGTAGGTAACGTTTAGTCGTCTTTTTTCATTTTGCTTTGTTGGTAACGTTGAGTCGTCTTTTTTCAGTTTGCTTTGTATTTATGAAACGTCTTTTTTCACTTCTAAACTAGACTGCATGATCATGACAGATTTGTGTCTCCGAAGGTAATAAAATAAGTGTTTCAGATATCTGATTTTGACTCATATTTCATTTTGTCAACTCCAAGATGCTTCCCAAATATTTGTTTTTCACAAGCCATGATTGCTAAGGAAGAATACCATACAATAAAGACTGCACTTCGATTTAAGCTAAAATCGAAATTATTATAAACTGACGGTGCAGCATTCCTCCAGTCTGCAACGTGTCAAAATTTAAGTTATTTTTCTCTTTTTGCTGCCATAGTTGTCAATGGTCATCCACCAAATAATATGTTGGGTATTTCCTCCTCCTCCGAAAGTAGTGTCTGGTGTTCGCCCCCACCCTCACATTCTTTCCATGAACCTTGGGCCAATTCCCTACCCGTTTTCTAACAATGAAGTTCATCTGGTTCTCGTCAATCATTAGCAAAGAGGACGGGACCAAATGGGGCTTTGCCCCGTCTCTCATAGGATCCTATAGGTGTTGTATGGTCTGTCTCAATTTTATATATTCCCTTGCATGTACCCAGCATCAATGTCTGAAACAAGTTAGAATCAAAAGTTCTTGATGCGCCATTGATTGCATTCATAGACACTATAATATTACGATGGAACTATATATTACTTCGCTGATATTGATATTAAAGAACATTTCCTCCTCTGCTTTGTCCTCTTCTGCCAAATTGTTAAAAATTCTATTCAGCTTTCTCTTAGCTCTGTCTGTTTGTAGGAAAGCTGGGTGACAAAAAATGTGGCTATCTTCAAGCTCCCTCAAGGATTATCAGCCAGCTTTCACAGACTCTCAAATAATATAGTTATAGCTAAAGTTAATCTGGCCATGCACATTAGATGTATGTCAGCTAAACCCACCCATTTCGGCGGGAATGGCCGACCATCTAATGTGCATGTGCATGACAAAAGACGGAACAAGCTCTAGTGATGTCCAAGGCAGAGGTTTCAGAATATGCCCCACCACCGTAGGTCTCTGCAGCTCAGTTTGATAGTTATCGGATGGACAATCATTTATTTGTTTTCCCCAGTTGCACTCTTCAAACTCTCGTTTCCGATTATCGGCGCGTGTAACATGTCCAGCGAACCGGCTGACAAATGAGCAAATGCTTGTTTGTTGGCTGATCAAGTTTTTTTGCTCCAAGCACATCTCCCCGATTAAACAGGGATGTGTTGCCAACAATAATGAAACTGTATGTGCCCATACCTCCCAACTTTTGAATTCGGAAAAGAGGGACATTTTAAGCCACGCCCCCTAACCACGCCCAATATCCTGCATAAACACATCAAATCACAGCCAGATCCTTCTGCAAATAACAAGCGCACATTCTCACTGCGGATCTCTAGACAGTCTGGATATCACAGATATTATGGATCAGGTTATATCGTCTTTGTGTTACTTTTCCTATCTTGGGTATAACATTTGCTCATCATGGCGGCAGCAGCTGCAGGACAAACCAAAAGGCTGAGAACAATGAAAGTCAAGAGGGAGACCCTGTGGTGGATGACTTTTCAATTGACAGGTAGCAGAGTTATATGATGGGGATTTTTTTTTCCAGTTGTGTAACTCTGCTACCGGTCAATAGAAAAATCATCCACCAAAGCCCCCCTGTAGATTGCTCCACACACAGCCCCCTGTATATAGCGCCAGACACAGGCCCCCTGTAGATAGCTCTAGATACAGCCCCCCTGTAGCTAGGTCCAGACACAGCAGCCATGTAGATAGCTCCAGACACAGCCCCCCTGTAGATAGCGGCAGATACAGCCTCCTGTAGATAGCATCAGACACAGCCCCCCTGTAGATAGCGCCACACACAGCCCCCTGTAGATAGCTCTACACACAGCCCCCCTGTACATAGCTCCACACACAGCCCCCTGTACATTGCGTCAGATACAGCCCCCTGTATATAGTGCCACACACAGCCCCCCTGTAGATAGCGCCAGACACAGTCCCCCTGTAGATAGCGCCAGACACAGCTCCCCTGTACATAGCGCCAGATACAGCCCCCCTGTACATAGCGTCAGATACAGCCCCCTGTAGATAGTGCCACACACAGCCCCCTGTACATAGCTCCACACAGCCCCCTGTACATAGCGCCACACACAGCCCCCTGTAGATAGTTCCACACACAGCCCCCCTGTAGATGGCTCCACACACAGCCCCCCAGTAGACAGCTCCACACACAGTCCCCCTGTAGGTGCCACATTGCCGCCAGAGCAGAGAGCGGGCT